>NW_015160840.1:995219-1016048 GCF_001447785.1 Gekko japonicus
CACACACACATATATATACATATACATATATATATATATATATACACACACACACATATATATACACACACATATATATACATATACATACATACATATATATATATATATATATATATATACACACACACACACACACATATATACATATACATATATACACACACACACACACACACACACACACTGTGGTTTTTAATTGTAAGGCTGCCTTGAGCAGGACTCTGAAGAGGTGCCAGAGAAATATTCTAAACAGATACTTGTGTGGCTGTTTTACCTGTTGTGATGACATTAGAAGCTTTCGCCACGAATGCATCGTCCTTTCAGATAAAATTGTCCAGCTCTGCACCACTTGCCTGTAGGCACATAGAACATGACTGTAATGTGCCAGCACATTATTGCTCAGGCGGACATTAGGGATCAGGGTTATTCAAATAGTTCCTTACTCCTCATCCCATAGGCAGCCAATTTTGCTGTACAGAATAGTTGCTCCCCTGGCACAAGAACAGGCTAGGAGCCCGGTACCAGTCCTGCGTCTCACTGAATCTGTGGTCCAAGAAGAGTTCCAATTTTCCCCTCCATTTAACTTGTGAAGCTGTATTTTAGACTCCCTCTTCCATCCAGATATATCCTTACATCTTGTTCCAGTTCAAAGCATAGTTGAAGGACAGCTGTATCTTGGGCAGAGGCAGTGGAAGGATTAGAAAAGCTATATGACCAAAGCTTTGTGTTTAAATCGGAGACTGTGTCGTTAACGGAAAGAAACTTTCCTTCTTTACACTTTGAAGTACGGGAAGTATGTTCTTTCGTTACACTTCCCTCACCCCAATGTGTTAAAAACAAAAACGGGGAAAGCGTACTAAGATGGCTGATAATAGATGCTTAATTTTTTGAGACATTTGAAGATACTTTCCAAGTCTTTCTGTATTTCTTTTAGCATGTTTTAAGATGTAAATAACATGGCATTCAGTTGTCTGGAAATCTAGAACAGTAGTCTTTAACTTTTGTATATCCAGTTGCCATCTGGCAACTATAGACCACTTTTAATAATATATATAAATGTCTGCTTTTGGGGTTTTTTTACCTTGAAGTAAAACATACTTGTTGAAGACTAATTTTCTAGTATATGTCTCAAGAGGGGGGGCTTAGGGCCCCTAGGAGACCACCACAGTACTCCAGTGGGGTACACGTTTTCTGTAAGGATAGAAGGTGCACTCTTTTTATGCCCTTCTTGCTCACTTGGAAAAAGAACTGTTTTTCCTTGAAAATTACCACTCGACTCTATCTTCTGCTTCTGTTGTAGGTCTTCATACCAAACTGTGGGCAGTACACATCTCTCTTGCCCTCCCAACCCCTTCGCTCAAAACCGGCTGTTTTAATCTTATGGGGACATTCCCTAGGGAAAAAATAGAGTGACTTTCCTCCTCTGTTGGCCTGGTGATCGTTGGGTTTGAGTGACTCTGTTTAGTGCACTATCCCTTAGCCTAAAGGATATAACCTTTCTTTTTGTTTACCACAACATTAATGCTTTCTATTTTGAACACTTGATCCCTCTCCCTCTCCACTTTTCCAAGGGTAATTAAGGAACCTCAGAAGTAAATCCAAGACATGCCTAAATAACTTGGCGGTCAGCTCCAGTACCAAGCTTCTTAGCATACAGAGGTCATTATATCTTGATACAAAACTAAATAACTTTGTTTATAAATTGTATGCTTTTCAGTCTTAAAGCTGTGTATCACCCTTCATTTTTATAAGCAAAATTACTGTTCTCTAAATTTATTTTCTCACCGATTCTGGAAACCGTTCCCCCCCACACACATTTTAAAATGTCTAGAAACTAGCTCTCCAATTACAGCCAAACCAATTAATACACAGGTTTCTTTTCATATTGATTTCTGAGTACTAAAAGGCAGTGTTTCCTGACATACACAGTTTGTTCTCTAAAGCCCAGACAGTACCTGCAGATCAGACTTAAGGTTAAATACAGGGTTCCTCAACATGGCACCTATGGGTGCCATGGTACCCGCTGAGCTTTTCAGAAAGAGGGTGGGGCCATTGTAAGGGAAGGCTTGTTATTGGCTACCTTCATTCAAACGAAATGGTCTTCCATGGATCCAATAGCAGCTGCAGCCACTGGAGGATCAGGACTGCAATGCACTCAAGTTTCCTTAGTCAGTGTGTCATTTCATTCCCCCTTCAGACTTTCCTTGTCTTTATTTTTCCAGTCTCTTTTTCTGTCCCTCTGCAGACTTTCTTTTTATTCTTCTTTCTCTGCCTCCCGTGGCAGCCATTTTGGAGTGGCACTCACCACCCCCTCTCAAAGTTCCAAAGGTGCCCACATGCAGAAACGGGTTGGGGACCCCTGACATAATGTATTGTTCCTTTGGAATGGGCAGGGGGGGTCTTGATACACGGGACATGCAGCAGAAGTGTTGACGTTGCATCTTCTTTTGATTGATGACTGCAGTTCCTCTTCCGCCATTCAGTGGACTTTTGGACAGCTCTGGGGTTCTGCATCGAATCGCATCAAATTTGTTGGTACGTTTGCATCTCTAGAAATTGCCTGTGTTGCCAGGATCCACAGAATCTAAAGGGGCTAATGGGTTTGCTTAAAAATGTATCTTCGCAAAAGACTGTGAAGTCTTCCTTGTCAGGAAAACAGGTAGATGTCTCCCCCCCCCCTTTTCTCGGTTTTTCTCTCTTTGGAGACCTTTAAAAAATGGATGGATATATGACAGATTTTAAACAAAAACTATTTAAAGCACTGGAAAGAAGGGAGGTGGCAGGATGAAAGTTGTTCCAAGAGGTTTCTCAATAAGAACATCAAAAGTAAGGAACTCCATGGTAAGGTTAATATTTATTTTTCAGAGGCACACACTTTAGGGTAGTAAAACAGGGACAAGACTCACTCTTGGGTTCAGACTTGCAGAAACTATTAGCACTATTTGCTAGACTGGATAAGTTCAGAAGAAAAGACTGTGGCAGCAGCCAAACTGTTTGCACTGCACCATTCTTCTGCTGATTGTCAAGGGACCATTTATAATTGTGTGTATTAGCTAGCTGTGCATGCTGACACTATTCAGGAAAGAGATTCCACAGTGACTGGATGGGAAGCTAGGTTCAGACTCATGGCTGGGCTGAAACATTCAAGCGACTAACAATGGGTTGGGTCCAGCGTTCCCTTCTGCCAAGTGATGAACTTCCTTTAGCCAGAGCAAGGTTCCTTAGTTAACAGAAGAGAGTAATCCGGTCCAACCTTATGTGTTCACTGTTTGCTTAATGCCTCACACTGTAATGTTATTTTTTTAAGTGCAGCATGTCTGACCTTATTCCAGCTTTTCCTTTTCCCCAAATACTTAACCTTGAGCTTCTGTCACATTCTTCCACCCTTAATTGTGCTCTTGATTATCACTTTGAAGTCTATCATGTTAAAAGTGATAATCAGGGCCACAATTAGTGGTGGCAGATTCAACTCTTCAAAGTTGTGCATGTGAAGTTGTGCATGTGAAGCCAGGATGCAGAAAATAGAAACCGTTTGTAAATGGACAGACTTCTGCAAATGCCGTAAAGTGGAGGCACCTTCCCTTGCACACTTCCACAGAATTCCTTGGATTAGCCATTGATACCAGCTGTCATTTTGGGACTCTGTTCTGTCTGCTGCTTTTAAAGAAAACCAAGCTAATAGAAGCACAGTAAAAGACTACAGGATCTTTTGGTCTGCAATGTGTCTCTCTTAAAAATCTCTTTAAAAAACTGGTATGAATAAGCAGCTATCTAAGGGTGGTTCCTCAGGAGCAGGTGTACCTTTATGGACCAGGACGTGCAGCTACAACATTTTTGCTTGCAATAAGCCAAAGAGGCATTACTGCTAGAATAAATATTGCACGCTAGTATTTTTTTTAGAGGGCATTTTCATAATGGTGTTAAGAGTATCCCCTGAAAGAGTGCGTGCATGGAGTTATGTTTTAAAATTATCTTCTGAAATATTTATATTTAAATCAGTATATATTGACTTTTTTAAAAAAAATTGCTAATTCATTGCAATTTATTGCCTGCCAATTAATTCCCTCTTTAATTAGAATAACGTATCTCAGTTCAGCCCCCTGTGCTTGCCGCCACTTGCTTTTCTAAGTAATTACTGTTTGATTCAGCACGTGGCAGTGTTAGCAAGCTCAGCTGGCTGGCTAGTGATACGGAGCTTTCTGCAAAATGTCTGCAGGCAACAAGTACTTTGCCAGCCGACAGACTGTATCTGTAGCTGTGGCAGATCAAGCAATAAAAATCAATATATTATCTGGGGTTTGTAGTCTTTTGAAGGAGAAGAAACTTAAAAAAAAAAATGAAAAGAGAGCTGTAAGATCACACTAATTTCCTATCATGGCAAACAGACATATTTGGGCAGCTTTTCAAGAAATTCTGTGGACCAACAACAGTAGCTCATTCTGAATTATTAACCTGACAAATGTATATTTGTGTTGATGGTTGTACTTCGTTTTTAGAGTGGGGGGGGGGGATAGAGGTTTAGGGATTTCATTTTGTCAGTTTCTTTTTCTCTTTTAGGGTTGTTTGTATGTGTGTGTGTATGTTTGTGCGCATGGTAGAACTATCTCAGTTAGGTTACAGGAGTGTCTGAGATTGGGGTTTATATAGTTTTCTAACATCTCAAGTGTCTGTTTTGTCTGGACTTTGCTTCATGCAGCATTCTTGAGCAGAAAATTTCTGCTTGACGGACAGACAGGAGGTCTTTCTATTCACAAAGCAGTATTTCCCTTTACATCAAAGGCTTTTCAGGCCTTATTAGGGCCACAGTTCAGTACAATGGTTTTAAAGATGTGCACCATATATGGTCAGTTTGGGACGGCTTCTGGGTGATTTGTCACCGAAACACTCAACTTTCCTTTGCTTTTGTTTTGTTTTTTCTTTTTGTTTCCAAATAATTTTTATTAAGACTTTTTAAACCAAAAGATAAAAACTAAAAACATATATTTTTAAAAGGAAATAGAAATACAAAGTTGAAAACAAAGAAAAACAAAGAAAAGAAGAAGAAAGCAAAAGCGATGAGAAAAAAAGTATTAAAATATAAAGAAGTGACGTCTGATTTTCTCCACAACAAATAAAAGTTACAAACTTAACACTATAATTACAAAAAATTATAACCTATTTCTCAACAACACTCATTATTTCATTCAAACTAAACACCAAAGTATAGTTTCAAATCAGGTAACGCCAGACCTCTTTCCTTTACATCGTGTAATACCTTATATTATGGAACCAGCTCCCCCATGAGATCCGTGCCCTCCGGGATCTCTGCCAGTTCCGGAAAGCGGCGAAGACGGAGTTATTCCGCCAAGCATTTAACAACCTAGACTAAGCATGAAAGCACTTTATGGCTGCCGCCATGAATATGTTGTACTGTATGTAAAATTCGATTTTAATGTATTGTATAGGTATAGGTTTTAGAGGTATTGTTTGCTGGTTTTATTGTTGTAAGCCGCCCTGAGCCGCTTCGGCGGGAGGGCGGGATAAAAATCCAATCAAATAAATATAAATAAATTATATTTAACTCATGATCTTCTCTTGCCATTCAAAATTAGAAATATCTTTCTGCCATTGTTTAAATAGTACATTGGTTGTGAGTTTGGTGTAGTGGTTAAGTGGCCAGACTCTAATCTGGGAGAACCAGGTTTTATTCCCCACTCCTCCACTTGCAGCTGCTGGATGACGTTGGGCAACTCATAGTTCTGTCAGACCTGTCCTTGAAAGGACAGTTTCTGTCAAGAGCTCAGCCCCACCTACCTCACAGGCAGTGTTCCCTCTAAGCTGAGTTAGTGTGAGCTAGCTCACAGTTTTTTAGCCTCTGGCTCACACATTTTTAGCTCAGGAAAGATGGCTCCAGAGCAAAGTAATTTATGCAGTAGCCACATCGCTTGCTCACAACTTTAATGCCAGTAGCTCACAAAGTAGAATTTTTTGCTCACAAGACTCCACAGCTTAGAGGAAGCATTGCTCACAGGGTGTCTGTTGTGGGAAGGGAAAAGAGTTTGTAAGCCGTTCTGAGACTCTGAGTGAAGGGCGGGGTATAAATCCAATCTTCTCTTCTTCTCCTCCTCCTCCTCCTCAAAACAGGTCGTGTCTAAAACAAAAATAACATTCTGGGGAAACCTTTCATCTTAATCATAGATATTCTTCCGAAGAAAGACAGTTGTACTTTATCCCATCTTAACATATCTTTTTAAAATTCATTCTATATCTTAATATAATTATTTTGAAATAACATACAGTTCATATTTTTCAGCCTAACCGACCACACAGGGTTGTTGTGTGGCTAAAAAGAGGAGAATAATGTAAGCTGCTTTGGTCCCCATGGTGGAGAAAGATAGGATATAAATGAAGTAAATAAAGAGTAAATATAGCTGAAGATGGGAGGCAAATAAAAGGTAGGTCGGTGAATGGCTAAGGAGAGAATGAGGCAGGGAGAGGATATGGGGATTGCCAAAAGGAGGGAAAAAAAAAAAGTTAGGAAATTCCTAGAAATGGGGCGGGGGAGAGACTGGAAAGGTTTGGGGTTTCAGGAGGGGAGACCTCAGAGCGGTATAATGCCATAGACTCCACCCTCCAAAGCAGTTATTTCCTCCAGGGGAACTTGAGTTGCCAACCTCCAGGTGGAGGCTGAAGATCACCCAGAATTACAACTGTTCTCCAGGTGACAGAGATCAGTTCCCCTGGAGAAAATGGCTACTTTGGAGGGTGGATTTTATGGCATTATACTGTGCTGAGGTTGCTTCCCTCCCCAGACTTTGCCTCCCCAAGGTTCCACTCCCAAATCTCCAATGATCTCCCAACCTCGATCTGGCAACCCTAAGGGGAACTGATCTCTGTAGTTGGGAGATCTGTTGTGATTCCAAGAGATCACCTGGAGGTTGGCAACCCTAGAAGGAGAGAAGGAAGCAGGAAAGGGGGAGAGACTATGGGGGCTTTCAGGAAGGAGAGGGGGAAGTGAGATGCCTCCTGCAATTCCTTGTAGATTCCCACTCGTAAATAACCTGTTTTTCTTATACTAGCAGACTTTTTTTCCAAAATATTCCCAGTTTGTACTTGTGAGCACAGAATGGCCTGCATTAAACCGCACATAGCTTAGTCCATTTTGTTCTTTGTAGGTTTTAACCCATAAAATTGAACTGTATTTGCCCCGAATGAACTTTGCACTGTGCAGCTATATTGATTACAGATCACTGGAGAGATAAATTACTGCTGCTAATAACTTTTATTGGATCAAAGCATATTAGTAGATAGGTGTCAAAAGCACAGCTGCCTTAAAAGATGAAGAGTAAGCCAAATTAAAAGAGACTGTGTGAATTTGTTGTGAAATCTGCATTAAGAAAAGACATTGCTATGCTTGTGGGCCTTCTTCTTTCTGCATTTGGGAGCCTCAGTGCAGTCCAGACACTTACTCTTTTCCTCTTGTCACCAATCATCTGTCCAGCTGAAGGGAAGATATGGCAACACACAAGGGACATACCTCTGTTGTTTTAGTCTGCTTCATAAAAGTGGATCTCCTTAGAAAACATCTTCCATTTAGAGAGACCTTTTTAAGGTTTGGTGGTGGCTTTTATCTGATTAAATGTTTAAATGCAGTGTACTTCTGTGTAAATCTGATCTTTGAAGATGTGTTGTCTTTTTTTAAATGGCAATTTGTAAGCCATCATAAGGCTTAGACAAAGGGGTTGAGCCGAATAAACCTCCCCAAATGGGAGCCGTAGGTGACCAAGGGAAGCATCGGTCTCTGTACTTGGTTCCTTTTGGTAATTAATGAATGTGACTGCTAGCAAAACGACTTCTAGAATTAGTGCTTAATGAAAGCTTGGAAATCCTAGGCACTAATTAACAAAATACAGTGAAAGATTAAACTGTTAATAGCCATGACATCCCTAAAGTGTAGCGGTGCAGAACGCTAACACAGTGTAACTGTTCTGTATTGTGTACTACTTTAGCAGGGTAACTGTGCCTATTCTTTTCTGGCTTTGCTACCCTGCTGTGTATGGAAATCGGGTTCATTACTCGGTGCTTGTTTTCCGCCTTTTGATAACAATACATATTGCAGCATGGAAGTGCAACATCTCACATTGCCTGGGGTGGGGAGATGCAGACGAGAGAGATGGGGGGGGGGGCAGAGCATCTAATGCGTTGAGGGTTAATTTCTAAAATAATCTGTTCTGTGAAAATGAAGTATTTAAAAGTTCTGCTGTGGCCTGTGGATACCAAAGAGCCAAATTAAATATGGGTGGTGGGTTCTGTGCCTGCAGCTTTGTCCCCCTACACTGTTCACTTTGCACAGAGCCATTAGTTGTGTTCTACCCAACCTTGAGGTAAAAATAACCAGTCTGGAAACTGGGTTCTTGGACCCCTGTCGGCGGACTTAAGCATTGCTGGGCTTTTTATTTCCAAAATGGTCAATGGATACAAAAGTATAGTGAGGCAACTGGTCTCTCGTTGATTGGTTTCATATACCTCTGGGTAGCATTCAAGCATACAGCTTATGTTATCCTAACCAAAACTGGAGCTCTCCTCACAGCAAAGCTGCTAGAGTAGAACGTAACTTGTGGTGAGGGAGAAATCCTGTGCAGCTCCGTTTAGATGTTCCATAGGTGCCATACGTATTAGCGTTTCTTCTTCTGTTCCCTTCTGATTTTTATGCTGAGAAATAATGTGATTCTGATACAGATATGTCTGCAAGTGGCACTCTGTCAGAATCTGCGGCTGGCTATACCATATCATCAAAAATGACAAAGGCCAGATAAGAGAAATTGCTCCCATGAGGCCTTTTGTCATTTATGGTAGAATGATGCTTCTCACTGAAAACATTTTTTTAAAAAAAAACCCTGAATTTTTAGCCTCTCTTGCTTTTATTTTTGATCTTATAGCTTGTTTCTTTGTTATAGACGTCTCTCTAGTTTTCTGTGTATTAGCTGGAAAACAGCCAGGCCTGTATTAGGAAGTCTATAATGAAATATTTGGGTGTCTGCCTGCCAAACAGGCAGGCTTTTCTTCTCTCTTTGGTAGGAACATAACACTCTCTAAATTCCCAGATACTGCATTCTCTGTGTGAGAGTGTATGCGTGTCTGGTGTTCAGATACATCTGTTGGCAGAATTTTAGTGCACCTGTGGGCAAATACACCAATAGTGTATTTTCTTTTTTTACAGGAAATTTCCCTGAGCAGAATCAAAGCAGCCAGAGGGGCAGTGGCCAGCCCTCCCCCCTCCCCTTTGTTTTTGCTACAGTTGAGCAGGAAGGAGAAGAGGGCAGGTGGTAGCAAGGACTCCAAAGCAAACATGACAATTCCACGTAATCATTTATCTCAGGCAAGGGGTTGGGGGGGAAACCACCTGCAAGGCAGGCTTCCAAGTAGGTTAATCTTCGTTTAAAATAATGTAATGTTAACTTCCCATTAGATTGATGCCCATGTTGAATGCGATGACAAATGTAAAAGGGTGTTGGTCACCTTAAACAATATTCAGAGTGATCTCTTACAAATAGTGGCTTGAATCCTATAAACAGGGTCCATGCACGCTAGGCAGTCTCTGCCACAGAGCTCACGACTTCTTCTGTTTGGTTTTCAGTGAGACTTTGCATAAACAGACATTTATGCTATATATAAGAACATAAGAAAGAGCCCTGCTGGATCAGACCAGTGGTCCATCTAGTCCAGCACCCTGTCTCACACAGTGACCAACCAGTTCCTCTATAGGGCCAACAACAGGGCATAGAGGACGAAGCCTTCCCCTGATGTTGCCTCCTGACACTGGTATTCAGAGGTTTACTGCCTCCGAATGTGGAAGTTCCCTTTAGTCTCCATGGCTAATAGCCACTGATAGACCTATCCTCCATAAACGTGTCTAATCCCCTTTTAAAGCTGTCTGTGCCTGTCTCCATCACTAAATCCACATTTTAGTCACTCCGTGCGCCTTGGTGTTTAGTCATGCCGGCCACTTGACTACGGAAATGTCTTCAGACAGCGCTGGCTCTTCGGCTTTGAAACGGAGATGAGCACCACAACCCTAGAGTCGGACTCAACTGGCTTTCGAGCAAGGGAACCTTTACCTTTATACAGAGAGGTATTTCCTTTTGTCCATCCTGAATCTACTGACCATCAGCTTCATTGGATGCCCTCGAGTTCTAGTATTTTGGGAGAGGGAGAAAAGCTTTCTTTGTCTAGAAACTATCTGAAGTACATGGAACTCTTTCATAGGATCCAAGTCATAGGATGCGACTCTGCTGGCCAAATGACATCTTTCTGAAGTTCTTTGAGGGGGACCTGTACATTCTCACGTATGGAAGATCAGCAACTGGCACAGCATTTGGCAGAACCTTTTGTGCCACTTAATGTTGAGAGGGTGGGTCCAACCTACTATTCTTTTAATATTTTTGCACACGTTATGTAATTATGCGAACCTAGGTTTGCTACAGAAAGGGAGACGTAGGCCAGTCCTGGCTTTCTGTGTTCCAAGTCTGTGATGGGCTCATTTGCAATTGCTTGTCACACATTACATTTTCAAGTGGAGACTTGTTTTAAGTCTTGGATGCCTGCCTTAAACCAAGTAGTCTGCAAATCAATTTGGGGGGAAAGAATGACTGGGGAGAAGTGCATCCTTTCCCCAAGAAATGTTGCATTCTCCCCCAAATCATCACTGCAAATGGCAGCAGCGTGCAACGCCATTCTGGTGTCCCTGTAGTTTCAAACTATTTTGTGGAAATAAATGAATAAAAGTACACACTGTAGTTGCTCTTGGTTTCACCAATTGCAATATTTCAGCTCCATCCTCTTGGTTACTCGGTTTGAACATTTCCCGTTCTTTCCTTAGGAAGACCTAAACCTGTTACAGCTTTCAGTGGTCTCTTTTAAAACAAGTTTGTGGGCATGGCAGCAGACTTCTGTAAACATATCTGAAGCGGCGATGTCTTCTCTTCAGTCTCCCTCTTTTTATATAAAAGCAGAAATGGTGGAGGTTAAGTAGGTTGGGCGACCGGAAGTAATTACTAAGGCCAGTGGCATTTTTTTGCAGTTTAATAAAGGCAGAGGCTAATTATTCAGTTTTTATTTAAGTGAAATGGTGCCAAAAAGGGAGGCTCCTGCAGAGCAGCTGTACTCCTTCAGTGTTACCCTAATTTACCACAGACACACACTGTCACAAACAGGACTTCTAAACTTGATATATAGCCATGAAAGTAGGGGGGGGGGCTTTTGTCTGGAGTGCATGCAGAAGAACTCCTTTATACAAATCAACCGGCAGATGATGGACAATGATGAAAATTTGATTCTTTGAAGTTGTAATGGTCATTGAAATGTGTGAAATTCTGGCATTGAAAAGAGGGCAGCTAGCAAGGCTCTGAATCTTGGGTGGCTGCTGGAAGCTTGCTGGGAGGTTTTCTGCATTTTGACATCGACTTCCCCCCATTGCTTGTTCCCAGCTTCCTTTATTTAGAAGAGGAGGATAAAGTTAAACAGTAGATACTTGCTCTCGGGGGTTCTGCAGAAATTCTTGCGGGTATAATTGTGTGATATGTCATAGTGTAGATCCGTGAAGGGGAAAAACTCTGATGCTCAGATGTCTATGAATAACCTAGTGGAAGAAGTGTAGGCTTTTATTCCTTCCTGTTTTACTCCTTGGATTATTAGCTGGCCATTTTGTAGGTTTAAATGTTTCCATTACCAATTCCTTCCATAACAGGATGGTTGAAGGGACTGTGCTCAGAAATGGGACGCCAGGCAATGGAACCTTCATTGATTTTAAAAAGCCAGGAAGAAAATCAACAATTCTGTTATTAATATTCCATTTCCTTGCCTTTGGGGGAGGGATGAGAAGGGGGGGCCCTAAAACCCTACACATCACCGGCCAAATTCTTCTGCTGTTATGTTTTAGGATATTTTTAATTTTTTTGCAAATGCTAAATGAAGCCTGCCCTTCTTAATATTTGCTTTTCCCCTTGCAAAACTTTCACCACCATATTACAACATGCACTGAACTGGAAAGAATACTTTGGGATGCTGGACAGAGCTCTAGTCCATTCTGTATGTAAGCTCCACCAGTAGATCTGTTAACAGCCTAAAAGCAAAGCAAAACAAAACAAAAAACAACCCAATTTTGAAGATATCTATTTGAGCATCAGCCCAATACTGGAGAAATCCCACAGGTACTATCTTGCACGCATTTGAACGTGAATGAGGGTTGTGAGCTAGAAATCAGGAAGCACGACATTGCTTTAAAAGAGAAGAGAGTAGATTTAAAGAACAGAAACATGCACAAAAAAATAAAACCCCGTCTTGCCAACATCTTTGTTTCAAAAAGTTGGTTCACAGGTAGTTTTCACTGAGAACTTGAACTCAGAACAAAGCACTGGAGACACAGTACAGAGTTGGACTTAGTTCTTTTCAAGTATTTATATTGTTTTTAATGGCGTCTTGAAGCGGGAGCTTTAGCCCATTGAAATGTCGCCAAAAAGACAGGTTCCTCTGTCAGGAGCTGAAGCCGTGTGGATGAAACGATCACAATAGAGTGTTGTAATGCATTTTCAAAGTGTGAGAAATCAGTTTGTCTAGACAGAGAGTGCGCCTACAGGGAATAGGATCTTTAGAGCTTCTGTGCTCTTTAGGTGTCAAGTATGTGAGAGAAGCCAAGCTTTTTAAAAATTCTATATCTTTGGCAACAGCTCAGCTATGCTACAGTACCTTGCATGTCTGCCGCGAGCAAAAAGAAAAAAAAAACCCAGAACAGCCTAGCATTTTTGTTTTAGGACCAACTTGGGCTTCACAATCCAGAAATTCATTGTCCTAACCAACTGTCTGTTCAATTGCCAGCTTTAAACGGAGGGGGGGGGAGAGGAAGAAGGGAGAGAAGATATCAATAAACAATTGCTGTATTCCCAGAAGGCATGGAAACTTTGCCTGTCATGAAGCAAAAGTACAATGAGCTAGCAGCATTATGTAGCTATTTTAAATTATTAAAGCAGGCCCTGTTCTTCTTCTTACTCTGGAAAAAAGTGCTTTTGGAGGATGAATGAATGCCATGCCACGGGTATGAAGGTTTGGTTTTTGGGTTCAGCCAATCAAACACTGAGTTTCTGAGTCCTGACTTTTTCATTTTAGGCTTGATTTTCATTACCAATAGCTTACAAATATTACAAGTCTCCCAAGGACAGTACAGTGGCTGTGCACTAATTTAAAATAGCTGTAGCATGTGTTAATCATCCCTCAGTGGATTGGAGTAATGGAGGACTTGACACTACACGTCTAAGGGATATTTCTGTCTGTCTGTCTCGTTTAATTTCTATTAGTAAATAGAATACCTCCTTGCTGAAATGTTGCTTTAAGTAGAAAGGTCTCCTTCCTGTGACCAGCCTTTCCAGAAGGTTGACAGTTTAGTGTTGGGCTGATATGGAAGAACC
This sequence comes from Gekko japonicus, assembly GCF_001447785.1. Classification (NCBI taxonomy): domain Eukaryota; kingdom Metazoa; phylum Chordata; class Lepidosauria; order Squamata; family Gekkonidae; genus Gekko; species Gekko japonicus. Next base: position 1,008,662 of record NW_015160840.1, read on the forward strand.
AGGTTTGAATCTTCACTCTGCCATGGAAGCTCCAGTTATCATAGGGCCAAAAAATATTAGTATTCCTAGTTTCCAAATACAGGTTTGGTAATTGCATCTGGGTTGGGTTTTTTTCTGGATTTCAGTATTTGTTGGCTTCATTATTTCCTATGGGGACTCTTTTGGGAAGGAGGGCTGGAGGGGCTGTTTTTAAAGCTACTGGCACCAAAATTGCAGCAGAGCTGTTGGTGCATGCCCTTTAAATAACCCCCAGATTTCAAGTGAATTGGACCTCAGGGCCCCTGAATGATTCCTATGGGTAGAAATGTATAAAAATTGTAAAACCCCAGAATTACCCAAGCCAAACCAAATAGGAATGCTGTTGCAAGCCTAGCAAATGTACATTGACAGCAATTCTCAGGTTTTACAACGTCAAAATCTCCAGCAATGTAAAACCAAAGAATCTAAATCAATGTAAAACCTGAGAATCCACCACAAACAAGCAAATCAGACGTGAAGCCATTTGAGCAAAGAACACAACTTTGCAAAGTCAACAAAAACAATATAAAAGGGCATAACCTAACAAAAATCAACCTGGCAAGCCAATAGCAAGCCCTGGAAAACACAGACAGTCTGGGAAAGGGGAGAGAAAAGAAAAACAGTCCTGGGAGCCTTCAAACACTGGCTCCTGATACTCCGTCAATCCCAAATATTTCTGGGATTTCATGGGACCTATTTACCAGTATCCCAGAACATCCCAGATACCATCCGAAGACTGGAATATATATTAGGCACAGTTATATCTGAGCACACATCCTAGCCTACATCTATGGATCCCACAAGTGCAACAGAGTAGATTAGAAGCAAATTGCTCAGCTCCAAGTATGTCAGCAGGGGAAGCAATTGAGTGGGGAAGTGAGTGTTCCATTTAAACCAGTGCCAAGGATCCACGTGATTCAGGTTGCCACCAATTATTACCTGAACATTTAGAAAAGAAATAGAGAAACTGGAGGAGACATGACGCATTTCTTGAATGTGCACAGAGGAATAAATGGAAGTAGGTAGCATAGAAAGAACGGAAGGATCTGAACATGTGCTGAGAGAATCAACAATAGGAGGAGTCCTTGTTCAGAGGAGCAAATTAGGAAAGTAGTGATTGGTTTGGCAGATGTATGTGTTTCGAGAACATGCAGCTAATCATTTGTGTCCATTGTAGACTCTGTAAGAGAAAGGGCAGGCTGAATAATAATAATAATTATTATTATTATCCTGCCCTCCTTGCCGAGGCGGGCTCAGGGTGGCTTACAACAGTTCAAGAATGCAATTAAATACAGTAAAATACAATAAAACCTATCATAAGATTATAAATTACTTAGAATAACAATCATTTAAAACATAGATACATAAAATGCTGGAATGTACTCAAACAACAAGTAGAGCAGTTCTTATAACATAGTTTAGGTGCCTGTGGGATGTTATTAACAGTTCTCATTTATTATGTGGTGAGCACAGACTAGGAACCTTGATGGTAGGACCCAGGTTACAGGCTGGAAAGCCAGGGCTCAGGGACATTCCCTGGTGTGTACTGTGGCTCCTTAGTAGAATGCCTGGTGGAAAAGCTCCGTCTTGCAGGCTCTGTGGAACTGTAAGAGGTCCCGCAGGGCCCTGATCTCCACCGGGATCTTATTCCACCAGGATAAAGCCACCACCAAGAAGGGAGGGCTAGCCGATTTTGTGCCCCTGAATGCAGTGCTCTCTGGGGAATGTGTGGGGAAAGGCATTCCCTCAGGTATGCCGGGCCCTGACCATATAGGTTAAAACCAGCACCTTGAAATAAATCTGGTATGCTATTAGCAGCCAGTGTAGTGCTTTCAATACCAGCTGGATGTGCTCCCGCATGGGGATACCCATCAACAGCCTGGCTGCCACATTCTGCACTGACTGCAGCTTCCGGATTTGAGACAAGGGCAGCCCCATGTAGATAGCGTTACAGTAGTTTAGTCTTGAGGTGACCATTGCATGGATCACTGTTGCCAAGTTGTTACATTTGAGGAAGGGAGCCAACTGCCTAACCAGCTGAAGATGGTAAAAAGCTGATCTGGCAGTGGCTGCTACTTGGGCCTCCATTGGTGTAGTGGTTAAGTGTGCGGACTCTAATCTGGGAGAACTGGGTTTGATTCCCCACCCCTCCACTTGCACCTGCTCTGAGACTCCAAGTGAAGGGCGGGGTATAAATCCAATCTCTTCTTCTTCTTCTTCATTGTTAAGGAAGCATTAAGATAGCAATTTCCGATACAGAGCAGAAAAATACAGAGTGATATAAGAGATTTTTTTTTCCCAAGTATACTCTTAGGGCCACAGAGCATGTCTGTTCTTCCCACACACACATACATTAGGGTATGTGGTGGTGGAAAGTCTCGCCCAGTCACAGGCCCACTTATGGCGACCCCATAAGGGTTTTCAAGGCAAGAGACATTTAGAGCTAGTTTGCCTTTGCCTGCCTTTGTGTTGAGACCCTGGACTTCCTTGGTAGTTTTCCATCCAAATACTAACCAGAGTCAACCCAGCTTAACTTCTGAGATCTGACAAAATCAGAGTAGCCTGGGCTATCCAGGCCAAGGTATTAGGCTATCTCCTGGCTAACAATCTTCCCTTTTTTGACATGTGGAAAACACTGGTTCCACATGTAGGTCTTTTCCCTCTGGCTATCACTGATGGGGCCACCAGAAGAGAATGCAGGAAAGCCATCGCTGTTTTTGGGCTCCTCCCCATAATGCTGGTGCATCTCACTAAGAGAGCAATGTAGGTGTGTGCCGTGCTGCATGATGGAAACAGTTTGCAAGGAGACATTGTTCCTGCAGTAGGTTGTACTTCTGGCAAGCATACGGGTTCACCGCACGGACCTTCTACTGACAGTGTGGTGGCCTGAGTAGAAGAAGGCATTGTGTCCTCTTTCTGGCTCCTAGCTTGTACAGTGGGTTGGGGAGCACACCTAAGGGGTCATTTGGCCTTCACCGCGCACTGATTGGTGCCTTTCTACATGTCTCTTGTGGAGGTGTTGTTGCCAAGCAACACAGTGATTGACAAACGGTAGTGGGGTTTCCCCTGAATCTGTGGGACTATTGGCATGGTGACCTTTATCCCTGTGCTTATATTGCCCTGTTGAGTGCTGCCATGAGCCTGGGAGATCCTAATTGCCTCATGCTGATGCAGCAGCCATCTGGCATAGCAGAACCAGAGCATTGCTCTGCCAATACATGGAAAGAAATCTTGGGAAGAGAAAGCAAAACGAATACAATTAGGAAAAGGTGTTTAAAATCCAGGAACTAAAGCAACAGGAGCAATGCACACAACTTTGTTTACACCACGTATATTCCAATCATACAATCCAGACATCATGGAGAGTTCACCTAAATCTGTCAAGAGTTCTGCATATTTATTTTCCTGTAATAGTTCCTTCCTTGTTTTCCGCCTTGGTTTATTTTTTGGGATGTTGGATAGTATATCTCTGAGACACACCTTGGGAGAACGGGGGTGGGGGTGGGCTGTCAGTGAAATGTTAAGATTTCTCTGCTTTACATGCCCGAACCCCAAGGCTATGTTTGTGTGAAAGCGGATATATTGCCATTTAGTTTCTATAAACAGACAAGCCAGGACAATCAAGCCTCTCCTTCTTCTTACTGCAGGTGAAAAGCATTGTGAGAAGTACAATTGGTTGCCCAAACAACCTCTCCAGTATTTTCTTTTTTAGCAATCGAATGCCAGTCTGTCAGAGAGAGAGAGAGAGCGTGTAGTGTTATGTGTTGCAACATTTCTGAGTAATAATTGGTGTGTCTTCATATTTTGACTAGACCAGTATTCAAAATAAACACTACTTGGGCTCAAAGAAAACATTTATGATTAAATTGTTAAAATATTTTGACAGTTTGCTTTAGGTAGTCTGAGCTCAGCTTTTGCGTGTTGTAATTTCCTGTGGGTCCCCCCCCCCTTTCAGTTCTAAATACAAGACAAACAGTTCACACTTGGCAGTTGTGAATAATCCCTCCAAGTTTATTTTATAAAGTGAAACAAAAAAAAAATGGGGGGGCATGAAGAAATGTCTCTTCTGCCCCCCATCCCGATTGTCTGGTGAGAATCTGAAGAGCTTTTAAACTCTGCGACAGAAGAGAGGCTAAAGTTGGTAGCTTGAGGCTTATTTTTAAAAACTCAGTGTGCTATTTAAGCTCGCTTGCCTCCTCCGGTTTAAGTCATGTCATCACTGGTTTGGATTAGTTGTGTCTGCCTGTAGTTGGGCCTGCCCCAGATCAGCTTTTGTTCCTGGAGAGAGGCAAAGGAAGGGAGTCCAAACCTCTCCCATTGGCACCGAATGTATTAAGAATCTAAGTCGGTGGCAGTTCTGCATTGCTTTTGCAAGGTTTTTTTTGCGGTAGCTTCTGAAAAATGATGTGGCTTGTGATCTGCCCTTTCATCAGCAGACGCTGGAGGACTAGGGCAGCAGGAAAAATTGTACCGAATTGCTGGGAGGTTTTCCAGAAATCCTTTCCTTTTGTAGCCGTCAAGTCCCAATGGCTTGTGGTGGGACGAGTCCATTCTTTATCTAGAAAGTTTATACATAAAATCAGAGACTGGACAGGTAAGAAAGAAGACTGAATGGGGAACAGGTAGAACAGGTACAAAACAAAGCCTTCCCATTTGTTAGACTTAACCTTACAACTGCAACCCACAGTTAAAAGTTCTGTTTGCTTTTCCACCCCCATCGCCCCAGCCCAGTAACTTCCTTGCCCATTGGCCTGCACAGAATTCACACGGAAAACATTTAATTGCCTGCAGTATTTCATGAGAATATTGGCTTTTCAGTTCTTTGTTTTGTTTCTCGGTTTAAACATGAATAATAATAACCTGACTTAGTTTCTTGAGCTGAGTTACTTGAAGCCTGACTCATAAAAATAGCTGCGGTGGTGGTAGTCTTTCATGCAGTGATTTACAGCATCATTGGAAGATGGTATTTTTAAAAATTGGCCATCCTTTTCCAGCTGTGGTGTGGACGGGATTCAAAGGGCCCGATGAGGAAGCTTCTAACAGTATGAACCAGGACATTGAAGGGTTCCCACTGCTACAGCAGCCACCTTTTAGAGTAGAAAAGCACTCCAGGGAACCGATTATTGCAAGCCTCCTAATGCTACACATGGATCTGCGGGTCTGAAGAGCTCTAGCTTTGGTACATCCAGGGAAGTCCTTGAGTGTAGATGCAGAAGTCTTTAGATTCCTGCTAGATTGTTTTGAAATTTGTAAATGGGTTTGCTTATGAGGCTTTCCTTTATAAGATTCTTCAGAAATCTCAGGACTGAAGTTCCAACAGCCCATGAACCCAAGGCTTTGCTGTGGATAATTAAATGTTAGATCATGTTTGGGTAAAATCTATCACATGCTCCAAATTAGTAGCTCTGAGGTCATTGTACTCAGTCCAAAATGGTGGGCTTGTGTGTGTGTGTTTGAAAAAACTGCGTACTTAGCAGTGATGGCTGCAGGAGAAATGTCTACAAGAACCAGCACAGTGCAGAGGACTGCTTTCCGACCCATCCCTGCAACCCCTTGTCTGCTGTAATTATTTTTTGAAATGAGGGTTGGGATGCAGACAGGTCTACAGAGAGCCTCATTGGTGTGCGGTCCTGCAAACTAACAAGTAGATCATTTTGAGGATTCTAAGAGTTGTGGCAATACCAGACATTTCTTCCAGGTTATATGCTCCATTTCAATGAGGAAGAAGAAGAAGAGTAGGTTTTTATACCCCGTTTTTCTCTACCCCAAGGAGTCTGAGGTGGCATACAGTCGCCTTCCCTTCCTCTCCCCATGGCAATCAGCTGGTGAGGTAGGTAGGGTTGCGAGAGCTCTGAGAGAACTGCTCTTGAGAGAACAGCTCTAAGAGAACTGTGACTGGCCTGAGGTCACCCAGCTGGCTGCATGTGGAGGAGGTGGGAACCAAACCCAGTTCTCCAGATTAGAGGCCACCGCTCTTAACCACTACACCACACTGAGACAACTTGCAGTGAGTGAGTTTGCATATATGGTCTGAAACCAGTCTTTTTTTCCTCTTTAAATAGGACATTACACCTTTGACTGGTGTACCAGAGGAGCATATTAAAACCAGAAGAGTTCACATTTTTGTTCCGGCCCGTAATGCCATGCAAGCAGGTGCCAACAACACCAAAAAATGGAAGATGGAATTTGACACGAGGGAGCGCTGGGAAAACCCGTTGATGGGCTGGGCGTCTACGTAAGTATGCAAAGCCTAACATAATCACAAGGCATAGTCTATGAATGCAGCTGAATTTCTTCATCCTACAACTTTGTAAATCTGGCAGTCCCTTTCTGCCTTGCCTGCCTGCCCTGCCTCTGTTGCCATTGGCTGATCTCTTCTGATGTCGCAGTAGAGCCCCTCAGACCAGATGTTGCAGCCCTTCCAACTGTCCTCTGGTACAGCTGTTCAAATGGCTGGATTGCTTAGGGCTAGACCACAGAATATTAAGGGGAGCTTTGGAAGCCATTTTAGTTCCAGGCCCATAATATACAGGCAGTTGTGTTAAGTTACACCTTGCTGATGCAAGTTAGTCAAACAGTATTGAACCGTTTGAGGAAAGCAACTTAAAGAGGCAAGCCATCTGTATCCCCTGCCTCGATCAAGAATATTTTAATAATAATGCTGACTCACAGTGCGGTTGAAAGGGGCAGTGAGACAATGTATGTGAGAAGTACTTGGAATGCTGTAGCACACTATACAAATGCCAAGTGTGATTGTGGCAGGGTCCTTTTGAAATTAGGTTTTAGCAGATTATTCCAGTGCATTTAAATTCAGTTGCTCAATCAATTTAAGATTTCACCTCTCGTTATAAGGGCTGACTCAGTGACCACAACATAAGAACATAAGAGACGCCAAAGGCCAATCCAGTCCAACACTCTCACACAGTGGCCAAAAATACTAGGTGCCATCAGGAGGTCCACCAGTGGGGCCAGGACATTAGAAGCCCTCCCACTGTTGACCACCCCCCCCCAAGCACCAAGAAGACAGAGCATCACTTGCCCCAGAGTCCCTATCTATACCTTGTAGCTAATAGCCACTGATGGACCTCTGCTCCATATGCTTATCTAATTCCCTCTTGAAGCCATCCATGCTTGTAGCCGTGGCAGTGAATTCCATGTGTTAATCACTCTTTGGGTGAAGAAGTACTTCCTTTTATCCATACTAACCCGACCACTCAGCAATTTCATGGAGTGCCCACGAGTTCTTGTATTGTGAGAAAGGGAGAAAAGTACCTCTTTCTCTACCTGCTCTATCCCATGCATAATCTTATGAACCTCAATCATGTCACCCCTCAGTCGTCATTTCTCCAAGCTAAAGAGCCCTAAGCAC
>NW_015160840.1:1016221-1021736 GCF_001447785.1 Gekko japonicus
TGGTTTTCACCACCCTGAACAATTTTGTATCATCCGCAAATTTAGCCACTTCACTGCTTACTCCCAACTCCAAATCATTAATGAACAAGTTAAAAAGCAATGGACCAAGTACTGATCCCTGCGGTATCCCACTGCTTACCACCCTCCACTGAGAAAATTGCCCATTTATACTCACTCTCTGTTTTCTATTAATTAGCCAGTTTTTGATCCATAAAAGGACTTCTCCTTTTATCCCATGATTTTTGAGCTTACTTAGGAGCCTTTGATGAGGAACTTTATCAAAAGCTTTCTGGAAATCACGGTAAACAATATCTATTGGATACCCCTTGTCCACAGGTTTGTTCACCCCCTCAAAGAACACTAACAGGTTAGTGAGACAAGATCTTCCCTTACAGAACCCATGCTGAGTCTGCCTCAATAGGTTTTGTTCATCTATGTGCCTACTAATTCTTTCCTTAATAATGGTTTCCACCAATTTACCCGGTATCGACGTCAGACTGACTGGCCTGTAATTTCCCGGATCTCCTCTGGAACCCCTTTTAAAGATGGGAGTGATTTTAAGGAAATATTACATATTTTTGTCAGGAGAGCCACAAGTTCACATTTGAGTTCTTTCAGAACTCTCGGATGTATACCATCTGGGCATACAAAAAAGGGTTAATTTGGTAGAAGCCAAGATTACTCTGCTGTCCGAAACATGTTTAGGTGCACATTTACAGTTCTGTGACCCTGGGCAGGCTACAAAAGGCTAGCAAGTACCATCAATTTCCTTTTGCGAATTCAAAAATGAGTGACCTCCAAATGAAAATTGGTATGTTTTTGTGATGCTGTAGCATGCAGCACTGCCTTGAAAATGTTATGGTCACTTGTTAAATTCCATGTTACAACAGTGTAAATAGACGGTTTTAGCTGGCCTCACACAAAATGTTGCATACAAGCATCAGTTCAGTTCATGTTGAACCGTACTTATAATCCGTCTGCTTGCGATCTAAAAGTAGGAGATGCTAAACACTTTGTGGGATTACTTTTTTAAAAATTACCTATCAAAAGAGCATTTTAGTGATGAGACAACTGTCCAGTACCTTCAGCAAGTCTTGTTTGCCTTTTGTGACACTTTAACATTCAGTATGTATTCTCAGAAATTCTGAGAATTCATTGTGCTTCCCCTGGTAGTACTGGAAGTTCTCTTTTAGTGACTGTGGTGGTGTTATTCATGAAAGAGGCATTCTGGAAAAGAAACTACTACACACGCTGAGTGTTTTGGGCTGGGCTGGATGCTTCCTTCACTTGGAGAGGGAAAGTGGAAGATGAAGAATTCTTCACTCTTCTGTGGTTCAGACTTTTTCCTATGAAGAAATGTGAACTTGGGCTCCTGGGAGAAATGCAAGATTGGAGTCCAGCAGCACCTTAAAGACCAACACGATTTCCAGGCTATCAGCTTCCCAGAGTCAAAGCTCCGTTTGCCAGATGCAGGCATCTGACTCTTGGAAGTATTTGACTCTCAGAAGCCCGTTCCCTGGGAATCTTGTTGGTCTTCAAGGTGCTGCCGGACTCGGATCTTGCTGTCCGGCATGAAAGGGGGCTACAAGGAGAGGTCCTGCTGTCTCCTGCTTTCTGACTCCACAAAGTCCACCCCTGCTCTGTACCCCGCCAACATGTATTGGGATGCTGTGGGTTTAAAAGCTGGCACCTTGAGTAGGAACGCTTGAATAGGAATAGCATGATTAAATGTTTTGGTTGTGCAGTTAATTTAATACGGGTCCCTCACTTAGATATTTACTCATTTTGTAATTTGAACTGAAGGCCTTGTTTATATATTTTACAGGGCAGATCCTTTGTCCAATCTTGTTCTTTCCTTTGCTACAAAAGAAGACGCTATTGCCTTTGCTGAAAAAAATGGTACGTACAACAGCGGCTTGTACCAGCTGCTGCCACTGAACACCACTAAATGGGAAGGGTGACCTGACCCTCTTATCGGCGGGTGTGTCCAGCACAGTTGCACTGAGGCTGTTTCAGCACCATACGGCTTCCGACCGGGTACCGGCACTCTGCACAGGCGACTGACCTCAGCCCTCTTCCTGCGTCCTGCTGCTCACGCAGTAGCCTCACACCTTCATGGAGCTGAACTAGCAGCTTCCGTGCTTCTGCCACCTCAAGAGACCTTCCAGAAGGGCCCTTGTTCAGTGGCTGAAGCTTGTTACCTGCCAGCTGCCAGCTCTATGTTTTATGTAAGAGTATCAGCCTTAGGAGGTGGGACAAGGCACAGTAATGAGACTAAAGACTTGCGAATACATGTTCCTTGAGCGCCTACCCTTTAAAGTAAGGTTCTGAGAAAATGCCAGATGTTTCTCCCTTGTGGGCAGATGAAGAGAGCAGTTCTTCTGTTTCCCCTCTTTGTCTGTGACCCTTGCTCCCCTGCCTCACTGAGAAATTTGTCCCTTGTACTGTGTGCAACAAACTTCCCAGGCAAGCCTCTCTGTATATGTAGCCAGCCTGGAATGCCTGGCTCGGAAGCTGCGTTGTGCTGCGGTTTCTGTCTTCCCAGACCACTTCTTCCCCAGTGAGTAGGGTTGACCATCGTTGGCCAGAGGGCTGGGTCACACCGTTGAGCAACTCAGCTGCCACAGCCAGAAGCCCATCTATTAAGCGTCCCATTCCGGTTCCATACTTTGTGGTTACTACCGGGAACACTTACGATGTGTGGAGGGCTTGTCGTGCAATAACCTCCTTTGTGTAGTGCTGTGTAACCTGGGGTAACTTGGTTATCCTCTCTCATCAGACACGAAGGAACGTGGTTTATTTTACAGAGACCACAAGGCTTATATAAAAAATTGTGTTTAGAAAAATCTGTTGAGATGTAAACTTTCCTACAGAGTCAGAGGATAATATTTTAAGAGCAGCTTGGCTCAGATCCTGTACCTCCGCTGCAGTAAGCTGGCATGGTTTGAAGTCGGTGGCACATTAGCATCCAAGCATACATCCTGGTGACTTTGTATATCAGGAGGGAGACACTCTGCTACAGAGCATACTTACTCAAAAGCAAAATCTACTGAACTCGGTGAAATTTACATTCGGGGGGGGGAATTAATGCTGGGGATCCATGCGGCCCCCTCTGTTAATGTACGATCAAAAGTAGTTTGGTGCTCTTTCTGGGAGACTCTGAAGGCATTACTCCAGTTGCATCACAATGATATCTGTTTATTCAGGGCTAAAAATGTTTTAACTAGCAGCCTTCCCGGCTGAACCGAAGCCCGTTCTGAGTCTGTCATTCTCAGCATCTCAGTCTGAGCCATTTCGAAGAGGAGGATTTCTCCTGACTATGCAGCAGGCTCTTAAGTGTTGGCATAAAAATCTCTGCCCTTTTATTTTGTTTCCTACAAATATTTGACAAGGAGCTTCAGCACTCGCCGAAGTGACGGACCCAGAGGCTTGGCCCAGAGCCCAGCCTAAGTGTGGGTGAGGTACGAGTTCCCCCATCTGCCTGTGCCAGGGCACCTTTATCTTGGCCCACGGAGCCTCGCTCATTCCATGACTCTTCCTCCTGAGCGCAGACACTGCCAGGCAGATTGGACGATGCCAAATTATGTGGTAGTTTATGTGCTAGTTTATAACACTCCAGGAACAAGGGGCCGTTAAACTCATTTTCACTCACAAACTCTGGAGTCAAAAGTTGAACTTGTCTCCAGGGGAATGAAGGCAAGAGTGTGGAACCCAGGCCTGTCTAATATCTTCCTGCTTTAGTGTGTGTGTGTGTGTTTTAATTTAAGGCTGAACTTTCTTCACGCTGGTTCCTGGTCACGAATTCCGTTGGAGGTATTTTGTAAAAGGTATCTCCTTACGCTGAAAATTACAGCACCTTTGTGCTAGCAGGGCTTGACCTCCTCATGTGCGTATAGAGGTCCACTGTGAACAGCCCTTTGGGATTCATGGGTTCCCCTGCGGAAGTGGAACTTATGACTGCTTAGGGAGCAATGGGGCTCGCGTTGAGTCATATCGTGACAATCTTGAGGTAGCCCAAGGTGTAACGGGGGGCTGGTGTACACCCCTTTCTGGTGCCTGGAAAAGTAGTTGCTCCTTAAACTATAGAAAAGCCATCATCTGGGCCCAGTTCCAAAGAAGCTACGGATTTATGAAAGGACTGTGATATTTTTTCACATTTGGATTTGGTAAATCACCATCACTCCTGTTCAGTCTGCTGTGGAGCAAGGTAGGTGAAATTGAGAAGAAGCTATTTACTCAGCTGACCAGATACTAAATTTTCTCATGTTTATTTGACTTTCCTCTGGTATTGCATGGCATGGCTTAGTCATCTGGTGCTATTTATTCTGTCCTCTAACCTCAAGTGCATAGTTGATCCGGGGGAGGGGGGGGTGTCAACTCAATTGACAGATGGGCACGAGATAGACAGTTATATTTTGGAAGACCCATTTTGTATAAAGAACTAGCCACTTTTGGTTTAAAAAATGTAGAGAATACTTCTGCATTCATCTTAAGATGTAGCTAACCTGTTCATACCAATGATATAAAGGAACATCAGTGAAGGCCTTGGCTGTGTTGGCACCTCCAGCATAACTGTTTGGCTGATGGACTAGGCAGACCACTGAACAGGTCCAGCTGGGCTCTTCTCAAGGACTTGTGTCTGTTGCCCAACAAACTGTAATTTCTTGGTGGGTGCTAAGCTGGGATTCTAAACTACGGGTTGTACCTGTCTTGCTAACTGCAGTTTATTATGCAGAAATCTGTAGCTCCATCTGTCCTAGCCTCCTGCATACAGAGAAGGAAGCAAAAGCCAACAGAAAATATTGCTACAGTAGCTGTATTCAGTTTTTCTAAGGGCACTCCCTTCAATCCTCTGCCTTTTCTCCAGTTCCCTCTTTCCCCACTGTGAAGGCTAATGGTGCAATAGCCTGGCAATAGTTAGCCCAGAGAGAAGAGAAGGGAGCTTGGGCTTGCCTTCTCCTAATCTGCACCTCTCCATTGTTCTTCTGCGTACAGCCCCTGACCATTAGCAAGTAGTCTGCCTATATGTAAGGCTGTGACGACCACCTGGCGATGCGAAGGAACTTGGGCTAGCAATTGGGGATTCTGCTTGGAGGCAGGAAAAAAGACAAGCCGCAAAGAGCCTGGTCTGTTACATAAGCCTGGTAGACTAACTAAAGTTTATGTAACAAACTGGCTTAAGACCACAACCTTTTCTGACTTATTACTGCAGCCGTACAACTTTTAAGCGATTATTGTTGGGGTCAGTAAATTTATTCAACTTTTTAATTTGTCCCGATGAAAATTCACCTTTAGTAAAGGTTCAGAGACTGGATAAAGTATTAATGGTAAAGGCATGATCCAGCCCCCATGCTGCAACTTCTTCACATCCCTCCTACGTGTGCTGCTCCATTTTCTGATGTCCCATTCAATCTGGTGAAGAATGGTGTGTGTGTGTGTGTGTGTGTGTGTGTGTGTGTGTGTGTGTGTGTGTGTGTGTGTGTGAAAGACAGAGACTGTTTTTGTCCCCTAATTA
>NW_015160840.1:1021763-1045235 GCF_001447785.1 Gekko japonicus
GAACATTAGAACATAATTCCAAAGCCCACATGAGCATGCAGAACACCAACTCTGAATCCTGGCTTGTATGCATAAGAACAGAATGAGAGAACCTTTATTACTTGCGTCTCTCCTTTCCCCCATCCCAATACCTTTCCAAACCTGATCAGAACCCGAAGTCACCTTTGTTGCACTTTTACTGAGTGGCTGAGTAAAATCCAGCTCTTGCATATCTTCCTGAATCTCATCCATCAATGAGAGATGCTTCTTCTGTGGTCAGCACCTCCCTGCCCCAAGCATCATCCTTGTACGGAGGGGCCACTCCAGCTGCTGAATCTGTGAGCCGCCTAGAAAAGGAATCGGGTTCACAGTGGCTAACAACAGCCCCTCGTGCAGATCGGTGCCCTTTGATGCCATCTCTTTATTTGAAGCCGTGGAAGCAGATGGCACCGTCTACAAAGGTCCAACAAAGCAGCTGATTTGAAGGCCTCTTAATAAATTCTCCTAAGCTCACCTCCTTGTTCCTCTCCCTTTCCTTGTGACATTGTGGCTCTCCGCTACCATGCATATTTCTAAAACTTGGCCTGACATCAGATAGAGAGGTGTAGATGCATAAGATTACAGGACTTCATGTGTCAACTGTCGATGCTGGTCTATCAGCAGGAGCGGCAAAGTTGGAACACGCAGTGCCCCGAGATCTGACAAACCTGGGAACAGGTGTATGTCACATTTAAGGCCTATCTGTCTTAAAGGATTATTCTCCACTGCCTTTTACAAAAGAATAAGCGAGTAATTACATATTGTATATCAAATATGTTGGTTATTTCTTTTTTGGTGAGCTCTTAAAAGCTTGAAGTTGCATTTGTTTTGTGTTGCACTTGCTCAGTATTATCGGTTGTGTGTGTGTTGTTTAGAATTCTCGACATGTTTTTTCCTAGGCTGGAGCTATGATGTTCAAGAGCGGAGGATTCCAAAACCTAAATCCAAGTCTTATGGCGCAAACTTTTCTTGGAACAAAAGAACAAGGGTGTCCACAAAATAGGTTGGCATTGGCTGTCTCTGCGTCTGACTGTGAATAAAGTCAGCTGTGCTGTATTTATAGTCCATGTATAATACATCTCTTAATCTCCTAATAAATTTGACCTTTAAACTACTCATGCATCTTGTGGTGTCTATTTAAAATGTTTTTGAAGTCTCCAATTGAACCTGTTACAAACTTCCCTATATTTAGAGAGGAGATTTGGGGTGTTCATACCTCTAGGAAATTGCTGTACGTGGAATTCATTAAAAGGAATGCTTGAAATGAGTTGCAACGTTAAAGATCAAGCCTTGCCTTCTGGAGTAATTTTGTAGTTCAGTAAGGTGTTTATATGACCATCCTTTCTCAAAGAAAGACTGTTGATAAATATTCCTTTTGGGAGAAGGGGGTTATCACATATAATAGGTTGATCAGGCTAAAAGCCAGCAGAAGTCAATACTGCTTATTGTTTACAGCGTTCTGTAAACTATATTTTTTCCCTCAGTACCTTGCAGTTCAAATGACTATTTGTGTTATACTGCTGACTTCTCAGAAACATTCCTTGTCTAAACAAAGATTAGCACTGAAAGACTGAATTAAGTGTCATGTATTTCTACCAACCTCAGTTGCTGTCTGACTGAACAAAGGTTAAGAACATAAGAAAAAGCCCTGCTGGATCAGACCAATGGTCCATCTAGTCCACCATCCCGTCTCACACAGTGGCCAACCAGTTCCTCTGGAGGGCCAACAACAGGTAATAGAGGCCGAGGCCTTCCCCGGATGTGGCCTCCTGCCTCTGAATGCGGAGGTTCCCCTCAGTCACCGTGGCTAGTAGCCACTGATGGACCTATCCTCCATGAATCTATCTAATCCCCTTTTAAAGCAGTTTATTCTTGTCTCCAGCGCTACATTCTCTGGCAGTGAATTCCACATTTTAATATCTCTCTATGTAAAGTAGTATTTCCTTTTGTCTGTCCCATTGACCCCTGTGTCAAGCCGTACGCCATTTCCTCTGGCATTTGTTCTTGACTGGCCCTGTGCTTGGATGAGCCTGGGCGCTGTCTTTTTTGGCGGGTCTTAGTGATCAGAAACCTTGTCTTGGACTCTGAAGCTTGGGACCTTGAGGACCTCAGTCTGCCGTTGGGTAATAATCTAAAACCCTGAACCATTGTCTGTGAAAGTGCCTAGTTAAACTTTTTTAGTTTTATTATTTTATCCTCACTGTTCCCTGCTCTGCTTTGACTGTCTCTGCACAATTTTAAATGAATCACTTTTAAGTACATTCTGGTAGTGTTTGTGAATTCAAGAGGCTTCAATCTGAACCCAGTACCTCAGCCCTCATTGGCTACAGCTACCAGAGTAATCTACGGGACCGCCTCTCCCCATATGTGCCCCAGAAAGCCTTGCTGTCTGTGGACAGCCATCTGCTGGTTGTCCATGGCCCGAAAGATGCCCGTCTAGCCACAACCAGGGCCAGGGCTTTTTCGGTCCTGGCCCCAGCCTGGTGGCGTATGCTCCCGATTGAGATCAGGGCCCTGCGAGGCCTGTTACAGTTTCGCAGGGCCTGTAAGATGGAGCTGTTCTGCCAGGCCTTTGAGTGAGGCAGCGGGCATCTACTGGCTGCCCTCCCTCTTGCTTGCAGACATGAGATCATTTTGGCGTGGTGTTGGCCCATTTATCTCCTGGCTGTAGAAACTGGAAATCGGAAAATAAATAAATAAATAGTTTGTGAAACTTGCCTTGAAGGTGTCCTCCCTTACAAGGATAACTTTCCAGGAGGGCCTGAGACTTCATCCCTTGTCTCTGGCTGTCTGGATAATGGAAGGTGACTGGTAGCAGAACTGCCCTGAGGTGTGAGGACTCGCCCTTCAGCCTTTTTTGGTTGTTCACCTCACTTGGCCAGCCCCCCACTAAAGACTTCTGCCCTGGTTTGTTGGTTTGGACTTGGAGTCTTTTATTTATATATTTATTTTTCAACTTATATTCCACCCTCCCCACCAACGGGCTCAGGGCAAATCACAACAAATAGAAGAAGGGGAGGAGGAGATTGGATTTATACCCCGCCTTTCACTACCCAAAGAAGTCTTAGAGCGGTTTACAATCCCTTTCTCTTCCCCTTCCCACAACAAACACCCTGTGAGGTAGGCAGGGCTGAGAGAGCTCTCGAGAACTGCCCTTCAGAGAACAGCTCTGAAAGAACTTATGACTGACCCAAGGTCACACCAGCAGCTGCATGCGGAGGAGTGGGGAAATCAAACCCGGTTCCCCCAGATTAGAGTCCGCGCTCTTAACCACTACACTAAACTGGCTCTCAATAATTGGCCATGTGGCATTACAAACGTTTGACAGTTACAGCTGCTGTCGAAGCACTGCTTTTTAAAATCTGCACAGCCAATCAGATCTCCAATGGCCTGTCATAAGTCCTTTTAGAAAAAGTCCCACTGGCTTCCTAAGATCACTTGGCAGGCACCAGGAAAGAAGCAGGCGGGCATCATGCCACCCACAGGCACCCCATTGGCCCCCTCACTTATTCTGAGGGAAAGTGGAGCAGATGAGCAGGGCGATCTCCCATTAGGTAATTATGTCACAGTGGGACCAGAAGACTGGCTTTCTTTTTTAAAGTACGCTTTATTAGGTTTTAGAATATACAGGGGTGAGGGAAAAGGGGAAAACCAAAATAACAAATCTTCTGCATGTAACTCTTCTCCACATATCATTTCAGACTTCTAAGAGAGAGACTGTGAAATTTTAGAAGTTCATATAGGCTACTTCATATTATATCAAAGAAACCATATCTTTATATTTCTTTCTCATCCAATCGAAAAAAGGGGTCCATAGTCCAACAAAGTCAGAAGACTGGCTTAAGTCAGTGGCTTACTCTAAGGAAAAATGGGGAGTGGGGGGAGCTATGTATTCCCACCCTGCTTTCCTCAGAGGTCGTGTAGGAGGCAGATGTATCCAGGAAACCAGAGAAGTAGCTTCATTCAGAGGCTTACTCTGAGGTTAAATGGGTGAGGGAGCTATGTAACCCAATCTGATCTCTTCAGAGAAACTTCATAGAGTTGTTAGATTTCTGGAAATTTTGAAGCCATGGGGGGAAAAAACGTTTTTTTAATGACCTTGGTTTCAGCAAAAACAGAAATTTGTGAAAAATTAAAATGCATGCAACTCTTGCTCTCTTATGAAACCAAAATGTATTTTTGCTTTAATATCATGAAATGCATCATTCAGTAGTTCCTTAGCATATTTATTTATTCATCATGTTATTAATAGTCTGTCTGTCTCACTGGGACTCAAGTCAGGTTACAATTTGTTAATTATATTAAGTGCCATATTTGGCAAAACTGGGGGGGGGGGAAATGAGTGTCTTCATTTTCTAACTGCAGTCAACTCCCACTACTGATGCGACAGGAAGCTGCAAATAACTGCACCCAATGCTATCTTAGCTCTTTTCCCTCTTTCCCATTACCGGTACATTTCAACACAATCTTCAGAGCTGCCCAGCATTCGAATGGAAAAATTTAATGCTGTTTATACATGTTGAGCGAGTAAAACCTTGTGTTCAAAAAACATTATACTGATTTTAAAGGGGGGGGGAATCATATGCATTTCTTTTATTGCTCTCTAAAAATAGGTAAATACTTTATTATTATTATTATTATTATTATTATTATTATTATTATTATTATTATTTTATTTCTCCTGAAGTTTTGGGGGGTTTTCCCTCCAGGTCTTCACATTTCTAAAATTGCAGGATGCCTATTTAATTAGAAGAGCAGAGAACAAGCTAAACAGACACACTTTCTCTTCGGGGGAAAAGGGGGTATGCCAACAGGATAGTTATGTCCAGAGAACTGGTTTCACTCGGAGACGTATTCTTGGGAATGGTGGTCAGTGGAAGTTTGTCTGCTTGAAGCTTTTAGCCCTCCCACCCACATACCCGCTGGCCAGCAGGGGCTTTGAGGGGCATCACAGGGATTTTCCAAGAACCCCCAGGAGGCTACCCCACATCTCTTCTGTTCCCGATTTTCTGGCTCAACTTTGCCTGGGCAAGGATGAGCACATGCACTGGAGGCAAGGGAGGGGGGGAGAGCACTAGTCAGTCTGGGTCATTTTTTACGTATAGTGCAAATGTCCCCAGCAGCACTCCATTTTGCAAGTCTACATAGACCACTGTTACCCCACCTCCATCCACCCCAAGCAAAGTCACAACAAAGTCCTCCTGACTGCCAAGACCATTCTGGAGCTTTGGCTTGGAGAGTCCATCCTGTCTGCAAACAGGCAGCACTATCTGGCCACCCCTGGACTTACCCTGAAGGTTCCTTCTCGAGGTTGGTAAGGCCTTGTTTTTGGCCTTTGAAAGTACAGTTGTTTTAATGCTGAAGTTACAGCGACAGATTATCTGCCCTTGTTGCTTGTCTTTTATACAAAGCAGCAAGATCAGGCCGCTGCCAGGGATCTAACAAAAACCCTACTTTTTCTCACCACTGGAGCCAGGGAAAGATCCACCTGATTCGAGTTCTAGCTGTGTGCCTCAAACATTGAGGAGGCAGCAGTGGACCTCTGCAGCAGTGGACTCATTCTGCTTTCTCACTCACCATCCAGGGCAAAGAGCTAGGCTTTGGGAAATTGTCAGGTTGACTTCTTTCTGCAGTCCAGAGAACGACAGCACTGCTCGCTGGGGGTGTAATTAGGGCAATCAGTTCTGATGCTTCCTATCATGGCTACTTATTACTCTCAGTCAGAACAGGCAGCAGATGGTGCCATTCTCCTTCCCATGCAATACCCCTGTAGTATGAACTGCACTAGTAGTAAGCTATTATACTATGGTAGAAGTAAACTGCCCTACAACAACAGGTATGAATGTGTCTCAGGTTCACTAGCGCATATAGAAGCTTCTGGAACAAGGAATTTTGACATATTGGGTCTGATTGCCTTTTTGATATGAGAGCTGGACGAGTCAGTCATGCCCACTGAAGTCAGGAGGTCATGGACTCTAAAACTGCATCTGTAGTTTATATAAAACTTTACTCTGAGATTTTAAAAAAATAGGCTGCCAATTGCCTGTGAGTCCTTCTTCCCCCATTCCTGGCATTGGTTGAATTGATGTGATGTCATAGAATGTTTATATTGCAGGAGGAGCTAAAATCCACATCTAATCTATGGTGGATAATCCACCCAATTATGATGATTAAATTCTAAGCAGAAGATCTGGAATTCTAAGCAGAAAATCTTGGTCTAGGTCCAGGTCTAGGATTGTTCTAGATCAAAACCTAGCTCCTAGGTCTCATGAGGATAGATGGGATGGGGTTGGGTCAGAAAGTCAGTCAATTGGATTGGAGGCTGAATTGCCTGTATTTGAAATAACCAATTTCTTAGCAATTGTGCAAAAGAAGAAGTAGTGTAATACACTGAACAATTAAATAGGTCAACATGGTATATGCGAGCCTTGAGTTTAAAGAGGACATAAAGTGTGCCAAAACATGGCACTATTTCAGTTCCATGGCAATGTTACTACATGGAGTAGTTTTTAACAGGCATTTTTAAATCCACCCGGCAAGAGAGATTGTGAAATGGAAAACTAATCTGCCCTTTATCTGCAAAGTATTGGCAGGGTGAGGAGCAACTAAATTTAGACTCTTCAGCTTCCACCTTTTAAATTTCTTGATAGGAACTTGCTTGGCTGGAGCTCATTATTTGAGAGGTTATCTGGCACAGTGTTAAAAATGCACTATTTGTTTAGTAGTCAACCCACTGAACTCCAGTGTCGGCCAGAGAGGTTTATTATGCAACTAACCCATTTGCTGCAGTCTCCAGAGTAAAGAAAGGCACTCACCCAAACAAACTATAACAGCAAAGACAGACACTTGTGGCTGTATCCTGCAGGTTTGCCCTGCTGTGGGGGGGGGGGGGGGTGTCTTTCCCCAGCAGAAGAAACTCTTATGCTACAACATCTTGAGCAAAAGAAATCTGTGGGATCCAGCTCAATGGGAGATCAAAGATTCTAAAATGCTGGTAAAACTCCTATGTGGGGGGAAGTGCTTGTTCCGTAGTGTCTGCATTCCAATAAAGTTCCCTTGTATAAATATCTTGGCTTGTTTCTATCAAAGTCTTTTCCTTAAACAACAGTATATCGCATTAAGCAGTCATTCCACCCTGTTCTGATACACTTGGTGTGGATGCTTGTAATAATGCCTTTAATCTGTCCATAAGATGTTTGTAATATTATGTTGCTGAACCTAGACTCTCATCACATGTAGTCAATATTTTTCTCATATCCATTCCATGGGTAACTTTTAACACCTGAAAGTCTTCCGTGTCTGGCTTTACTATGGAGTAGCTGGAACCATTTTTGATACATTGATATCTCTAGGTAGGTCGAGATACCGGCTTTATATAAGAACAATGATTTATGCACTCAATGCTAAGTTCATCTTAAAATATGCTTTTTGATCATACACAGTGATTTAAAATTAAATTATATCTGACCATTGCTATATACTTTGCTTGTCATAGAAGCAAAGAGAGAATGTTAAAGGAACTTCATTTACAGTTCATGAAAGGCACCGGTCACCATGTATTGAAAGCTGAAATGTGATGGCATCTCCATAATCATCATACAAGACACCTTTCCTGCATAAAAGGTGGGAGCACATTTGCAGAGCATAGGACGCTATTATCCCCCTCTCCCTTCAGAAGCTTCTAGGGCTCAGCAGTGATGAGGCAGGGCTGTAGAATTCAGAAATTCCCCATACGAAATGATGCCAAAATCTCCCCATGGATAATGTGCGGGCACTGGATATCGTGAGACCTCATGCATCTTCCTATGGGGAAGACCTGGCACTTTCTGCTTTGCAGATAGCTCGCATGGAGCCCAGTCTCGTCAGATTTCAGAAGCTAAGCAGGGTCAGCCCTGATTAGTATTTGGATGAGAGACCATCAAGGAAGTCAATGCAGAGGCAGGCAATGGCAAACCACCTCTGAACGTCTCTTGCCTTGAAACCCCTACGGGGTCGCCATAAGTCAGCTGAGACTTGTTGACATTTTCCACCACCAGTATGGAGGAGCTAGAGAGTTGGACTCAGATCTGGGAGACCCAGGTTCAAGTCCCTACTCTGCCATGGAAGTTTGCTGGATGACCTTGATCTGGTTACTTTCAACCCAAAGTAACCCAAAGGTTTGGTATTGTTACTGAGGACAAAATGGAGGAGGTGGGAATGACATTATATGCTGCTTTGGGTCCTTGTTAGGAAGAAAAGCAGGCTAGAGATGTCTAAATGTATTAAAGTATTACCTAGGAATCACAACTTCCTTTTGGTTCCTGCTGTTGTATTTCCATGTAGATAGATTCAGGTGGGTAGCCGTGTCTGAAGTAGCTGGACAAACTTTTGAGTTCAGTGGCACCGTTAAGACCAACAACAAATATGAATAAAGCTTTGTTGGTCTTAAAGGTGCCACTGGATTCAAAGTTTGTTCTCTTTCCATGTAATGAGCAAAAATCTCCCAAGAATCCAAGTCTGGTTAAAGGAATCCCCCCCGCCCCCATTTGCTACATCAGGGGTAAATACCAAATTGGAAAACTGTATTCTTCAACTGAACAGCTGGAAATTATGGATCCATTGGAGGAAGAAAAGCTATAGGCGGTGCATTTTTATGGTAGAAATGTGCCTTGGTTTGGACAAGCACCTAACTTGCATAAAAGTACTTGCCTCTCGTGTCACCCGTGAGTCAGGTAGAATGAAGAAAATCTGGAAGAACGTGTGTGTAACAAAGATATGGACAAATTTAAGCATGGAGTATTTTAGTTCTCCAGCATAACGTTAAAAAAAAAGAGAAAATATTACAGCATTCTTAACATGCCTCTTTAATGAAGCGCTTGTTCCTTGCTATGACTTGATTTCCTGCTATAAACATATGAGTACGTAAAATTGAATTCGACTAATTTGTTGAACTGGGTACAAATGAGTCATGGCATTGCTTGAACCAGCTATTGTGTCAAGTGAAAAATCTCAAGCAAAAGAATGCACGCTTTTTCCTGAAGAATACATAATTTATCGCAACCAGTCACTGGATGCCATTTCCACTTCACATACATACACACACACACACACACACATCCCATGCTGTGCTTTTCTAAGCAATTTTTGGATATTTTGTTATTTGGTTAGGTGATTTGCAGTTTGTTTCCTGTTGCATTCCCCCCACCCCACCCCACCCAGATCATAGCAAACACCATTTGCCTACTTTTCATCCTCCCCAAACTCACTCTCTCTCTCTCTCTCTCTCTCTCTCTCTCTCTCTCTCTCTCTCTCTTGCATCATTGGTCACCCATACCAAAGAGCAAGAAAATTATTTACTTGACTGCATTCTGTATGTAATTGCTAGGAAGATAATACCTCCTTTAAATTAAATGCCTTCATAGAGGCTGCACTAATGGGGCATTGTAGTGAGACAGCATGGGGTCTGATTCCTACTAAGTCTGGTTACAACACAGCTATGTTCACCCAAACCTTGAAATGTTTAAAATGACTGAAGCTGCTAAGAGGGAGGGGAAGGCAGCCTCCAAGCACCCATTAGTCTATTTCCAGGTGAGAATGTCTTTCAGCAGTCAACTGCTGCCATTGCTGAGGCCGCCAGGGGACAAGAACCCCCTCCAACACGCCTGACTCCAGTTCCTGCTTCCTCCTCAAGGGACATTTTGTATTGGAATTTAATTGTTCTGGATTGGGATTACTGTCAGTTGGTTTGGGAGTCAGTTTTGGGATGAAACGCAGGTCGGCCTGGAGCTACGGTGGGACTATTAAGGGCTCCACCCCCTTCCTTAAAGCCCCCTGCTTCTTAAAGGCCCCCCCCCCGCTTCTTCCCAAAAGCATTTAAAGGGAATCCTTTAAATGCTTTTGAGAAGAAGTACGCAGGTGGTTGGACGTGCCCCCCCCCCCGGCAAGATTTAAAGGGCCGTTTAGTTGATTGGCAGGCCATGTGCTCCCCTCTGATCAGCTGAAGGGCCCTTTAAATCTTGCAGGAGGGGAGGGAGAGGGGCACGTGCTACCCCCCTTCTTTATGGCAAATAATGGCAGATCCACCAGGGAAAAAAATGCCCCACAAGCCACAAAATCCTGGCTACGGGCCGTAATGCAAGCTTACAATAAACAATTAAAATGGAACAGGGGCCAGCAGAAGGACAAAGATAATGACTTGCCCTTTCATCTTTTTCCTTCTGTGTTTTGCAGTGGTCATGGGTGTCCATTTGACTCAGTGGTAGTGGAAGGTCCGAGGTTTCATCTTTGATATCTCCAGTTCGATGCTCTCCGATAGGGAAGGGTGATGGCTCCGTGGTAGAGCAGCTCCTTGGTATGCAGAAGGTCCCAGGTTCGATGCCCATCATCTCCGGTCAAAAGCATCAGGTAGTGGGTGATATGAAAGACTTCTACCTGAGACCCTGTACAGCTGCTGCCATTCTGACCAGACGGTCCTGACTCTGGTGGACCAGTGTTCTGCTTCAGTATAAGGCAGCTTCCCTCTCACTGGCAGTCCTCAAGCAGCAGCTGGATGAACACTTGCCAGAGATGCTTTAGGCTGATTCTGCATTGAGCCGGGGCCTTGGACTAGGTGGGCTGTGTGGCCTCTTCCAACTCAATGGCTCTACATGTTCATATCAGGTGTTAGGAAAGACCTTTATACTTTGGGGTGCCACTGCCAGTCAGAGTAGACAGTACTGAAATAGATAGACCAGTGGTCTGACCTGTTCAAACCAAATGCATCCCATAAAGAGCAAATCCAGTTAAGTTTTCCTAATATTTTAAATGGCACATTCATTTTAATGTCTCCAATAATCTCACTTCACTCCTGAATTCCCAGCTATGCCAAAGAAAACAAAGCCTACCCTATCATGAAAGCAAATTTAAGACAGCAAATGCATAGATGGCTAACCAAGCTTTTAGTTACTATCTTTTGTACACTACTGTTTAATGTCAACTTTCCACCTATTAAGTAGAGAGGGCTATTTCTATCATACAACCTTTCTATAGCAACGCCCCTCATTTCCTGCTCTGTTTCGTGTGTTCTCAAGATATTCCAGCAGTGGGATTTGTTAGATTTGGGGCAGCTGGCTATTTTCCCTCTGTAATCTTTTCATACCATAATGTAATTAAATGCTTATTTTTAATTGAAAATGTTTATATTCCATTTTTCTCTCAGACAGCTGTGCTCAAGCTGGCTTTTGTTTAAAAAAATTCTCGAATTCACAAGATATAGGTAAAAGGAAGAGACTCCTAACCCTCCATGTAGTACCCACTCTCCACCCCCGTATGAATGTGCCCTTCTGGACCATCCTGTCCTGCTACAGATCTCATTGCATTTCAAGAACACCTTCATGAACATTTCTTTTGTGCACATTTTGTGAAAGGATAGTTCTGAGGTAGTTTTCCTGACCTGCCAAGGAACTAGTGGGGACATGGATATCACATCATTCATCTGCTGTAACTAAACTTTACTAGGAGAGAGGAGGAGGAGTGGTGTGGTACAGGGGCATAAACTATAGGGGGCAGCAGGGCTTAAGCCCCCCTCCCCAAGATTTCCCAGAGGAGGCATGTTAGGCCCTCTAGGGCAGTGGTGGCGAACCTATGGCATGGGTGCCAGAGGTGGCACTCAGAGCCCTCTCTGTGGGCACATGTGCCATTGCCCAGCCAGGCCCAGACCGTCATTAAAGTGTCGAATTCTCTGCCAAATAATTTTAAGTAAATGAAAGCATTTGGGATTGCTTTCCTTACTTTGTTTGGATCATCTTAAGTTAAGGTATGAGTTGTTTTTTCTAAAGTAAAACCTCAGTATTCAGGTTAAATTGCCATGTTGGCACTTTGCGATAAATAAGTGGGTTTTGGGTTGCAGTTTGGGCACTCGGTCTCTAAAAGGTTCGCCATCACTGCTCTAAGGTCTCCTAGCAGGGCAATCCCCCCCCCAACCCGTTATGTAGTGTACTGAGTACCGAGTAGTCTCCCATGTACACAGGGTTGATCTTGGTTTGTCATGGGGGTACCGCTAGACTCTGGTTTCATTCTCACATCTTTTTGTTAACTCTTGCATTTACGTGCTAATTTGCTGCCATCCATTGTTCTTACTGGCCACTTGATCCAATTTCAGCTCTGCATCTTGGCTTTGAATGGCCCCTCCTAATGGCTGCCTCCCACCTTCTTTTTTCCTGTCAGTAACCCTTGAGGAGATTTTATTCCAATTTGTCTGAAGAAGTGCGCTATGACACAAAAGCTTATACTCTGAATAAAACTTTCTTGGTTTCAAAGGTGCCACTGGACTCAAACTTTGTTCTGCTGCTTCAGACCAACATGGCCGCCCCACCTGAGTATCCTGTATGTGAGTGGTGTAGTTAGAATATTGGTCCAAAATTGGGGAGACCAGAGTTAAAATCTCCACTTAGCCATGTGACCTTGAGCCACTCAAACGCTCAGCCTAAGTTGTGAGGAAAAGAGAGAGGGGGGGAGGAAATTATTTCCTTTTGTATGCAACTATTTACTCAAACATCTCAGTGAAGGAGTCCATGACATCTTCCCTCTCCTCTTACTGAGTGCACTTTCTTTGTCTGAGATTCATAATTTTTTAAAATTTTTATTTTATTTACTTGGGATTTATATCCCGCCCTACCCAAGCGGCCCAGGGCGGCGAACAAGCGGCAATGCCGGAATAAGATATAAAATACATTAAAACATTAAATACATACAATTAAAATGGTGCTCTACAGTTCACTAAATTTCCCAAGATACACAGTGTCCCTCCTTGGCGGCCGGTGTTGTAGTGGTGTGAGCGCCAGGAGTGATGTTAATTATATTAAACCACATGATTAATTGTTGATGGCATATGTTCTTTGGAAATATAAATAATTTCATATTGAAATATGTGTCTGTTGAGGTACAATTTATTTTAAAGTATTCGTGTTTTACTTATTTTATTGTATTTATTATATGTATTTTGTTATTCTGTTTTTATGATGTAAATCTGCACTCAGCAGATTGTTATATGTTGGGACCAGTGTTCCCTCTGAGATGAGTTTAGTGTGAGCTAGATCACAGTATTTTAACTTCTGGCTCATACATTCTTGTCTCCGCTCAGGAAGGAGGGCTCCAGAGCAAACTGATTTATGCAGTAGCCAAATCGCTCGCTCACAACTTTAATGCCAGTAGCTCACAAAGTAGAATTTTTACTCACAAGACTCCACAGCTTAGAGGGCGCATTGGTTGTAAGCCACCCCGAGCCTGCTTTGCGGGGAAAGTAGGATATAAATTGAAGGAAATAAATAAATAAAGTAAAATAATTTAATAGAAATGACTAAGTATGGGCCTGGACCAGGTTCAGCCCCTTCCCCCCACCCATGAAAATTCAGAAGTCTATGCCTCTGGTGTGGTGCTCTTCTAAATCCCATTCATTTTGGAACAGAAGGCATGGGGGGGGGGGTTGTTTGTTTGTTTGTTTTCCTCCTCTGCCTTGTGCCAAGTCCTATTAGTAGGAATGAACTCTAAAAGGTTAATTGTGTCCCACTGATGGCAAACCTAACCTTTTCCCTAGCTTGTATTCTTTGTGGTTCAATCTTCTGGTATGAGTTGCAGTTGCTTACACTGCAGAATGTAACCAAGACCAGCAGGAGAAAGCCCAGCTTTTTGAGCACTGGAAAATCCTGGAACGAAGCAGCACTTTGAGCCATTGTGAGATTACTGGAGAAACGCGGGCCAAGGTAACAAACGGAGCATGGTTTTTGTTTTTCCTGTCAGAATGAGAAGTGCTCCTGGGGAGGCCTGTACCACTGATGTTTACATTCCATCTAGCTGAAAGATGGTGCTAAGCATTTCAATACAGCCCGCTAATCTGATCATTATTTGTGTGTAATTACCAACCCAATGGATGAAAGGGGAAAGGAAGCTATCTATCAGCGAACGCAGACCATAGGAGACAGGGGTATCTATCGTTTGCAACTGTACAAACAAACAAAAAGAAATGCAATCTGAATTCATGTGTCTTTCAAGTTTGAAACAGCCTATGTAGGTAGAGAGCAAGTCAAGGAAGAACAAAAAGAGTTGTTGGTTTGGGGGCGGGGGTTGTGAAATTTCACAGAAGTCATATAAATTTTAACCACTGATTCCCATGCACAAGAATAACGGCTTCACACGAATCATTCGCCTAACACCCTCACTTGTCTTCTAATACACTCGCTGGAAATTCAGGGTTCCCCCACCCCCACCAAGAGCCCTTGCCAGCAGATTGGTCTCCTCTGTTTTCCTTTCTCCTTCCCTTTTGTTCCTTGTTATGTAGATTGTAAGGTTCCAACCACGACCCCCCCATGTTTATGTTATCACTGTAAAAAAAAAAGCCCAGGCCTCACAGACAAAGATTGTTAGTAGCCACATTCGTTCTCTGGGAAAATCAACCGTGCAGCACTAGGAATTGTACTGCATGTTCATCTGCCACCTTGACTCTCAGTGAGAAAGGTGAGCCATACGTAGAGTATGTAAGTAAATCACTAAATACATAAAATAGGAAACAAGTGCGTTTCACAGAGCTCTTCATCAGAACAGCTATTTGATAACAACTAAAAGAAGTAAAGGGATGGGGACGAAAACAACAACAACAAAAGACAGGTTTCTAGGATACAACAGAAAAGGCCAGTCAGCCCTCTTTTGTGGGAAGTCTCACGGGCACTCAACAGATAATAAACAACAGCTCCGGTAGGTAGATTTTATTGCATATGGCCAAAGGCAGTTACAAGATTGTTCTGTGTAAAACATGAATTACAGAAGGTGACAAATGAAAACAATCAACAGGACAGGTTGCCGACCATCAAGCAAACTGCATCCTACCCAAACAAAGATGAGTATAATTGTTAACATCTTCCATGCTGTACGGAATAAACATGCAGGCCTGCATCCACCAGAAGGAATGTTATTTTCTCCACAAATGTGCACTGTAATATATAATATAGAATAGCATTGCTTTAGATATAGTAAACAGCAAGTATGGTGCAAGCCAACCAAATGTAAGGGTCTTTGTCTCCCATGGATTTTAATAGCGCTTCTGTTTAAATCTCTTTCATTGTAATCAACAGAAGCTGCTTCACTTTGGTTGGATCACGTTTAAGGAGTCTCTGAAAATCAAAAGGGCCTTTAATAACATGCACTAAGATCACAATTGCTAACTTTTAAGAAAATGAAATTAAGGACAGTGGACAATACTCATGTGCTGCTAGTAGGCTTTTCTAATCTCTACTAAGAGAGACTCTGGCTGAGTTCAGACTGACAGTTTGCTCCGATAGAGGCAGGTGCCAGAAACGTTTCACAAACGGATTAAAGAGGCCGGTTCACACAAGCACAGCTGTCCGGCGTTCCCCAGCCATACTCAACCCATCTTGTAATGCTTCCCTCCCGAGTTTAAAAAATACCAGGTGAAAGTGGTAGCAAACCCTGGAAAGCGTGTTCAACCTGCTCCCTGGAAGTGTGAATGCCAAAATTTCTTATGTGCTTAAGCACATATCTCCGGATTACCAAAAAAGAAAGCTGCACCTTACAGCCGTGCCTCCACCAGGGGCGGGCCAACAGTGCGAACGCTCCCTTGTGCCTCCTCCCCAGTATACTCCTGCATCAATCAGTGCAGTGCGACTGGGAAACCCCGAAACGGTTTGTTCTGGGTCTTTTTTGCCACGACTCCCTCATGCTTCAAACTGCCAGTCTGTCCTCGGCCTCTGTGTGAGAAACAGAGTGTCAATGTGGTGGGAGGGAGTCCTTTGATTTTCACTGTATGGCCAGGTACATATGTGCTGTCAAGTCACAAGTGAGTTAGGGCCATCTCAGCGAGGGGCATTCAAGGCAAGTGAGAAGCAGAGCTGGTCTACCATTGCCTTCCTCTGCAGAGTCTTCCTCGGTGGTCCTCCATCTAAGTACTTGCTTAGCTTCTGAGATCTGACAAGATCAGGCTGTTCATCCTGTGTTCCCAGGTACATCTTCATTATCCGAGTGCAGCTTTGCCCAAATCCATCTAGGGACATTCATGCCTAAAAGCAGGCTGCTGTACATGTACCTGGAACAAGTAACTGAAGTTAAAATGCAACAGGAGACATACATGCATATAGCACCAGTTAGATTATCAACCAGGGAAAGGGAAAGAAAGGCTGAATTTGAGGAGGGGCCATCAAGCTCCAGAATAAATGTCTTGCATGAAAATCTCCAAGGGTAGAATGAGCTTCTTTGATATTAGAAACTACAAGAATGGTGACCCGCGATATTCGCGGGGGGGGGAGAAGAGCTCCATGCAGAGCAGGAGGAGGAGGAAGCAGCAGCAGCAGCAGGTAAGCCCCCCCCGTCCCCGGACACCAGCGGCGCTGCCTGAGTGACTGCTAGCCACTGAGCCCCCCGATTCCCCCCTGTCCCTGGTCTCCTCCACCTCCCCCCGGCTCCGGCGGTCTCCTCCTCCGCTGCCGCCAATCTCCTCCTCCCTCCCCGGCTCTGGCGATCTCCTCCTCCGCCGCCAATCTCCCCCCAAAAAAAACTCTGGAGGTCTCCTCTGCCACTGCAGCCAATCACCTCCTCCCCTTGGCTCTGGCGATCTCCTCTGCCACCGCTACCTGTCTCCTCCCCCCCGGCTCCAGCGATCTCCTCCTCCGCCGGGCCCGCCGATGTCCTCCCCCCCAGCTCTGACAATCTCCTCCGCCTCTGCTGTTGCAGTCGATCTCCTCCCCCCCCCCACTCCTGCAGCGAGGCCTGAGTGACTTCCAACCGCTGGCCCTCCGCATAGTTCCCAGAGCGTTCCCTGCGCATGTGCAGGAAACGCTCTTTTACTTTTTTGGGGATTTAAATATCCCTATATTTTTTCCAACTTTTTAGATTTTTGTGCACACCTGGGGACTGCCCCAAGTGTGCAGGAAAATCTCCCTGCCCCCCACGTGCCCCCGATGTGCGGATTTAGATATCCGCACACAGGAGGCGCCTTCGCTATTAGATATATAGATGAGTGTAGTAGCCCATATCTGCATGCAGGTATATATAGGTGGGTAAGGTCTACAGTAGGGGTGCCAGTTTGGGGTTGGGAAATACCTGTAGATTTGGGGGGTGGAGCTTGGGGAGGGCGGGGTTTGAAGAGGGGAGGGACCTCAGCAGGGAACAATGCCATACAATCTGTACACCAAAAGAAGCCATTTCCCTTCAGGGGAACTGACCTTTGTAGTCTGGAGATCAGTCGTAATACCAGGAGGTCTCCAGGCCTCACCTGGAGGCTGGTACCCCTAGTCCACAATCTGCATAGTCCCCTTTGCATGATCTGTACTATGATCAGCAATGGATGGACTGCAGAGACACCTGCAAGTGGAAGTGTCTCAAGGCAATTAAATGAGAACCGAATGGCACGCCAACTCTTCTCCTAGCATTGCCAGTCTGTAGCTCCAGACCGGAGACCAGGCACCTCTCATCTCAGCCATGTGACCAGCCCAGAGAGCGGAAAAGTTTAAATACAAGTTTCACCCCGTTCCGGGGGGGGGGGGAGAAGCAATCAAACGGTGTCCAACAGCAGAATCTTTTCATGGCATCCTGAGTAATTCTAATGAAATATATTAAAATTAATGAACGCAGCAGATTTTTAAAACTGTTTCGTGCCAGTCCCACAAACACTTCTGTAATGAAGTCTGCCACTATTGTTAAACTGTCTCGGAAAGCCTAGCGAGAGCTTGCAGTTACACACAGACGTCGCTGTGGCCCCAGAGGCAGTTTTCATCGTCACATCCTTGCAATTAAGCCAGTTGTGAAGCAAGGAGGGTATGCAAGCTGCGAAATTTCCTTTGTTGAGTCTTGTTCAGTTGCTTTAAAGGTTTTGTTTTGTTTTGTTTTTTAAAAAGGAGACGGATTAGAAAAGACAAATTGATCATGCTTTTTAGTCAGCAGCCAGGATTAAAGAAAATTAGCACTGGATGCATGGAAATTGTTGCTAGCAAACGTCATGCGGTTTAAATTAACACAGTCAAATATTTGATATGATTGCCTGTGCTGAGAGAGAGAGAGAGAGAGAGAGAGAGAGAGAGAGAAAGAGAGAGACCTTGTACCGCTTACAACCAAGAACGGTTCTTATGAGGATCTGCTCAGGTTGCAGCTGGGGTGTACTAATTCCAAATGGTAAAATGTCATCATCTTGTATGCCCCCCCCCCCACCTTCGCTGAGCCTTCTTGGGTCAGAACTTGGAAGCCAAGAAGTTCAGTCCTGGTCAGTATCTGGATGGGGGAGATCACCAAGGAATTCCAGGGTGGCAACTTGGAGGCAGGCCATGGCAAACCACCTCTAAACGTCTCTTGCCTTGAAAACCCCATAAGTCACCTTCAACTTGATAGTACTTTCAGCCACCACTGTAGCTGCAACCTGAAGCTCTTTTTGTAAAGAAAAGAAAAGAAAGGAAATGCTCGCTGTGGAATATGATGGCATGGCATCAGTTGACGGCAACTGGGCTTCCGTCTCTAGTACACAGACCAAAGTGAGAGCGCAGCGAGCTCCACTGAGGCTTTGCCCTTTGCTCCCTTCTTCATTAATGTTTCGCTACCACTACCACTAGATTTTCAAAGTCCTTAAGCAAAAGCATCACTGAGGATGTATATTGACTGAATCATAGAATTTAAAAGTTGGAAGGGGCCCAAAGGCCATCCAGTCCAACCCCCTGCACCAGGCAGGAGGACCTAAAGTATCCCTGAAAAATGATCATCCAATCTCCACTTAAGCACCTCCAGGGAGGGAGAATCCACAGCATCCCTGTGGAACTGATTCCACCACTGAACTGCCCTTATTGTTCTCCTAAAATCCTGCCGATATCACACACACACCCTGCAACGTAAGCCCATAATTATGAGTCCTATCCTCCAACAGCAACTGAAAGAGCAACCTCATCTTCTCCAGGCTGAACATTCCCAACTCCCTCAGCCTTTGTTCACAAGGCAAGCCTTAGACCCCAAATCCTTAACAATTCTCATCGCTCTCTTCTGCACTGGCTCTAAAGTTGCTATGTCCTCCCTATAACAAGGCCTCCAGAACTGGACACAGTTCTCCAAATGGGGTCTGACTAGTGGTACTATCTAGGGGTCGTTTAGTAGAAAAAGAGCTAGGGGAACTCATTAGCATAACTCATTAGCATATGCCACACCCCCTGACATCACCGGAAGTGTGTCATAAGGCCACACACCCTGACATCACCGGAAGTGTGTCATAAGGCCACACACCCCGCCCCCAACGGTCCCGGCCACCGCCGCCGGCCTTGCAGCTCCACTGCCGAGCCCCATGAGGGGCCCAGCGGTGGACCTGCAAGGCCGGCAGGAGTGCAAGGAAGCCCCGTGAAGGCCCTCCCTGGCCCCAGGCAGGCAGGGGAGGGGAGAGGCAGGGAGGAAGCAACTTACCCTCCCTCTTCTCCTGCCTCCTCCTGGCTGAATGAGGGCCGGAAGCAGGGCAGCCGGAAGCAGGGGGCGGGGCTTCGTCATGTGCCCCGCCCCCCATACCCACCCCACGGGAACTGCGATCCCCCGTGATCCCCCCCAAAATGACCTCTGGTACTATCACATCTTGTGTCCTAGACACTATGCATCTGTTGATACACCCTAAGATTGTATTTGCCTTCTTTGCCGGCTTATCACACTGGCTACTCATACTGAACGAATAAAGGTAGTGGATCAGACCATTGGCTCATCTATCCCAGCATTGTCTGTTTTAACCACCAGCAGCTCTCCAGGGTCTCAAGGCAGAGAAAAGTTTTTTGTCAGTTGGCAACCTGACAATTTCCCTGGAAATTATCAAGGTTGAACCTGGGACCTTCTACAAGCCAAATGTGTGCTCTCCCACGGAGACACAGGCCCTTCCAAATGGGCTTTGCGCAAAATGGCTGTAGCACAAGCTGCAGAGTTTGTAAGAATGCACTGAAACGAATACCTCCAATGCATGGCTTTGGATGCCAGTGTGGAACACGAACTCCTGTCCACATGGACTTCCCCACTTAGTTCAGTGGAAGGGGGAGCCCAGGCCTGTAGCCAGAATTTTTTAAAGTCAGGGGGCATTTAAATTTCTTAGGGGGAACCAGCTAATCAAATGAAAGATAATTTAATTAAAGAAAGTGGGGCACAGGAACCCCGCACTGGTCTCTGCTCCGGCCACCAGCAAGTTGGAGTCTCCCTCCCGCTGCCAATGTGAGGATCTAGCTTTCCTCTCTCCCCAGAGGCCCTTGTCTGGAGCTGCCCCTCCTGGGGGGAGAAGTCCCTAATGCCCTGGGCTGGATAGGAAGTTGGGGGCCTTGCCAGAAAGTCAGGGGGCCTAGCCCCGAGATGCCCCACTGTAGCTACGGGCCTGGGGCAGCCACACACTCTTTTGGATGCATAAAGATCTACCCTCACCTGAAGTAAAGGAAGAACCATTTTGTGGGCAAAGAGAGCTTTCTGTATGCGCATCACAGTTTTATACAAACTGGGAATTGTTGCGCCAGGACACGTAAGCACAGCAGAGCACTTCATTTTGACAGGCAAGGTTCTCATGAGTCCACAGGGGAAAATATTTTAGCCTACAAGACTCGCACTTTCAATGAGATTTTGTTTTACACATCTCTCATGCATGGGGAGATACATTTGGAGCACGAAGAAGTGGCTGAAATGTTTCTAGAAACATATCAAGGTTTGTTATTTCAGGTTCTAACATATTGTGCACTGGCATTAACAATAAACAACTCTGGTGAACTATTTTTAAATTGCTTTTTCCTCGAAGACAGACTTCTTAACGGCTGGCATGACTCTGACTCAACAGTTTAATTGCGCACAACCAGTAAAATATGTGTTTACAACCCATCTGCAAGGGACTGCACTGTCGGCATACAAAACTAACCGAATGTGCCGGTGTCTGGAAGTAAAACAAGAACAGTATGTTGGGGTGGAATTCCATTACTGTGTCCATTGCTTATGTGTAGACTGCAGAAACTAGAGAATTCAGTTCTATACAGGATCCTCTAAATCCGGTATTAGTTTTTTTCTAAGCATACTCTGGGTGTATTTGGACTCCCAGCACATTCAAAGACCAGGGGCTGTTTCCTTTTGCTTTAATCTGGTAGTAAAAAGAGGAATGTGAGAGTTTGTTCAGTATTATTGTTAGGGAAAACAGCAGTGACAGTATTCCAGTAGGGTTTTCTGGGTCCAGTGTGTCACTATGTCTTATTTATTAATTTACTTTAGTCATCCCCTGCCTTCCTCACTGAAACTCAAGGTGAATCACAAAATAAAACAAAAATTCAGTCAGACAGCATATGATTTGCAATAAACAATGCAATAGGACTAGGATTACAGAATTAGAAACAAGTTGTAGCGGAGTGCTGTGTCTATATGTAATAAACCTGCCTAGGAAGGTTTATTTCCCTTGGCATGCACAGTTTAAAACCTGAAATTCCACACCTCCTTGTTAGGTATTAATATGTACTTCAGCTGGCATTTTTCTCTTACATAAACTTTCCCCTTGTTCCTTTAAAAAAACAAAACCATATTGTCCCTGTCTGTCTAATTCACACCTCAGTTATTGATCCAGCCCCAGATTCTATCCCCTGTACTTTTAAAAATTCCTGCTGATATTCCCCAGTGTAATGGGCAAGATGCAGAATGTTGACAGGAAATCCTTTGGGGTGGTTTCTCGCCCCGGGAAACTGTCAAAATGACTGTCTTATTCAGGGGTTGGTGGGAACAAGCAGTTCCATAGAGCCAGTTTAGGTAAGAGTAACTGTGTAGGTAGAGAAGAGTTAATTCTCTTCTCCCATAGCCCCTATCTGATTCAGATTTCTGTATACCTTTTATTTAAAAATGCATGGAAGCTCCAGCCAGGGAACTCCCCGCATCGCCCAACACACAAGGGATGGGGAATGGAGACAACAGAGGAAGAATATCAGCCTGTCTGTGTCACAGTTTATATATGCAGCTGGGCCAGGCTAGTTTTCCCTTGCTAGTGGTTCTTCTCGGAAGCGATGGGATGGAGTGACCCAGTGGCTCTTGAATGTCTGGCAAAGGGCAGGGTGTCCTTCCACTCTTGGCTGCAGTCCCTGGGCAGCGGGCAGTGAAAGCAATTCTGGCTGGGACGGGGAAGTCAGTTCCCTGTGGATGCTCACTAGGCTAGGCTGACCTTACCCGATAATGTTGTTTTTCCTGGGCAGGGGCAGCCTCCCAGTGGTCCTTTGAATGTTGACCCTGGTTTTTACACGGGGCCATCTCCCTTCAGCAATCCCCCTACTTTTGGTTTCCACAGTGTTCCTTTTGCTCACGCTGAATCACAGTTGATACAGTAAATCAAACCCTTTTCTTTTCAGTACCAGGAAGCATTCTACATTAACATTTGTACAGAAAATGTTTTACAGCAGCAAGTCTATAAAAATACGAGCTTGAACATTTTGGATGAAGTAGTCAAAGTATCACAGAAGTATATAAAGGTAATACAAGAACTATAACAGGAATTATATTATCTAGAGATGTGTGTAACCTCTAGGTGTAACCACTGTGGCCACTTTTCCTGAGCCAGCTGGCCAGATTCTTGAATTGCATTAGCTGAGTTTCAAATATCATACATACTGTCTTGTTTGCTTCAGTTACAGAACACAGGTAGTTTTCTGCATGCTTACTGAAAGTTTTCCTGCCCTTTCAATTTTATAGTATTAAAACTGCATAAATGGTTTATTTATTTACTTAACAAAAGTTTATGACACCTCTCCAGGAAACCTGCCTGAGGTGGCTTACAAATTAAAACAGGAGGAGGAGGAGATTGGATTTATACCCCGCCCTTCACTACCTAAAGGAGTCTCAGAGCGGCTTACAATCTCCTTTCCCTTCCCCTCCATACAACAGACACCCTGTGAGGTAGGTGAGGCTGAGAGAGCTCTTTTAAGCACTTCTCTTGAAGCAACAGCTCTGAAAGAACTTGTAAGTGACCCAAGGTCATACCAGCAGCTGTGTGTGGAGGACTGCAGAATCAAACCTGGTTCTCCCAGATTACAGTCCATGCTCCTAACCACTACACCAAACTGGCTCTCTCAGGAAAAAAACATAAAACATTAGAAGTTGTTAATTAAAACCTCAGAATTTAAAAAAACACAGCCAGAGCATCACTATATCTAATAGCCAAGTTGCCCCCTCTGTGCGGATCGCTATATCTGCACTTTGGGGGCACTTGGGGGGCAGGGGGAGGTTTGTGCACATGTGGGGCAGTGCCCACATGTGCACAAAAATAAAAAAGTTTAAAAAAATTTCGGGGGGATGTTTAAATCCCCCCGAAAGTGCAAGAGCGTCTCCTGCGCGTGCGCAGGAGACGCTCTGCGACCTACCGGGCTTGCGTGGCGGCGGCGGCAGGCAGGCAGGGAGGCAGGCAGGCAGGGAGGGGAAGGACCGGCCTCGCCGCCGCCGCCGCCTTCTGGGAGACAGCGGGCGGCCGGGCGGCCGAAGACCGGCCTC
>NW_015160840.1:1045612-1070535 GCF_001447785.1 Gekko japonicus
GTGGGGGGAAGAGGAGCTGGGGGGAGATGGGGGGGTGGAGGACAGGGGGGAACCAGCAGGATGGGTTGTACTTCCCTCCTCCTGCTGCTTCCTCCTCTGCCTCCCCCCCCCGCGAGTATCGCAGGTCCCCCCTTGTAAAACCATAAACCACTGAACAATGAAATGAATTATACAGTTTTCAGGCTAAAAGCATATTCTAAAAATGGTGCTAAAAGATCAGCCTCTTAGTTAAAAGCCTGGGTAAACAAAAACATTTTGGCCTGATGCTTAAAAGAGAGTAGTGTAGGTGCCAGGCGAGCCTCAAGGGGGAGTGCATTCCATAGGCGAGCTGCCAATACAGAAAAAGCCCTGCCTCTGGTTGCCACCCACCTCACCTCTGACAGCAGGGGCATAGAGAACTAGGCTTGGTGAGGAAGATCTTAGCTGGCAGGCTGGACAGTACAGGAGGAGGCCAAGACAGTTCTTCAAGTACCATTCAAGGCTTTAAGATAAGAACCAGCACTTTGATTTGTGCCTGGAAAGAAATGGGCAGTCAGCGCGGATTTTTCAGCATTAGAATAACACAGGGTGGAAGGCTCCAGTTTCAGCAACTCCCTGGATGGATGTGCTCCATCGAGTTCCAATGTGAGCGGCCTGGAATCATGGTGGATGGGAGGACACTCAGATGATTCCGAGCCCCCCTAGAGACTTTGTAGGGGCCTCTTAGCCTGGAGTGCGAGAGGTGCCTCTTCCAAAGCGACAGCCAAGGAATTGAGGCTCCTCTTTACTCCAATAGGTTTCGCCGCTGCGAGACCAATATGGAGATCAGAGGCACATGCCGGACAATGCAGGCAAGCAATCTAGCTTATACTGGCCTTTCTACTTCTTGAAAAATTGCCAGAATGAACTGTGAGTGTTTGCAAATCCCCATAAGCTAAACAAGTGGTGAAGTGGAGTAACCAATCCAAAGCCCCTGGTAGATCTGGAGGGAGGGAAGGACCTGGGGAACCCCACCCCCCCAAGAAAAAAACAGCAGTTCTTAAGCGAAACTAGGTGGCAAGTGACGGTTCCGACTAGAAAATCTTCAAACTAGCCGAATGGGGTGCAAAATAGCTTAAAGCAAAATAAAACAGACAGACTTTCAGATTATTTAAACGGACCTTACCTTATGTAAACAATGTCGATGAGAGGAGACAAAATGGCGCTTAAAAAAAGAGCTTCTCCAGGAACTGCCAGTTCAGTGACCTCAGGTCTTAAACCGGAAGCAGTTGCTGACTTCCCAAACATGATGGCTACAGCATTGCACCCTCTGTTGGACCAGATGACCAATATCAACAGTAAGCTTGACTGTTTCCAGAAGCAATTGAAAGGGCAGATGAAACTGACAAAGCAGTGAAACAAGTTGATGCTAAGGCAAACCATATTAAACAGAGACTGGAGGCTGTAGGAAAAGAGTGGATCTCTGATAAAGAGCAACTGTTACAGCTTCAAATGGAGAAATCACTATATGTCCTCAGATTCCAGGGTATGCCAGAACAGAAAGGGGAGAATTTAAAGGAGTTACTAAGTGAAGCATTGGCACTTAAAGTGGACTCTCTACAAAGTGATGTGGACATGGTTTATCGAACTTATCCGGATTTTATCAAGAAAAATAAACTGCCTGGTGAAGTATTTGTTAAATTCCCCAGAAGATCAACCAGAGATCTAATTTTGAAAGTGACTATTGGGAAATCCCTGAAAATCAAAGGCGAAGAAGCGAAGATCTTAAAGAACATCCCATTTGAAATACACAAGAGGAGACAACAATATAAAAATCTAACTTCTTTTCTACATAATCATTTCCAGAAGGCCTTATATTCAAATATAATGGTAAAAAGGAAAAGATTGACTCTGCCAAAAAAAACCCTCAAATATATTCTTGGAACAGCAACAAACAGCACCTAATGGCAAAGGGAAAACAGAGGACAATACAGAAATAGATGAAAAGAGCGATCATGAGCATAACTGTTCCTGACAGCTCCTTAGAAGACTCTGATTCTGAAAAAGGAGTAGCAGCTCCTAAAACTCTTAAAGTCCAATTTGAATTTGATAAGAAAAAGCACAGGAAATAATTAATGTAATGAAATGAAAGTCTGAAATGCTATTTTTTTGGTTTGAAACTATGATGTACCCAATTAGGCTAAATTGGCGTGATTTAGCTTTATTAATATTGAAATAAGGCAGCCAGTATCATTCCTGTATTCATTTTCTTTTTTGCATCAACAACTGTAGAAATGACTATTAAGAATTCTGTAGGTATTATGATCCTTGCTGTAGCTAATGTTTTATTGGTTAGTGTTTTAGTATCCATTATTCCCCTATCCCTGTGTAATCTTTGTAGTAACAAAGCAATAATTTTTTAAAAAAAAGAATAACACAGGGTGATATGCTACAATAAAAGCATGTACTTTTTGATTGTTCCACCACTCTGAAAAATATAATGTGGATTTTTGGAAAGGATGACCTATTTCAATGAGTCCTCTCAGACCCTTGGATGGCAATTGTGAGCAACACTAAAAAGAAGAAGAAGAGGAGATTGGATTTATACCTCGCCCTTCACTACCCAAAGGTATCTCAGAGTGGCTTACAAACTCCTTTCCCTTCCCCTCCCCACAACAGACATCCTGTGAGGTAGGTGGGGCTGAGAGAACTCTGACAGAAACTGCTCTTTTTTTCAAGAACAGCTCTTATCGGAACTACGGCTTGCCCAAGGTCATCCAGCCAGGTGCAAGTGGAGGAGTAGGGAATCAAACCCGGTTCTCCCAGATTAGAGTCTGGGCACTTAACCACTACACCAAAATGGCTCTCTTAATGGATTTGTGTTTGAACAGCTACACTGGCTTCTGATTCATTCTGGCCACCTTCTCCAGAACTGTGGTGGACTGAGAAGGGACAGCAGAGAATGTGCTCTCCAATATTAGAGCTGTCTTGAAGTAGTCAGAAAAGAAGAACTAGAGCACTCGAAATACTACGAGGAACTGGAAGCAATTTGAAGTTTGGGTAACGGCCTGCTTTCAGAAGCCCTGTCTAGGCAAGGTGGCCTGCTAGTCTGAACTGTGAAGCCCCTCTCCTGTTCTTTTATGTCCTTTACTGCTGGGCAAAGTGATCACGGTGACAGGCACCCTTCCATGCATGTCGAACACAGAGCAGCCCTTTCCCTTTCAAAGAGACTTTTCTACACAACGGCCGTGTCAGGCAGCTCAGTCACACATCATTCATTGCCCATGGGACATAAAATCTAATGAGACCCAATTAGGGGCATTGTCTGTGCACTTCCAGAGTAACCACTAATGGGTCTACTTATATTTTGGGATCTCCATTTCAGCCGGAATAAAAGCTATCACGCTTCGTTCATTCACACCTTCCCTCATTATCTCCTTATAAAACTGGATGGAAGAAATTAAGGTGTGTCAACTTTAAGGTGAAGATTCTACCAGGGTAATTTTCTTTTAAAGCTCAGACTACTTCCATTAAGTGCTTAGTATCCATTTCAGCAGCTGATGAAGCAGGCTGGAGACTCCTGAAGACTATGCTGTTAAAATAAATCAAGTTATATTTTTAAGGTGCTAGCAAAACCAAGCTTTCCAGCTTTTATTCCTTAGAAACAACACCAAGAGAAAACCAAAAAAGCACATTCAGTTGATCTAATTTCCTCCTAGTGGCAAATGGGAACAAGAACCTACCACAAACTGTTTAAGTTACTCTAGTCCCATTGCCAATTATGGAAGGAAATTGAAAAGGAAAGAAAGACCAGCATGTTTATTTACTTCATTGACACCCGGCCTTTCTCCCCAGTTGGGGTCCCAAAGTGTGTCACCTGCACAAAATAGTCTTCTCTCTTGCCCCACTGCTGTCTATACTAGCGCTTTCCTCTGTTTCCCATAACAGTTCTCTCCTCATAGAACTTATTTTCACCCTTCTATCTCTCCCTCCCCATTATCTATACAAACTTATGCTCCTCCAGTATCATGTCTCTTTTGCTTGCCCGTCCTGTCATGGTTGTGATGTGTGAATTCACCAAATGAATACTGATCGTGATATAAACCTTCACAGTGTAAACGATCTCAGTCCAGTGCTGGATCATACCTCCGATCCTATGCTCTCTTGGCCGTATCATGGAACTTTTCCATGACTCTCCTGATTTAGATTCCGGTGGATAGCCATGTTGGTCCGAAGCAGCAGAACAACGTTTGAGTCCTGTGGCACCTTTAAGCTTCTACCCAGAATAAAACTTTGTTGGTCTTAAAGGTGCCACTGGACTCAAACTTTGTTCGCCTGATTTATTTTCATCTTCAGTAACCTGCAATCTTTATTTCCCTGAGTTCTCCTTTGTCATAATCTTACAACTGTCAATGGGATTTGCCTCCATGCAGAGCCTCAGTGCTCTTACTTTTGCCTAAATTCTCAGTAGATTCCTCACACGTTATTTTGCTAATCAATACAGAAGCCCCTATTAAGACGTGCCACTGTTATCCGAACATATGGGACAGGGAAAATGACTGCAATTTATGGAATGAATGTTATAACGTGTGTCAGACTGACTATCAGTAGTTTCTGATCAACATATTCGTAGCTATGACTAAATCTAATTGGTGCCAAATCGTCTTTGGTTTAGCACTACAGGAAACAGATAGCGTAGCAGAGCAGCATGTTGGGACAGAGAGGTAGCGGCAGCGATGTAGGTACATACTGCCTAAGCTGTGAAATAAACAGGCAAGGTTAAAGGGTTTGGTCCAAATTACCCATATATCTTTTTTTTCACATTTATACATATTTGTGTCACTTGTGGGGCACAGCTTAGAGACCCTCTTTTGCATCTGACTTGTAAAGGATCGAGGGCCATTGCTGACTAGCATTCTGTCCGTCACTGGTAAAGGTAATTCTGGGGCGCCAGAGGCACTGAAGAACAGAAGCCCAGTACAAAAGGGGTTACTCAAAAGAGTATGATAGGAGGAGAGGGTTAGCGGAAAGAAAATAGCCCGACACTCTTCCCAGCTTGTTTGATGGAGATGCGACCTGGCAGCATTGAAAAGCTTCAAGATTAATGGAGAAAAGGGGGGATCTGACAGCTTTTCCGCTGGTTTCACTTCTCCTGGGTGGGCCGATTGGTCTTGAATGTCACTTGCTACTTAATCTTGTGTATCTGAAACAGACTGACGTGTTTGGGGAGCCCCGCTTGCTCTGTATAGACATCAATTGGTAAGGCAGATAAAAGGAAACAGCATTGAATTGCTCTCTTATGCCTTTTATAGAGCAATTTCTGACAACAAAATAATTAGCAGGCCCAGCCAATGAAACTATCACACTTTGGATGCTCTTCTTCAATACCCAAAAGTGAAGTTTTGTTTCTCTCATTTCAGCAACTTTCCAAAATTGGTGCTCCCGGTAGCATCACGTTATTTAAGCTCTTCTTGCAGCCTGTAAAAAACCCAAAAAACTGTTATTTGTTTTATGCCTTCTACACCATCCTCCTGAAGGTTGCAGATGAAAAGTTTTATAAAGGATGTTTTACACCAGAGTAATGCAGCCTGTGCTTTTAAAAGCATGCAATACGTTGCACTTGTATTAGCTGGGGAGGGGAGTTCATATTTGTTATTTAATGAATTAAAATACTTACATACCTTTTTTCCTGCCATCAAACAGTGGCTCAAGGTGACATACAAAGGAGGTGTGAAATCACTCCTGTGAATATGCATACGCACAATCAGAAACTACGTTAGCAAACTAATGTGTGTGAAATTCATCGAGCGTTTAGGGGAAACTAATATAATAACCACACTGAGTTTGGAGACCTATGCAAAAATTTCTTGGGGGGTAAATCCCATTGAACTCACTGCTTGGAAGTCTAAAACATAAATACAAAACAAACAGAAGTAAAGCAATCCTAGCTCATTCTCCACTACACATGCTCAACTACATAAATATCTTGCTGTAAGAATATAGAAAAAAGATGCATGAAAAGCTTGCACTTTTTTTTGGTGGTGGGAGGTCTTCCAGATTATGACCCATCTACAATTGCCTTCGACAATGTTATGTCCGTTAATTTAGAAAATGAGAGATTTTAGGGGGGGAATTAAATTCAGTTTTGGGCCTTCTGCTTAAACTCTGTCTTCTTTATTTTTTTATTCTTTCTTAGCAAAGTATTATAACACTGATGCAGCAATATTGGAGAGCAAGTATGGTGTAGTGGTTAAGTGTGGTGGACTCTAATCTGGAGAGCTGTGTTTGATTCCCTGTTCCTCCTCATGAAGGCTGCTAGGTGACCTTGGGCCAGTCACAGTTCACTCAGAACTTTCTCAGTCCCACCTACCCCACAAGGTGCCTGTTGTGAGGAGAGGAAGGGAAGGCGATTTTAAGCTGCTTTGGGACTCCTTAAGGTAGAGAAAAGCAGGGTATAAAAAGCAACTCTTCTTCACTATGTGAACACAGGGTTAGCAAGTCCCTTCGATATAGTTTAAAAGGATTGCTAACCTGTGTTCAGGAATATTGCTATATCTATGTAACAGCACATTGTTAACAGTTTATAAGCACAGTTTAAAGACTGTGTGCTAAGTGCCATCAGGTCATGTCTGACTTATGGCAACCTTATGAATTAACCTCCTTCAAAACGTCTTATCATTAACAACCCTGCTAAGGTCTTGCAAACTGAAGGTCATGGCTTCCGTTATAGGGCCAATCCATCTCATGTTGGGTCTTCCTCTTTTCCTGCAGCCTTCCATTTTCCCTAGCATTATGGTCTTTTATCTCAAAGACATATACACAATCAGAAGAACCAAAGAGTAGTGACAAGTTGAGACACCCCCGTCTTCTTAAATGCGTGCAAGTATATGAAGATAGTATTGTAATTTACCTAAGTATTTGCCAGTACAGATCCAGGTGATTGCTATGATTGGGTGCAAAGCTGTTCTTCAATTAATACAAGAAGGCATTCCCCATTTTTGCCAATTCTCAACTAACAAGGGGCTGTGGCTCAGTGGTGAAAAGACCAGGTTTAGTCCCTGGCATCTCTAGCTAAAAAGATCAGGTAACAGGTGCTGTGCCAAATCTTGACCCCAGAGACCTGGGAGAGCTGTGACCAGCCTCAAGCAAGTCTCTGGAGAGGTGGCATGAAAATTCTCTTAATAGATAATGGTTGAACCCGGGAAAGGCTGCATGCAAACCTTATGTCCACCTTGAGTCCCCATTAGAAAGGCGGACTATAAATGATGTAAATAAATACATTCTACCATCAACCCATGGTTATTCCATTCCAAAACTCTTGTGGATAAGATGCAAGAAACTGTAGCATACTTATTACAGTAGATGAAATATTCCTATTTGTTTATAGTCCACCTTTCTCACTGAGACTCAGTGGGTTACATAGTGTAAATCAATGCAATCATCCACTAAGTAATATCATAATAAGATTACAGAAATCTGGAACGAAACATAAAGTATTAGACATGATATGTTACACAATGCAGATAAATGTATTACATAAATATAAAACAATGAGATGAGAGCAAGATAATACATACAAAAGATAATACATACAAAACACTGCATGTTGCATGAGTCTAACGGGATACAATCAATCCTATTCCAAAAAAAATCAATCCTAGTCCTGCTGTATACAGTTTCTATAAACTGATTACAAAGGATTTGCTACTCCATCCTATAGATATTTATTTATTTATTTATTCAATTTGTACCCCGTCCTCCCCACAAGCAGGCTTAGGGCGGCTCACACAGTTGGTACAAAATACCAGTAAAACCACAAAAAATCACCTAAAATTACATTAAAATAATTCAAATACAGTTATAAAATCATAGATGTTAATCTTTCATCCATAGTTAATTG
Source organism: Gekko japonicus (assembly GCF_001447785.1). Classification (NCBI taxonomy): domain Eukaryota; kingdom Metazoa; phylum Chordata; class Lepidosauria; order Squamata; family Gekkonidae; genus Gekko; species Gekko japonicus. The sequence goes on from NW_015160840.1 coordinate 1,053,471, forward strand.
AGATGGCATCCTAAGAGTGTTGCAAGCAGACAATCCAGCACATGGTCTTCTTGGGTCGCACGATGGACTAGGCCAGAAGTTAGGCTAAGGGCCAGGCTCATTGATGGTGATGATCAGGGCAGCTCCTAGTCAAAGGCCTTGTGGAAGAGCTCCGTCTTGCAGGCCCTGTGGATAAGTAAAGTCTAATACGGTCTTGCCATCTCTTGCAATTTATAAATGTTTTAAATAAATGAATCTCCAGAATTTAATTTATAAATTGTATGTATGTATAGGAGGAGCCAGTTTGGTGTAGTGGTTAAATGTGTGGACTCTAATCTGGGAGAACTGGGTTTGATTCCCCACTCCTCCACTTGCAGCTGCTGGTGTGACCTTGGGCAAACCATAGTTCTGTCAGAGCTGTTCTTCAAAGAGCAGTTCTCAAAAGAGCGCTCTCAGCCCCACCTACCTCACAGGGTGTCTGTTGTGGGGAGGGGAAGGGAAAGGAGTTTGTAAGCCATTCTGAGACTCCAAGTGAAGGGCGGGGTATAAATCCAATCACCTTCTCCTCCTCTTTTGCAGTTATTTTAATAGGCATGTTCCTTCCATGTTTGTTTCAACAAATTCAGCTCTCTCTGTGTGTTTTTCCATTACAGAATTTGAACATGGTCCATGTTGGATCAGGCCAATGGTCCATCTAGTCCAACACTCTGTCACACAGTGGCCAAAAATACCAGATGCCATCAGGAGGTCCATCAGTGGGGCCAGGATACAAGAAGCCCTCCCACTGTTGCCCCACGCAAGCACTAAGAATACAGTGCATCACTTGCCCCAGACTGAGAGTTCCTATCTATACCTTGTGGCTAATAACCACTGATGGACCTCTGCTCCATATGTTTACCTAATTCCCTTTTGGATCCGTCCATGCTTGTAGCCGCCACCACCTCCTGTGGCAGTGAATTCCATGTGTTAATCACTCTTTGGGTGAAGAAGTACTTCCTTTTATCTGTTCTCAGCAATTTCATGGAGTGCCCACAAGTTCTTGTATTGTGAGAAAGGGAGAAAAGTACTTTTTTCTCTACCTGCTCTATCCCATGCATAATCTTATAAACCTCAATCGTGTCACCCCTTCAGCCATCATTTCTCCACGCTAAAGAGCCCCAAGCGTTTTGACCTTTCTTCATAGGGTACCTTTCAATGGTACCTTTTAACCCTCGGCCATCAGCCAATAAATGTAGCCAGGGCTCTTTTTGTAGAAAAAGCCCAGCAGGAACTCATTAGCATAATAGGCCACACCCAACTACAGGAACTCATTAGCATATTAGGCCACACCCCTGACAGCACAGCTCATTAGCACATTAGGCCACACACCCATCTTACCAGAAGTGTGGTTATCCAGCCACACCCACCTTTTGCTTGTTATTCTGTTTACCTTGTTTGTTGTCAAAACGCAGGGCTTTTTTTGTAGCAGGAACTCCTTTGCATGTTAGGCCACACACCCCTAATGTAGCCAATCCTAATGAGTTTCTGGTGTTGGGTGTGGCCTATTATGCTAATGAGTTCCTGCTGGGCGTGGCCAATTTGGGAGCCAGCCGGAACTCCGTTCCTGTGCGTTCCTGCCCAAAAATAGCCCTGGTTTTTACATCAAATGCTAATACGTTACATTGTACAGATGGGGAATCCCACAGAGGTCTTCCATAGTGATGTCCAGCTGCTTGTTCCTCCCTAAGATGATGAATAGCCTGCATGTGGGGAGAAGGATTGGGACCTCTGGATCCCACCATAGGCCTTCTGTCCTAGGACTTATTGCAGTGTGCTCTGTGCTATGCATATCAGAGACCAGAGGCAAAGTTAAAAGGGTTACACAACTGAATCCTATGGATGAAGGGAGGCATTTGTGCTCTTAAAAAAAGTTTACAGTGTTCATTCTTTTACACTAAATAAAGTGAACATAGGTAATTTAAAAAATCCTAGAAACAAAATTCTATTAAAGACTAATAACAAACCTGCCATTGTTAGGCCTCAACCCCCTCCTCACTTGGAAGGATGAGCTTAGTACCTATAAACAGGTGACACAAGCAGCCTTCCCTCTCTTAGCATCTCACAGCGTCACTCATTCAAGACTCATCCCTGGTCTGCAAATAAGAGATCAAAATAGATCCTACAGTCACATGGAATGTGTGCCATCAAATATTGACCAGAGGCATGTCTGGAAAACTGATCCTAAAGGTGCAAAGGTCTGGTTTTTTGCAGTTCTCTTTCCTTTTTAAATCCATCAGTGTCAAAGATTGATTTTCTCAGAAAAGGACAGTAAATCTAACCAACTCCCTACCTTGCCTGACCTTTCCTTACATGGCCAAGCTAAGTAAAAACCTAGTAAAACCATTTTAATTCCATAATCCTTTGTGTGATAGTTGTCTTGTTCTGGCAATTAGAGGTCACCAAACACAACTGACATTTCACATAAATGTTACATTGCACTTGCAACTCCTGGGAACTTAATGAAATTTCCTGGTTCAGACAACATGGTTTCATTCACACCATCGCAGCATTGTTCTAGGAGCAATCATGTCATGCTCCAAGGGGTATAATCAGACACATTTTGTTCAGTCATGTGTGTGTGTATATGGACGCCCACTAATTTACACCCCCAATGCAAAGGTTGGGTACCCAGCCTGGGGTGAGATGCTGGTTTGTTTCGCTCATCCTCTTTCTTGGATCTTTGTTCCTTGGATAGGTAAATATAGTCCCACAGAATAAGTTTCCTTTCGTGTCTCAATAAAGCTACCACCTTTATTTTCTGAACTTGTATGTGTGTTCAAAGCGTGTTCTTCAATTAATGTTTTGATTTTATTCTGTAATTTTCTTTAATAAAAACCGTTTCATTAATCACAACCTGGTTAATTTTGAGAGTTCTACTGGGGGGGGAATCCCCCTAAACATCGGTGGAGATCCTGCTTGATTACCCCCTCTGGCATTGTTTGGGTTTCCTGGCTAATTCCCCAGCAAACTCAGGAAACCCTCACAACCACTTAGGGTAACACCATATCTCTGTTTATATCCCATCATGGTAGTTCTCATGACCTTGTTACGAAGAGATGGACTGAATGATGGATCCCTATCATGTTCGCATCATCAACCTGTTGCTTTTTTCCCTTTCCAGAAGAGGTATTCCTGGACATCTTACTATTTTTAAAGAACCAGCTGTCTTCCAAACTAGTTGTGTCTCTTTAAACAAAGCTGCAGCCAACACCCCTGATGTTTTGAATTCAAGCTGACCGAATAACTTCAAAGACTGGAATTTTGGGACCTGCTTTATCTAATCATTCAGGAAACATCTGAAATCCACCTGATGCTATGATAAGCATACCTTTTCAAATTGTTATATGACAGCATTACATCTTTTTTCCCCAAAAACAATTTTATTTATTTTTCATATAAAACATATACAATTAACAATTCAACTATGTTAGTCCTTATTGTTTAAAAATAATACGTAGCTTTTACAAACAACTATACATCCACATATATTTAGTTTTTCTTAGTCAATGTTCATGGTAACAACATCAATCTGTAGCAACTATGTTTTTCAAAAGAAGATTTACTAATGGGATTATTATCTATTTTTTCCAGTACTGAGTTCCACTTACTAAGAAATGACTTATAAGCTAAATAGGAGTTCTGAACATTCAAACCTGCTGAGATCTTATCCATTATAAAATGGTCCGTGGCCTTAGTATACCATTGGTGTAGAGTAGGCAAAGATGGTTCTTTCCAGTTTTGTGTCATTGTTGAATTTGCTGCCGACAACCAGGGCTATTTTTGGGCAGGAACGCACAGGAACGGAGTTCCAGCTGTCTTCCAAGTTGGCCACGCCCAGCAGGAACTCGTTAGCATAATAGGCCACACCCAACACCAGAAACTCATTAGGATTGGCTACATTAGGGGTGTGTGGCCTAACATGCAAAGGAGTTCCTGCTACAAAAAAAGCCCTGGGTTTTTGCAATAAACAAGGTAAGCAGAATAAGCAGCAAAAGGTGGGTGTGGCTGGATACCCACACTTCTGGTAACATGGGGGTGTGGCCTAATATGCCAATGAGCTGTGCTGTCATGGGTGTGGCCTAATATGCTAATGTATTTCTGCTGTTGGGTGTGGCCTATTCTGTTAATGAGTTCCTGCTGGGCTTTTTCTACAAATAGAGCCCTGCCGACAACAATATAGTAATTAAAGCTTTCCCGGACGAAGTAATGTTAGTTACATTCCAATAGTTCAATAAAATACATTCAGGTCTTTCTGGAACCTTATGTCCTGTCAGATTTTGAATTTGGAGCAATAACTCCGCATTAAATCTTTTAACTAAAATGTCTCTGTTGATTAGAAAGTAGGTGAGTTGAGACCTCCATTTTTCAGATTTCTTTTTGGTAAGCCAGTTGCCTGCCTCTTCCTGCAAAGCAAAGGAGAACTTTACTACACTTAATTGGAAGAATGTGAATGATGAAATTTGATAAATCTGTACATATAGCAGATTACTTGGTGGTTGATAATGCAGTTACTTCACAAATGGTTTCCTAAATATTTCCCTTCCTGTTTGCAGAAGAGGAGCAGAAAATACATAGATTTCCTGCCAAACTCTTTCACATCATAGAAAGGCCACTGCTAATTTGTATTACACTGCTAATGTTTATTTCTGTAAAAAAACAAACAAAAGTAAGATTGTAAACAATCAAAGAATTTTATATTCTAGTGGTCAATAAGCAAAATCCAATTAGACCTAAAGCTAATCAGGGTCTTTCAATTTCCCTCTTACACTAAGCAATTTTCATTAGAAGTGGCATGGTCCCTATCTTCTTACACCAGTTTATAGCTGATATTGAGGTCTTCATTTTTCATGCTTATTCCATATACATTCTAGCCACAATAATCAAGCATATGATTAACTCTGTTATCAATAATACCAACGTTGTTTCTCTAATAACAACATCTGTAGTTCCCATGGTATTTCATAACCAAAAATCTCTGCTTCTTTTTTTTTAATTTATCCCCCCCCCCTTTTCAGGCAACATGATGTCCCAAAGTGGATCCCAAGAACCAAATGAACTAATAATTACAAATAAAGCTCAATACAAAATGTTCCTCCGCTGACCTGGCTTCAGACACAGTGGAAACCACCTCATTGATGGGAATGGAGACAGGAAGGAGGGGATGTTCTCAGCTGGAGGTAAAGACCCAGATGGCTTCCTTGTTGTAGCCAACGTTCCAGTCCTTAATCTCACTCAACCTGCCCTATGAACTATTTCACTATTAGGACATACCTCTATCTTCTTTCTCCCTTATTCCAGGAAGTGGGAAGGCAGAATTTTGAAATACTTTTACGTCTCATCAAATAGGAATGGTGTGGTGTGGTCCTAACAGTAGGGAGTCCAAGCCTCAGGCAGGCAGATGATGGCACAGCAGTTAGAGCAGTGTGCCAAGCTCTACAGTATCTACCAAACTGATCTTGCAATATCAAACTCCTAGACAGGTTATGCAACTGCACAGAGCCCTCTTCAGTTATGTCAGTCATATTCTGAAATAAGGGCCTTCTTTTTTACTTCCTTGGAAATCAATATTGCTCATGCAATATGGGCAAATGTTTCAGAAGTCAATTGCATCTTTTAAATTTGCCACAGTTTAAGGATGAATTATAGACTCTTGCTTATAGGCTCCCCCTTTAAGGGAAGGGGACATGGCGCAGTGGTAGAACATCTGGTTGGCATGCAGAAGGTCCCAGGTTCCTGACATCTCCAGATCAGGTAGTAGATGATGTGAAAGACCACCGCCTGAGATCCTGCAGACCGGCTGCCAGTCAGAGTAGACAGTACTAACCTTGATGGAGCAATGGTCTGAACCAGTATAAGGCAGCATCATGCATTCATGTTCTCATCACCTGATAATTGCAGCATCGGGCAATAGCGCTTTCACAAACACAAGTTATCAGAGTTCTAATCTAACAGATGGAACATTCATATCATGCCACATCAGACACAACCAGTTTCAACAAAGTCTACCCACACATTTAGCTGCCAGTCATCAGGATATGTTTAGGGTTGGATACAGAATAAATTTTGGCTAATAGAGGAGAGAGTGTAATTTCTGCCAGTTCCCCCTTCCTGCTGCAGACTCCTGATTTGCCCACTTTTGGTGTAGATGTAGCCAGTTTGGTGTAGTGGTTAAGAGCAACAGACTTTAATCTGGAGAACCGGGTTTGATTCCCCACTCCTCCCCATAAAGCCAGCTGGGTGCCCTTGGGCCAGTCACAGTTCTCTCAGAGCTGTTCTCTCAAGAGCAGTTCTCTCAAGAGCAGTTCTCTCAGAGCTCTCTCAGCCCCATCTACCTCAGAGGGTGTCTGTTGTAGGGAGAGGAAGGAAGGAGATTGTAAGCGACTCTGAGACTCTGAGTGAAGGGTAAGGTATAAATCCAACTCTTCTTCATCATCATTTAATTCCTGAGGGTCCCCTGTCCCCCAGAAGCAGCATGTAGAAGAGATCAATGTGCGGACAGGGAGGCAGAAAAGTTCTACTTAAGGAACTGCCTTCCATTATCAGGAAACTAAGTTTGGATCCAATCCATAAATCTGTAAAATCTCACTTGAAAAATGTGTAAATCATTAATTTCATATTAACGCCTCTTAATTACCTTACAGAAAATACAACTTGATAGTAACAGTATTCACACATTGGTGGATCCAATAAATATCCTTTTAGCTGTTTTATGGTTTCAAATCTGTCATAGTCACTTCTTAAGGTGTTCGGTGATTGTTTTATGCTGTTTTCATGCCCCAGGCTTGTTTTTAATAGCTTGTTTTGGTTTTATATCCATACTTTATGATTTTTTAAAATGATTTTGTAGTATAGTTTTTACTTGTAAGCCAAGGGGTATGGAGAGATGACATCTACATTCTTGGGTCCTCTGCCTGTGGAGTAGCCAAGCATCAGTCGTGGGTTCCCTTCAATGTGCATACATGGCATGTCCATTTCAGACCAGGATCACAGCATCCATTGAGAAGAGCATCAGACCCCTGCCCGTCATTTTCCTGGCCTGAAGTGGTTTGGGAGGGGTGCTATTTGGCCCATTGCGGAAATCCAAATGTTCCCCTGACAGCCCATTTCAGGCTGTGAAAATGGCGTGCTGTATGCATAGCATGTTCCCGATCTGAATCAGGCATTGTTTGCACAGGAGTTGAGGAGAACCCACAATTCACATCTATTACTCAGTGGAATCCATCCAGACACAATCTGTGTACTCTTTTACATGTTCAGATTTGGAAATCTAACTTTGAAGGATACTTGGACCATCTCGCTGGCTCCCAGTTTGCTAATGGTGGTGTTCAAGGAGCCAGTATTATGTCTGCGCTTTGAAGTGAGATATTTTCAGTTTAAAAAAAAACAAGCGCTTTATTTCAAACAAGAATAGTTCAAACATTTTCTTTCTTTCTGTAGATTAAAATGCCAGGAGACACTAATATATTTCTTCTTTTCACCTAGGGAAAGGCTTCAGTAGTATATACACTCTTAGAGCTCTTTAAGCTGTTATGCTGTCATGAAGCATGGTCAGTTCAGCCATGAAAAACACAGATCCTATGGGAAGGAATGTTTTATTTCTTCTTCTATTACATTTGCAGGTGACTTTTGCTGGGGGCCTTAGATTATGTCAAACCAGGCATTCCTGATTTAGGCCCTTTGGAGAGGCCCGTCACGCTAGGTATCTGTCCATATAGGAACATTACAATGTGTATGCTTTGGACATTTTAGGATATTTACAGTTGCAAAGCATACTGACAGGGAGGAAATTTATACTGGAACCCACTGGTCCTTTATCCCTGGAATAAATATTTATAGTGATAACAAACACTAGAAAGTATGGTATATGCTATTACAGACTGACTGACTGACCGACCATCCATCCATCCATATTAATGAGAGGGAGGAAGGGAGGGATGGAGAGAGAACCTCTTGGTGAAAAAAGGTTAATATGCTGAATACTGAGAGGGAAGGCTCAAAGTATAGCCCAATTTCGTCAGATCTTGGCTGCTAAACAGGGTCAGTCCTAGGAAGGGAGACCTTGAAGGAAGACTCTGCAGAGGAAGGCAATGGCAAACCATCTCTCTTCTTCTCACTTGCCTAGAAAGCCCCTTGCTGGGGTTGCTGTAAGTCGGCTGTGACTTGACGCCACACACACGTACATGCTGAACATTCTGAGTTATTTTTCCTTATTCAGTAAAATAGTCATTGGCCAAGGCTGGTTACATATTTGTCTATCCTGTTATATATTTATTCGGTCTTTCTTTAAGGAGCTCAGAGCTTCAGCCATCCCTACTTTATCTACATAACAAGGTTGTGAGGATGATTCAGCTGAAAAAGAATGACTGACCTAGTGCCATTCTAAGCAAAGTTATATCCTTGGATTTAGAAGGGTATACCTCTAAATCTCCTAGAAAGGTTATAACTACTATACTAACAGAAGGGTTATAACTCTGCTTAGGATGGCACTGCAAACCCCACACTCCTTTGCCCTTGTGCATCAAAATTATTTGCTGAGAGGAAATGAGCTGTGACCAGTTTGGTGTAGTGGTTAGGAGCGTGGACTCTAATCTGGGAGAACCAGGTTTGATTCCCCATTCCTCCACATGCAGCTGTTGGTCAGTTACAAGTTCTTTCAGAGCTGTTCTCTCAAGAGCAGTCCTCCAAAGAGCTCTCTCAGCCCCACCTACCTCAAAGGGTGTCTGTTGTGGGGAGGGAAAAGGAAATGAAATTGTAAGCTGCTCTGAGACTCCTTTGGGTAGTGAAGGGTGGGGTATAAATCCAGTCTCCTCCTCCTCCTCCTCTTCTTCTTCACATTGACAGAGCATGCAGAGGATCCCAGGTTCAGTTCCTGGCATCTCCAGTTTTAAAAGGGTCAGGCAATAGATGATGTGAAAGGCCTCCACCTGAGACTCTGGAAAACTTTCTGTCAGCCAGAACAGACAATAGTGACCTAGATAGGCCAATGGAAAGACTTTGCGTGGCAGCTTAATGTGCTCCTTTGAACAGGGGCCTCGGCGGTGTTTCCCTCCTTTTAAAGCCTAGACTGAACTCTGTTTGTGGCAAGAAAGCCATCTTTTTTCTTTCATTGTTACAAGCAATAAGCCACAAAGAACATCTGCATCCCAAATGTAAGCCTGAGCTCATGACAAATGGTTTGCCACCAGCAGAGCTATCTGGGCTCAAAACACATCAATCCATAATGTACAAGAGCAGTCGTACAACTGGCCCATATTGTAATATCATCAGAAGAGCTTGAAGGAAACCACTTGCCTTTGTACAGACAAGTATGTTTTAAGACAAATTCAATGTATTGCGCTACAGCAGAGTAGAACAGCCCCCTACTTTACAGGTGCTAAAATCCTTGTAATATTTTCTGTGATTATTTTAATTCTACGACATCCTGGGAGATCTGAAGTATGGCAGAACCAAAGTTTAGTCCAGCCCTTGCTAACTGTGACGGCAAAATGGCTGCTGCCCTGAATGTCTGTTCTCTGTTGGTGTTCCTCAGAACCTGTTGCTTCTCTGTATTCCCTCCTAGAATATTTTGGTTTCCAATTCCATGATAATAGTTGCTCAAACCCATCCTTCTGTTTTCCAGAGGGTTTTTATACCCCACTTTCCCTCTACTTTAAGGAGTCTCAAAGCAGCTTACAATCACATTGCCTTCCCGTCCCCACAACAGGCACCTTGTGAGGTAGTTTCTGAGGGAACTGTGTCTGGCCCAAGGTCACCCAACAGGCTTCATGGGGAGGAGTGGGGAATCAAACCCGGTTCTCCAGATTACAGTCTGCCACTCTTAACCTCTACACTACGCTGGCTCTCATCTGCGTTGGCTCTCTGCTTTACAAGACATATGGTCTTCTGTTGTTTAGATGCTTGTTTGCTTAGCTTCTCTTGCTCTCTGCCAGCCAAACCTCACCCCTTATCACTTTTCTCTCTTCTCGCTCATATTTTCCTCTTTCTAGACCCAGGTTGAGCAGCCTCTCTCCCCCTCCCTAAGGTCACCCCCTTCCTTTCCTGTTTCAGAGGATTCCCAGGTGTGGGGAGTGGCAAATGTTTGGCTTCCACACAGAAAAACAAGCATTTGGTGACGTCATTGTCACCCTGGTCGAGACTCTCAAAACAAAGATTGTGTTGAAGGAAATGTCTGCTGAAGAACTTTGGTCTGGCTCCTGACGGGGGGTTCTAGCGGAGCAGATTTTATACAGTTTAGGAGACCTTTAACAAGTCCGGGGTTTTAAGCTGGTCTTGTTTGCTGCCCATGCCAAGAAGCCCCCCCCCCGGTCCACTGCCTCTTCACCGGGTGCTGCTTTTCGTGATAAATGGCCAGTTTTCATCTTATAATCTGGAGATGGCTGAAGTTCCCCAGAAGCTCTCTTAATTTATTATGTTTGTTAAAAGCTTAAGGTTTTTCCAAACGGCTGCAATTCAGCTAACACAAATCTTTCTTTCTACCCCTCCGCAACTCCTCCTCTCTCCCCCTCTACCAATACAACTAGTCAGAACACTTCAGGTAACATTTGTCAGTGTTCCGACAAACTCAGCTGGCAAGCCGTTCAGTTACGAGGAAAAAGCACAATTCCGGACAACCCATGCAAGCGTTTTTACAGAACAAAGAAGATAAGTAGAGCCACTATGGCATAGTGGCTAGAATGTTAAGTGAGGATTCGGGAGTCCTGCATTCGAACCCTCAGTCTGCCCTGAAATTTGCTGGGTAACCTTGAGTCAGTCTCTCAGCCTACCCTACCTCACGGGGCATGAGGAAAATAGGAAAGAGAATCACATACGTCACCCTGAGCTCCTGGGAGGAAGGGCAGGGTGAAAATGCATACCACAGACAAATTCAGACATATATATCAGGCATATAAATCTTCCATATATATATGAGCCTCAATGTTGTTTACTGGGCTTTCCAAGCAGCACTTCAAGGCCTCAGGCATCTTTCCCAGCTTTGCCATCTATGGTCCTTTAACTGAAGGTGCCAGGGCTTATTCCCACTCCTGAGCCAGTTTGGTACAATGGTTAGAGTACTGTACTAGACTTGGGCCATCCACTTTCTTTCAGCACAGCCCATCTCAGAGTTGCTGTAAGGATAAAATGGAGGGTGGAAGAATAACTTACTTTTCCCTTGGAGGAAGGGTGAGATAAAAATAAACCTCACGTACATGCTGTCTTGGAGCTGTGGTGGCTCAAGTGGTTAAGACGCTGAACTGCAGGCTGTGGAAGTTCAGTAGTTCAGCAGGCACAGGGAGTGACAACCCTGGCATGTGAATGCATTTTCCTCTTTCTTCTAGGGATGCCTAAGTGGGAGGGTGCAGATGGTGGGCTTCATGTTTTTACAAGAAGATAAGAGTCAGTGGAAAAGACAATAATGCTAGGAAAATCTGAAGGCAGTAGGAAAGATGAAGACCCAACATGAGATGGGTTGACTCATTAAAGGAAGCTACAGCCCTCAGTTTGCAAGAGCTAAGCACAGCTGTTAACAATAGCACATAAGAACGTAAGAGAAGCCAGTGGCCCATCCAGTCCAACACTCTATGTCACACAGTGGCCAAAACTCAGGTCCCATCAGGAGGTCCACCCGTGGGGCCAGAACTCCAGAAGCCCTCCCACTGTTGCCCCCCCCAAGAATACAGAGCATCACTGCCCCATAGTGTTTCATCAGCCCCTTGTGGCCAATAGCCACTGATGGATCTCTGCTCCATATGTTTATCCCATCCCCTATTGAAGCTGTCTGTGCTTGTAGCTGCCACCACTTCCTGCAGCAGTCAATTCCACGTGTTAATTACTCTTTGGGTGTAAGAAGTACTTGCTTTAATCTGTTCCAAGCCTGTTGCTCATTAATTTCATTGAGTGCCCATGAGTTCTTGTACTGTGAAAAAGAGAGAAAAGTACTGGAGGATGTTAATTCATAGGGTTACCATAAGTCAAAAGTTACTTGATGGCACTTGACATACACATACACATGTGTTTTTACAAAACCAGATTACATGGGAATGGGGAACTGAACCCTACAACATACACACACACATACAGCCACTGCCCTCAATAGGCGCTGTTGCTTCCCAGCATTTTTTTCTCATCTCAGCTGACTTCTGATATCAGAGCCTGGCTAGAAGAAGAAAGGGCTCAATAGTTCATTGTAGGCCTGGGGGCAACTGGGTTCTCTCTGCTGACATAGTCTGCTTTGGTTGAAAAATAAAGATACTAATACCACAGTTTACATGTGATTGAGTGGACTGAGACACAGCATTTCTCTCCTGACTATTCCTAAAGGTAATAAAGACATCCATAAGAAGTAACAGCTATCAGAGAGATAATCACTGATCTTAGGGATGCCAAATTCCAGGTGGGGCCTGGGGATCTCCTAGAATTTCAGCTCATCTCCAGACTACAGAGATCAGTTCTCCTGGATAAAATGGGTGGTTTGAAGAGTGGGATCTATGCCATTGTACCCCACTGAGATCCCTGTCCTCCCCAGGCTCTGCCCCCAAACCTCCAGGAGTTTTCCATCCCCCTGTCCCCCACTGGTGGCATCAGGAAACTATATTTCTTGCATTACCTTATGTATATGTTTGTTCTTTATTACCATTTGAGGTGGTGAGCCTTCTTACCCACTCTTCAGGGAAAACAGTTTGCTTACTGATGTGTGTGTGTGTTTGGGGGTGTGTGTCAAAACCTGGCCTCTCCTCCTGCTTAGTTCTGCAGTCCTGCCTGCTTGTGTAAGCAAACCCTTTATCTCCGTTCACTGCACAGGTGTCTATGCAAAAGCCTTGGCCTCTCCATCTGTCCCTTGTCCTGCTACAGCAGGAGTCCTCCCTGCAACTCTCTGGTTCCCACCAGTGCTTCAGAGGCTGAGGGAGATGGGGCAGTTAACCATAGAGCTTTGGCAAATCCTTGCACTTTGTCCCCTACTTCATGATGCCACTTCCTCCTCTTTTTTTGCTATGAGCCTATCCCCACTCCTCAAACCTTTGCAGCGGGTTGCCAGCTGTATCTGGCAGACCTTCTAGCCCCTTAATCTGCCCTGTCCTCCTGCCAGGGGGAAAGCCTTTGTCCCTGCCTAGTAGGTGTAGACCTAGAAACTGGGACTAGGGGTGAGTAGTGTAGTGGCCAAGTCTGCAGATGACACAGAATTATTCAGGATGGTGGAAGACCAGGGATGACTGTGAAGAACTCCAGAAGGCTCTCCACTAATTGGGTGAGTGGGCGACAATGTGGCAGATGAAGTTCAGTGTTGGTAAGTGTAAGGTGATGCACACTGGGACAAAAAAAAAATCCCAGCTTCAGGTATAGGCTAACGGGGTCTAAATTTGCAGAGACAGAGAGGGAAAAAAGATCTTGGAGTTGTAGCAGATAGCTCACTGAAAATGTCAGCCCAGAGTACTGCAGTGGTGAAAAAGGCAAACTCTATGTTGGGGATTATTCAGAAGGGGATCGCAAATAAAATGACCAATAGTGTAATGCCCCTGTATAGACCAATGGTGCAGCCTCATTTAGAATACTGTGTATGGTTCTGGCCAATGTATCTCCAAAAGGATATTGTAGAGCTGGAAAAAGTGCAGAGGAGGGCAACCAAGATTATTAGGGGGCTGGAGCACCTTCCCTATGAGGAAAGTCTGAAAGTCTGGGACTTTTCCGTTTAGGAAAGAGACAACTGGGGGTGGCGGTCATAATAGAGGTTTATGAAATTATGCATAGGGTGGGGAGAGTTGATAAAGAGAATTTTTTTCTCCCTTTCCCAAAATACATCAAGGGCATCAAATGAAGCTGATGGCCAATAGATTGAGGATGGACAAAAGGAAATACTACTTTACAGAGAGAGTCATTAAATGTGGAATTCACTGCCAGAGGATGTAGTGATAATCACAGGAATATACAGCTTTAAAAGGTGATTAGACAGATTCATGGAAGATAGGTCTATCGGTGGCTAGTAGCCATGGTGACTAAAGGGAACCTCAATGTTCAAAAGTAGTCAACCTCTGAGTCCCAATGCCAGGATTTTATCTCAGCCTCAGTGCCCTGTTGTTGGCCCTCCAGAGGAACTGGTTGGCCATTGTGTGAGACAGGGTGCTGGAGTAGATGGACCACTGGTCTGATCCAGCAGGGCTCTTCTTAGAAAATGGAGCAGATCATACAAAAAAGGGTCTATGGTTATGTAGAAGCAGAAAGTTCTCCCAAAGTCACTGGGAGTGAGCAATGATTGACAGCAAGTGGAAACACTATGCTCAGGAACAACTATTGAGGAATCCTGTTTGGAAAGATTATTGGTTAATTGTTCTGCTTGGAACTCTCTCCCCTCTCTCGCCTGGGGAAACAAAACCAGACAGTGAGGCATCAGAATGGTTCCAACTGTTCCCAAATATTGCGAATGATCTTGTTTGGATTCCAGGCATTTCTGATACTTACGCCTGAGTGTGGTTCAGGTCAGATCTTGTCTAACGAAGTTCTCCGTATACGCTGCTACTGTAGAAGAAGATGGAAGTGATCCATCATCAGATTTTAGGAAACGACTGAGGCATTTTGATGCCTACAGGGCATGAATTTCTTTGAACAGCAAGTGCCACTGTGCTAGGTTTCGATAGTAGGAAGTTGGGCTGCGTGTCCCTACCAGCTTCTCAACCAGCATATTCCTTGCATCAATGAGTGGGAAGGGTCATCACCACTTGCAAGACAAAGTTTGAGTCCAGTGGCACCTTTAAGACCAACAAAGTTTTATTTAAGGTATAAACTTTTGTGTGCAAGCACATTTCCACAGAAAAATTGAAGCAAAATTTCTTCAAGACTTACATACAGGAAGATGGGGGGGGGGAGGTGGAAGTGTCAGGAAGGACCAGTCAGAGTTAAGATGCATACGTGAAGCTGAGATTGGATCAAGGTGGCAAGATTAATGAATGGCAGCAAATTAGCACACAAATGTAAGCGCTAACAAACAGATGTGAGAACGAAGCCTGAGTCCAGCGGCACCCCCAAGACCAAGCAAGCTCAATCCTGGGTACATGGGTGAACAGAGAGACTCTGCATGTGTAGATGCACACTTCCTCAAATATATAGAGACAGATTTCCTCAAATATGACATACCAGTAGGGGAGTTTAGTTGCCAGGAAGAGCTAATTAGATTCAAGATGCATAAGTAACTGAGCAATAAATACAGCTAAGATTGGAATAACACATTTGGTAAGACATGTAAATAGCAGCAAATTGGCATACAGATAATAAAGGTGTTAACAGCAGGTGAGAAAAGTTTGAGTCCAGTTGAGACCAACAAAATTTAATTTCTGGGTGTAAGTGAGAACTGAACCACTGGGCTCAGACTTTATTCTGCTGCTTCAGACCAACTTGGCTACCTACCAGAACCACTAGTAAGGTCTTTCTGAACAAGGGGGTGTGTTCACGGAAGCTTCCTAATATGCCGGCATTGTGATCTTCTACTTTAGGAGATGCAAATTGTGTGTTGAATGTTGAAGATACAGAACAAAATGTTCTTTAATTTCAGATTTCTTTGCCTGTCCCAATGTCAACTATTACCTTCGGTTATTTTTCTGGCCTACCCAATTTCAAAACAGATGCATGAATCAGCACAGATTTAACGTGAGTAAAGGAGGGGGGACTAATTATCTTTTACAAGAGTAAATTCCCATTACTCTTGCAACATATGCTTAGGTGTGAGGGGGAAATTCTAAGCCCTATGAGAGAGAAGATGAAGCAAATCATACTAGGATGAGGACCCACTGGGGTGTTTCTCACATGGGAAAGGTCTACGCAATACTCCCACATAACTGCTGATTGACACACTCTCCAGTAGTTTAGAATCACATTACATGGGTCCGACTTCCTTGCAGCTGTGGGACTGAATGAAGAGGACCACAGTTCTTTTGGTTTCTTTTCTCTATTTACCATTTTCCCGGTTCATAGCTGCCAACAAATGTCTCTCCCTTGACATATCTTCTGGAGCAAAATCAATTTGAAACTGCTGCTGAGAGAAGATTGTACCCTTTTGGATACATGGAAATATTTCCTTCTTCCAAGGAGCTCAGGGTGGCCTACAGTTTATCCTCATTTTATCTAGAGTCCAGTGGCACCTTTAAGACCAACAAAAGTTTATTCAAGGTATGAGTTTTCATGTGCAAGGCATGTGCTCATATATCTTGAATAAACTTTTGTTGGTCTTAAAGGTGCCACTGGACTCTATATTTGTTCTACTGCTTCAGACCAACATGGCTGACCACTTGGAACTATCCTCATTTTATCTTTACAGAAACCCTGTGAGGTACGTTAGGCTATGAGAGAGAGAGAAAGAGAGAGAGAGAGAGAGATGGAATTTTCATGAGCATTAAGGAG
Source organism: Gekko japonicus (assembly GCF_001447785.1). Taxonomy (NCBI): domain Eukaryota; kingdom Metazoa; phylum Chordata; class Lepidosauria; order Squamata; family Gekkonidae; genus Gekko; species Gekko japonicus. The sequence continues at coordinate 1,069,851 of NW_015160840.1, forward strand.
ACAAGTCTCGTTCAGCTTTTTTCCTGGGTTTCCTAGATGCTAGCCTGAAACTCTAACCACTATGCTGGTTGTAAAGTTCTTGGGACTAGCTCAGCTAGCTCACTTTAATGTAAGTGTAGATGTAGGTACAAGGCCCTCACCTGGATAGCCCAGGCTACCTCCAGGAGTCAAGTTTAGTCAAATGCAACTTCTTCCTTGTCCTGTCATTATAACCTCACAGTGCTGACAATGTGGCTTTGTCTTCTTCCTACACCTCACTTCTTTCTGCTGCACATAAAAATAAAGAAAATGCTTGAAAAAGCTGGGTTTAAGGCACCATTGCTGACTATATTTTGTCTACCTTCTGGCTGTAAAAAAGCCAGCTTGGATAGCATGTCAGGCTAGGTTCTAGGAGACCAAGTTCCATCCCCACTCTGCCATGGAAGCTTTGCTGGGTCTCTCTTTCAGACTAACGTACCTCATAATGTAATTGTGAAGATAAGTAGGAGGAGAGGAGAATTATGTACACTGCCCTGGACTCCTTAGAAGTGTCATAAAAGGCTTCTTTGGGGCAAAATAACTTCTTTGAGGGTAAAGCCTCTCAGGGTAGGCAAAGGGGTTATTGATCACCACATATTCCAGGTTAGAATAGGCTCTGGCAAGCTATATAGTTCCCGAACTCTTTCAAAATACACTCTTCTTTCCC
>NW_015160840.1:1070552-1087302 GCF_001447785.1 Gekko japonicus
AGGCTGTTTATCATGGTCTGCCCTCAGACCCCACTGCCACTCACTGCCACACAAAATCCACTGCCCCTTACAAAAAGAATTCAGATCCTAGGTTTAAACAAGAAGAAATTGGGTGGAGAGGCAAAAAATAAAGGTACACAGACATATAATTCATTATGAACGCTGAAATTTAATTTTCTTGGCTTGAAATTTGGGAACCCTTGATGTAGAATTTTGGGAATTTTGGCCTCAGAACTAGACTGCCCTGTTCCTAAATAATGGCAAAACCAAGAACAGTTTGTCTTAAAATTCTTTCCACCTTGGTTTTCAATACTCAGTTTTCTAAGCCAAAAGCAAAAACTGTTTAATCTTTTTGCTAATAATTTGCTAAACATTTTGGAAACAGGCTCTATTGCTCTTGAGACGCAAGTCTGAAAGCTCTCCCACTCTCAGAAAATTCACAATTTTTTAGGTCAACAGAATACATATTTTGCTGGTCACACTATTTTTTAAGTAGGACGGAAAAGCCATTTGGAAGTCTCACAATTGTTTCTTAAACAGCTTTAGAAAACAATCACCCTCAAGCAGTAAGAATGATCCATGACAGCCAGTGTAGTATAGCCACTTGATGTTAGGTTAGGATCTGGGAGACCCAGGTTCGAACCCTTATTCTGGGATGGATGCTTGCTGGGTGACCTCGGACCAGTGAAGATGTTCATTGGGGAGAAATGAATAAATGCGCAGAAGTCGGGCTTATTGCTGAAATTTGGTCCTAGTTTGACCAGATCAGGTGCTCCTGGATTGTGTCCAGTATCCCTCACAGAGAGTTGTGCCGATGTCAGCTCTAGCAGCATCAAACACCTTTAAGAGGCCATGGGGAGGGGGATTGAATCCAATCCTTCCCTGACCCCAGGGCTTCCACTTCTCTGAACTGGCAATCAGCACTGTCAAAATGGAATGCACCAACCATCTGTTCGGCTCATTCATTGGAAGAGATTTTGCATGCGAGGATCTGTAAAATATCACTTATATCAATATTGCAAATTATGTCACTTACCATGCATACCCAACGTCCTTGGGAAATTTCAGGTATATTTTATAACACTCGAAAATATTTCTGCTAATTGTAACATTTGTTCTAGTCATTAAAACTGTGCAATTCAGAAAAGCATCTCGAGGAGGGAAAAAATGTCTGCCAAACAGAATTTTCCAAAAACAAAATTTGCACTGCTACAATTTGTTGTTATAGCAAACAAACAATGATCTACGTCCTGTTTGTTCCAGGCTATTTTTTACCAGGAGAAAACTTATTTTCAGATTTCTAACTTCCCCAGGCTCCTTGTGGCTTGGAGCCAAGCCAACACATGCCTGACTTCAATGACTTTGACCAAGGTGTCCTTGTCTTTCTCGCAAAGTAATGCTGACTAGGTGAGACTGCCAGGACCGAAATAATCCCAAATTCGTCTTGGCATTGGGTGTTCTTTAGATATTTCACAGACTTATTGGGGAATGGGAAGCTATGCTTTTCCATATGTAGTCGAAAGACCCTCTGAAAGGTGAATCTCTTCCTCTCAATGTGCAGGAACCACAAATCCATTCATGTTTGAACCTCATCCAAAGGCAACCTGAAGCTGCTAACTGGAAGAAAAGAGATGGTTATGCCAAGTGTTTTCCAGTAAGGCAGATGAAAACGAATAAGGAAAAATGCAAAAATGTCAAAGGCGGGGGCATTTTATTTTTCAAGAAGCCAATAAATTTCTACAGCAGAATCCCAGAAAACTAAGAAATCAAGAGTCAGAGTGTGTCCCACTTGCCTGGAAATGGACAGCTACATTTACTGGAGAAGGAGGAGGAGGTCTTATTAGTCAGTGTGGCTGCAGGGGTTGGCTAGACTGCAGGTACGTTGGCTTCCAAGCCAAGAAACAGCTTCTGGGGGTCCCCTTTTTTGTTTGCAGTTTTAAATCCATCTAGTTAGTCATCAGATGCCTCACTGGCACTTCAGAAAATGGACCAATATCAGACTTCCTGTTAACACATTAGACAATTACAAAAATGACCCATTGACTCAAAAGCCTCACTTCTATTACTTCCATAAATTACTTTGGCAGCAAGTTGCCTTACACTGAGTAGAAAGAAGCTCAATTCTGTATATTAACTAGGGAGAAAAAGATAATGGATACAAACACCCCAAAGACAAACCAATGGATAAGAAACGGTGAAAAACAAAATATATGCTTTTGTTTTACAGTGCATCACTATTTTCTTTTTAAAAGTTATCACTTACGTGCACTATTTGGTTGCTTCACAGTAAGCAAAGTTACGAGCATTTTGAAATTGTTTGACACATAAATTCCAAGACCTCTCAATTAGTCAGCCACTTAAGAGTATATAGACAACAGCAATACAGGGCAACACAGTGGCTAAAACATTTGCTTCTATTATGACATCGTAGAAGCTTAGAGTAACATACATGGTACCAGATGAAAATTGGTTCACCCAAGCTTTTTGCTAAGGCTGGGGGAGGGCTTCTTTAATGTATGATTTTAATGCAGTTTAATTGTTGTTATTCTGTCTGCAAAGTGCCATCAAGTTGCAGCTGAATTATGGCGACCCCAGCTTTCAAGGCAAATGAGAAGCAGAGGTGGTTTTGCCAATGACTTCTTCTGCAGCATCTTCCTTGGTGGTCTCCCTTCCAAGTATCAACCCTGCTTAATTTCCAAGAGCTGACAAGATTGGGCTATACTATACCATTCCACAACCTTGGTTGTTATTATCACTATATTTTAAATTATGCTTTACCAATTGGAAGAAGCCACTAGGCTCAAATCTTTCTGGAATGTACATATTATAAAATAAATGATTCTAGTAATACCTTTTAGCAGGACCAGCCCTGCCAAATGATCACAATATCAGGCTGGTCCTAAGAAAAGGTTTTACATGATGTTTGTGTTTGGACCAGTGAGGCTATTTAGGGTCTCTCTCTCTCTCTCTCTCACTCACACACACACACACACACAAAAGAAAAAAATCTTATAGATTATGTATTCTGGTAAACATCTCTACTCACATTGCCTCTCCCTTCCTCTGGGATGAAGCTGAAAGTAAGTCATCCCAACTGGCCCTAAACCAAGTCCAACTGCAAGAATACTACAACTCCACCTTTCAGTTTATTTATACCATTTGTTTCCACACCCTGCTACAATTTTAAAGGCAACATTGATGTGACTTCTACTCTCTTGTACACTTTAAATCAGTGGTATTCACCCCATGACTAGTGGAGGGCCACATCTGCAATTACCGGCAGTCTGTAGAGTCACATGATTACTGTGTACTTCCCTGCCAATCACACACATACATTACAGGGTTAGACAGGGACATTGCGGGAGGTGCTGTCATGCAAACAACATGATGGTATTTCCAGGCCAAACCACAAGTGATGCTATACTGCTTTAGGATTCAGTGTAAACGCTATGGTAAAACCTCAGAGTTTCTGCTAAATACACAACACCCCTTCATGTTGTTGGCACTCTGGCAATTTTTTTTAAACATTTTTATTGCTTTTCTAAAACTACAATACTACAGGGTTGGGGGATGGGAACAACCTAAAACTAGAGTACGAAGGATCATTATTACAGAAGTTTGAAGTTGTTGATACATCTCTTTTGTCAGAATAGTAAAGTTTGAGAGATAATACTATAAAAATATCAAATTGAAAGGCAAACCATCAAAAACATATTTGGCTATAGTTGTGCATCTTAATTTTAAAACTATACGTTGACAATAAACGCTACAGTGTAAATATAATTAGTTTGGAGTTATGCGTTAAGAATAAACATCAGGCTATCGAAATTAAGCTATTTTGCATTTTCCTCTCCTCCTGTCAAAGTCCAAATTAGTTTTTAAATGCTTTGGGGGTAACAACCCCTAATTCTGCTTCAGAATCAAAGGTTTTTGCCAGACTAATCGAATTGATATCAGAGTCTTTCCCATCCTTCTCCATATTCTTCTTCTGCGTCTTTATTCTCCTCCACTTTCTCAGGTCCCTCTTCCGCTTTCTGTTGTTGCTTCAGGAACATTAGCTTTATTTCTTTCTCGCTGAAATTTTGAGTTCCTTTTGCAACGTATACAACTTGTTGCTAAGGTGGTCATCTGGTCCAATAGAGGGTGTAAAGCTGCAGCAATCGGTTTGGGAAAGTCTGTAGTTGCTTCTGGTCTGGTAGCCGGTGATGATGTGCTGGCCGTTCCTGTTATAAGTTTCGTTTTCAGCACCATTTATTCTGCTCGCTGCGTCATTGTTTATACAAGAGGAAAGTTTAAAAGTTCTCCGTAAGTCTGGTGATTTATCACTTTCTTGCTGGTCTGCCACACACTTCATCATAATCCGCTTCCTTCAAGACGCCCTTTCCGCCTCCCAGTTTAAATTCAGTCTTTTCGGGATCAGCAACCAGCGGGAGATGGGGGACTTACCAGGAGAAAGAGGAAGGTCCAGGCTGCATCACCAGCATGCACAGGAAGTGACATCATCAGTCTGCAATGCTGCTGCCCTGTTCTGGTATTTGAAAACAATAGATAACACTTTTCTGTGATTCTCTCTTTTCTGGTGTTATATGGTCTGGTAAACAACTTCTACCATAGAGTTTTTGCCCCAAAACTAGAGTGTCACCCTGATGTTGCTGGCATGTTGATGTCATTTCCTGTGCAAAACCAGTGATGTAGCCTGGGCCTTCTTCTTTCTCCTGGTAAATCCCCCTGCCAGCCAGCAGATTGGTGGCATGGGGTGGGCGGGGCCTGGTGGCAGGAGACTCCTGCCTCCACTAGCAGGGCTAGCAGCCCTAACCTTATGCTAGGGTTCCCAGCCCCCATGTCCCAGTGGGGGTTCCCCCGCTTTTCAGAACTTTGATCTGCCGCCAGTCAGCTGGCCAGCAGGGAAAGCCCCACCCCCAAACGGGGACGCCACTGGGCGATGTCCCCAATGCAATGACATCAGAAGCAACAAAGTGGATGCAAATGGAAATACTGTTCTGTTAGTGGAACTGCATGGTTTGATACATGCTGCTGTGCTCAGAACAACTAAGTTATTTCAACTATGAACTCTCATTGATCAGTGGATCAGTGGATTTAACTGGTGAATATTTTACTCCAAAGCCTAATACTTACTGTAAGAAAACCATACGATGTGTAATTATGCCTAAAACATGCTGTTGTGTTTTAAGTCCGTCTGTTGTCATCTCTGTGGCCCTTGAACTAGAGCACAATTTTTGACCGTTACAGACCAGTAGAGAGGGGAAAAATTGAGTGTGCAGTATTAAATGATTAACCAAGAGAATAACCTGCTTAATTGAAAACCCAGAGATTCCAAGCCTTATCCCACTCCTTATTCTCATTTGGTAGGGACAGTCATGGGTTCGTTGGAGGGGTACATAGTTGAGTCTGAACTTCTGTCTTAACCCCTTCATAGATGATACTTGCACCGGCACATTCAGATTTTAAAAAACCCTTACATTTATTTTCTAAAAGAACATCATCACCAGCATTTAGAGCCAGGGAGTGAGGTTGGACCGTACAAATGCCTGTAAATTCCTGCCTACTAACCATGTGGTTCTGTTCTCAAGATACTTCTGATGACTTTACATACATTGTCCTAAAAAGATCCATAACACGGACCTCGAAAGGACATGGTTGACAACTATTCCTGTGATTATCAAGGTTTCATAACTGGCAAATCCAGCTACATGAAGTTTCCCATGAAACGCTTCCCTCCTCCCCAAATTTCAGCTTCATATATTTTGTCCCTGCTAAGCACAAAACACAAGGCCTTGAGGGCTGGCTGACAGCACCTCATGCATTTTGTAGATGAACTTTTTGCTGGGCTATGCAAGAACTTTCCTCATCACATAATTAATTTACATATAAGTTACTCTTTGTCAGTTTGGGCTGACTGAGCAGTCCAAACATAATGACAAGTTGGGCTTAATTTGTTTGGTGGTGGTGGTGATGGTGGTGGGAGGGGGCAGACAACCCATCGGGATTCAGAAAATCCAGATGGAAACTACACAGCATACCGACACCAGCTAGGCTGCATCTCATAACAGTCCCTGCTAGATATTTCTTTTGCCTCACTCTAAGAAGTGGAAAACAGAACGAAATTCAAACCACAGGACGTGATTCTTCTAACAGCCAGGTTTTAAAAAATAACAGAAATGCATCAGTGTACCAAAAGGATCACATCACATGTGGGCTAACTACCGAAGTGAAATCAAGTATTAAACAGAAAGCGGGGAGCTTATTTACAGCCTGTTAGACTGGGCTCCTGCGCTCCTCTCACTTGTCACTGGAGATGGACCTGAAACTCAACCCAAGAGCCATACTGAACCCCAGGAAAAGTTTAGATCCTAATCAATGCAAATCAAGAGCACTGGCAAGAGAGCCTTTACTAGTCAGAAGGCTCAGGATTCCCCGTGTTCACAGACTGCACTGTGACAAGGCAGAATAAATCTTGTGGTTATGAGCAGGGGCTGGGAGCTAGGGGATTATTCCTGGCTGGGTCCTGTCTTTTTGTGAATGTGAGGCATTCAGGTACTGCAATAACGAGTATCACAAAACACAATGAGAAAAGAAGGGGGGGAATACAGCAAGTGAACCTTGTTGGTTAAGCTTAAAGCGGCAGTGGGAGAGGATTTAGGTTACTTTTAACTACAATCGCATTGATGTCTTCGGTCCTCCTAGGAGAGGCACGTTGGTGAGACTTAAAATTAGCAAAACACGCTACTCTATCTTGATACGCATTGTTTGTAGTGACTTCTATAAATACTGTGGCCAAGGGGAGAAGAGTTATCCATTTATCACTGCTGGCTCCCATTATTTTCTCAGCTGTGAAGCAGGTTAATTGTGGACACTAATAGACAGGAATGCGGGGTAAACATTCCTGATACCATTCATGTATGTCATTATTTTAGCAGCCATAGGTTACCTTATTTACTGTCACTCTAAGGTCATGCTCATTCCTTTAAAGGTGGAACAGCGAATGAGCGAGCGCTGTGCAAATTTCGACAGACAGACACCCTTTCTAGCCTTCAGGATTTGACTTGCTGGGTTTATAATTGCTTGAATGTAGAAAGAGAGGCCACCAGCCAGCCACCAATACGGAAAAGTACAAGTCCCGGAAAACAAGGAGAACTGAATGTTTAGAGTTTATACCCTTTGCATTTTGTAAAGGAATAAACGGGATGATTCTTTAAAAAGTTAGTGCTGCAAAATTAACAGATTGGTGAAAAATCTGCAAGTCAATCAGCCAAAAGGCTATTTCCAGATCCAAACTGTTGCCTATGAATAGTAGGGCTGAGATGGAGGGGCACTCACACACACCCAGTCCCTTTTCTCTGAAACTCTGAAGGATGGATTTTCCATCTCCTGCTTTGCATCCAAGCGAAGGAACATTTGATATCCCAGTTTCCAAAAAACACTGAAAAGGAAAAAAAAATTTCATACAATAAATGGTAGCATTTAAAGTTCTCACAGAAACTTTTCAAGATTCACAAAAGGCTCTTCTATTAGCATTTTCACAACATTCAAATGCAATTCATTTAAAGACAGAGCTAATCAGCGAAACCATTTATAAGTTTAGCAGTTATTGTTGTTGTTTCACTGACTGACTTTGTCATGCTTCCATAAATGGGGAAATGTTTGTAGCTAATCAGCAATATTGTGAAAAACAAAATTCTCCAGACCCTAACGTGAACTAGAAACCCACCATAATGTGCATAATTTCAAAAGAATAACTTTAATGCATGCACCACCGTGAGGTTGCATTTACCCCAATAGATTTCAACAGTCACCTGAAGTTGGTGTACCACATGAATTTGGGATCTTAATGCGATTTGCGAATTTTACACCAGTTGATGTTTCTTTCCCCAACAGTTAAAGTAGAAAGCATAAAGTGGATATGTGCACCCTTCTCTGTGCATAGCAGACAGTGCCATAAAGACATAGCAAATGTGATTGCTCTCAAAGTAGGAAGTGGCTCTTACTTGGACCACTCCTTGCACTGGGGAAATGATGCTCATTGTAAATACATAAAGGGCCATTAATTTCACACTGAAGGACACAAGCTGGCAATCAGAAGGGAATACTAGCTTTTAAAATAATAACCTAGATTATCTATTAGATTCTGTCTTCTGGTGTTACAGGTGGAGAGCTGACCTGAAGGGTCAATGGTTTACCTGAATGCACGATTTATATCAGGGATGCTGACCTGACCTGGATGGCCTAGGCTAGACTGATCTTGTCAGATTCTGGCTGTTAAGCCTGGTTGTCCCTGGTTAGTATTTGGATGGGAGACCACCAAGGAAGTCCAGGGCTGCTATGCAGAGGTAGGCAATGGCAAACCACTTCTCAACATCTCTTGCCTTGAAAACCCTACTGGGCCACCATAAGTCAGCTGCGACTTAATGGCACTTTCCACCATTGCCAGTTTGGTGTAGCGGTTAGGAACACAGAGACTGTAATCTGGAAGAAGCAGGTTAGATTCCTCACTCCTCCACATGCAGCTGCTGGTGTGACCTTGGGTCAGCCACAAGTTCTTTCAGAGCTGTTCTCTCAAGGGCAGTTCTTGAAAGAGCTCTCTTAGCCCCACCTAACTCACAGGGTGTCTGCTGTGGGGAGGGGAGGGGAACAGAACGAAGATTGTAAGCCGCTCTGAGACTCCTTCAGGTAGTGAAGGGTGGGGTATAAATCCAATCTTTTCTTCTTCATCAGGGATGTCCTAGCTCACTACTCACTTTTGGGCACAGTGAAGAAAAGCCAGAATTCGCAAAAGGGAAGTCCATTTTATGAAGCACATGCAACAAAGTGATCTAAAACCTGCTGCCTCCCAAGTGCCATATTTCATTGCACTTTGGTTTCTTCCAGCATTTTTCTCTCAGACTACTACAACTTAACTCAAGCAGTGGGCTTCAGAGAGGGAAAAATGCTTCAAAAAGCAGAATGCACCAAGGTAAGACAGGGGATAGAATCCGTGTCCATTGCCTGCATGCTTTGCTTTTGTTTTAGAACAGATACCCACAAACAGGTGGACTTGGCATGTCCAGTTCTCTCTTGTAGAGCTAGATGACCTGGTCCTTTGTCATCACCTCTTCTTGCCTGACCACCAAGTGTGCGTTTGCTTTAACTATTGCAGAAGGAAGGGAAGCCTGAAGTTTCTTCCCCCAGTATGCAGGGAAGGTGGGTTGGGGAAGAACCTTGGCCCTCTGATTTCACCCCTACTAGGGTTGCCAACTCTAGTTTGGGAAATTCCAGGAGGTTGGGCCTGGGGAAGGCGGGGGTCTGGGGAAGGGAGGGATTTCAGTGGGATATAATACCATGCAGTCCCTTCTCCAAAGCCGCCATTTTCTCCAGGGAAACTGATCCCTATAGTCTGGAGATGAGCTGTAATTCCAGGGGATCTCCAGTCTCCACCTGGAGTCTATGCAAAAGTATATAGGACTGTGTCAGGTGTTGTTTGGGTGTTTGAACAGAATGTAGACCTGCACTTTGATGTATTGTTTGGGTCAAACCTATTCTTGATAATATTTGACACCAATATTTATATAACAGTATAGAAAAATAAAAACGGAATCTACCTTAAACATACATCTGTTATACACAGCGCTGTATACTTTTGCATATCTTCCTAACACTGTGAGACCCTCGGTTCTTGAATTTCCCACCTGGAGGCTGCCAACTCAAATCCTTCCTCATACTTTGTGGTGTCACCTCCCTTCTTCCTAGTGTGCACCCGGAAGGCCCTTGCTTTTTGCAGGGCAGTGAGAAGTCATAGCTTCAGTATTTAACCTGCCCCGCAATCTGCCCTGTCTGCCCCTTACAAGTACAGCCCCAAGGGGGTGAAGGATCACATAATACAGGATCCAGCAAGTTCTCCCAAAATCACAGAGTGCAGACACTGGCAGAAAGTAGAAATGCCAGCTCGGACAATCCTGTTTGAAAACACTGGCTCAATATTCTGCTTGGATGAAATTCCTACCAGGCACACACCTTCCCTCACAGCACCTCTCTCCTCATTGCCTAGGAAAGTGAAACTAGGAAGGAAGGTGTAGCTATTTATTTATTTAACCATTTATAACCTGCCTTTCCTGGTGGTTTGATGCAGCTTACAATAATAAAAACATTTCCAGCTAAAACCGAGAATAAAACAGCAAACCACAAACTCGCCCCCCCCCACCGCCCTTCCAAGATGCCTGCTAATCAAGCTAGGGATGCCAGTCCCCGGGTGGGAACAATAAATATATACACTGCAAAAATCTATTTTTACAAATGAATATGTTCTATTTGTTCCATCTTATAAAGTGCATTGTGTGCTGTTTATAATATCCTAAAACGGGTATATCAACAATAATAATCAATTCATTCAGGTGGGGGCAGGGAATCCCCTTATTTCCCAGGCTCCTGCCCACTGCTGGCCAACTGGCGTGCAGGGACGCCCTGCCCCCTACCACCAGTGGCCACCCTTCTGCCTCCCCTCCTTGCAATATTTAAAGGGCCCTCCAGCTGATCTCCAGGAACACATGGCCCACTGATCAGCTGGACGGCCCTTTAAATCTTGCAGGATGGAGGGAGAGGGACTGCCATCAGAGGTTGCTCTTGGGGGCAGGGCTTCCCTGCAGGCCAGCTGGAGTTTATTTATTTATTTTATTTCTTTGGATTTGTATCCCGCCCTCCCCGAAGGCTCAGGGCGGCTAACAGAGGCATAAATGCCAGATTATAACAATAAAAACAGTATAAAATACAATAATACACATACTACAGTTAAATAAAATTCTTAAAATAAATTATCGGTGCTCCAATACTCACTCCGAATCGTGAAACCAAGATGGTGTTCTAAGATGTTATATCTGAACAACCACAGCAATGTAGGTCCCCACAACCCTGTCGTCCGCTAGGGACGTACCGCTCCCTCCGATGATACCCGCACCAGCGGTGGTGGTGTGTGGTGGTGGGAAGGCGTTGGTGGAATAGTAGTGGCAGCGGCTCCTACTCAAAAGTCTGGTGGAAGAGCTCCGTTTTACAGGCCCTGCGGAACTGTACAAGGTCCCGCAGGGCCCGGATCTCCTCTGGGAGCTCATTCCACCAGATAGGAGCCGCCACCGAGAACGCCCTAGCCCTGGTCGTAGCAAGTTTGATGGTCTTGGGGCCTGGGATATCCAGGAGATTTTGGCTCCCCGACCGTAGTGCCCTTGGGGGAACATGTGGGGAAGGCGGTCCCTTAGGTAGGCCGGTCCCTAGCCATATAGGGCTTTAAAGGTAAGAACCAGCACTTTGAAGCTAATCCGGTATGCCATTGGCAACCAGTGCAGTGCTTTCAACACCGGCCGGATGTGATCTCGTCTAGGGAGACTCATCAACAGCCTGGCTGCAGCATTCTGCACTAGTTGCAGCTTCCAAATTTGCGACAGAGGCAGCCCCATGTAGAGAGCATTACAGTAGTCCAGTCTCGAGGTGGCCATTGCATGGATCACTGTGGCCAGGTCATCATGGTCAAGGAAGGGGACCAACTGCCGCGCCAGCCGAAGGTGGTAAAAGGGCGACTTGGCAGTGGCTGCTACCTGGGCCTCCATCGTTAACGAGGAGTCTAGGAGCACACCCAAGCTCCTAACCTATGACGCTGGCACCAATGGCGCCCCATCGAAGGTCGGGGGAGGGAGCCCCAACCCCGGACCGATCTGACTCAGACCCAGGACCTCCGTCTTTGCCGGGTTTAATTTCAGCCGACTCAGTCTGAGCCAACCAGCCACGGCCTGTAACGCCCGATGAAGGTCATCTGGAGTGGAGTCCAACCAGCCGCCCAACATCAGATACAGCTGGATATTGATGACACCCAAGCCCGCAACTCCGGGCAATCTGGGCAACGGGGCGCATGTAGATGTTAAACAACATCGGGGATAGCACTGCCCCCTGAGGTACCCCACATTCGAGGGGCTACCTCTGGGACCGCTGATCCCCTATCGCCACCCTTTGTCCCCGACCTTGGAGAAAAGAGGCCAACCATTGAAGGGCAAGCCCCTGTATCCCCACGTCGGCAAGGCGGTGGGTCAGCAACTGGTGGTCGACCGTATCAAATGCAACCGACAGATCTAACAACAACAGTGCCGCCACACCGCCTCGATCCAGATGCCTACGGAGATCGTCAGTCAGAGCGACCAGTACAGTCTCCACTCCATGACCAGGGCGAAAGCCGGACTGGAAGGGATTGAGGACAGAAGCGTCATTCAGAAAGCCCTGCATCTGTGTCGCCACCGCTCTCTCAATAAGTTTGCCCAAATAGGGCAAATTGGACACCGGCTGATAGTTGGCCAATTCGGCTGGGTCCAAAGATGTTTTTTTCAAGAGAGGGTGGACCATCGCTTCCTTGAGTGCCCTGGGGAACCGCCCCTCCAAGAGAGACTTGTTGACAATCTCCCTCAGGGCGCCTCGAAACCCCTCATGACCCATTTTAATGAGCCAAGAGGGGCACTGATCAAGGTCGCATGTGGTTGGGCGCACAGATACAAGCAATCTGTCGACTTCTTCCAGGGGTTCAGGTGTGCATGGCCCCCTCTGCTTCTTGCTATTTGCAAGAATTGTGGGGGAGTGTCGCCTGAACGCCAGGGGCGAATTCACTGCTTGGAGTTCAGGCGTGCGGGGCGCCAGTCCCCAACATGATGACATCACTTCTGTGTGATGTCATTGTGTTGAGGATGTTCCCTCCCCCTCCAGGAGCACCCCCCAAAGTCCCCCACCAGCAGTGAGGAAGGACCTGACCCTCAAAAGCCCTGGCAAGCAGGCAGGCCTTGCAGTGCCTCCTGAAGATCTCCAAGGAGGGTGCCCCCCCATACCTCCTCAGGAGCCCATTCCGCAGAGCTGGAGCCACAGCAGAAAAGGCCAGGGCTCTGGTCAATGCCAGACAGGCCTCCCTAGGTGGTGGGATAGCCAACAGATGGCTACCTGACAATTGTTGGCACACAAGGACATATGGGACAAGAGAGTCTTTCAAATACACAGATCCCAGGTTGTGAAAGGCTTTAAAGGTCATTAACAACACCTTGAATTCAAACACACTGGCAGCCAATGCAGCTGTTTCAAAACAGGCAACAGGTGTTCCCAGTGGCTACCCCCGGACAATAGTTGGGCTGCTGCATTCTGGACCACTTGTAGTTTCTGGGTTGTCTTCAGGAGCAGTTCCACATTAAGAGCATTGTGGTAGTCTAAGGTTTCTGACTTCTGAATGTAAAAAGCAATTGTTTAGCTCTATAGCACTTACTGAATTTATCAATGTCATTTCCCCAGATCTTTATGAATAACTATCCGACTGCCGATCTCTAGTATGCAATCAGCATGTACGGAGTCACATATTACGGGCCTGTGTATGAGTATTTTGATGTACTTTGCTAGAAGTTACACCTTACATACCTTCCTGGTACGTGCATGTTTATACATATTAATACAGTTCACGTCTATGCAGGGTCATCATCACATCTGGAAAATGAAACACAGGCTGCATGTTATTTCCTGCACACTTCTGCTTTCAGTGTAGGAGAAACATTTCTTCAAATCCAGATTGATGACTGGGAGCAATTTCGTGATTTCCAGACATCCCTTAGGAACTATGAGAACTTTATCAGGATGTTGTCTGCCGTGACTATGAGATCTCCATTCACTGCTATAAAACTGAAGCTGTGTGTACGATAAGCCGGGCAGCCTGTGAACATGTAGAGGAAAGCCAGCCTCTTTTCCAAAGTGGCTAAATTAGCTCTTTTAACTCCCACTGAAGTCAGCTGGGCTTAGGCCAGAAGCACAGACATTGTGCGGCTGTTGCTGAAAGAGGCAGCCCACATCATCTCCTTTCTCCCTCTTGCAGCAGTTAAACATGCAATTTGCGCGTAATGACATCGCTGGGTTGGAAGTCTCACCGAGCCCCACAATCAGTAGTTGGTATGGGAATCCACAATATGATGTGTGTCACATCTCATTTTTTAACATTAGTAGTAAACATTACAGGATGGAGGAAGTTAACGTCTGTGTGGGTCTGCCTTAAACTGCCTCTATCTCGCAACCGCATGGCAGGCTTACAGGCCAGCCGATTCACAGGCAGTGGGTATTTAGACAGAGCTTGTAAATGCAGATCTGGTCGGCTTGAGTCCTTCGAGCATATTTTATTGGAGCGTAAAATCGAGTCTGATCTGAGAGAAAGGTATTTGCCCCCCCTCTTAAGAGGTTATGTGAATTTATCTTCTCAAGGAATTGCCCATTTTTCCCTTGTAGATGAAGATCGGGAAACTATCTTAGTCGCCGCTAAATGTTTAGCTGAAGTGACTCCCTGTAAGAAGGCTGGATTTCGACCTATTCAAGGCCTTTCAGTCAGAAGAACAGTAAGAAGAAGCCAGCTTATCGTCAACAGTTTCCTGCAGACATGCCACCAACATTGATCAAGCCTAGCCTCAAACTATGAACCACAGTGGATCTCCTTCCTATGGCCCTCATCTTCAGAGAAGGGAGATGGGAGGAAAGCAGGGTCTTCCCCTTAACTTCATCAGCCACTTCTACTGAAGCAACAACATACAGAGGATTTGCAGTGTGGGTGTGTTTGTGTGAAGGGGCTCACAGGGAGGGTCCAGCCAGTACAAGTGATTTCAGAAAACTCAGGAAAACAGAAGAGCTCTCCAACTTGTTTGAAAATTCCTGGGCCTCTTGCAGTTCAAGCCTGGGATGTCTGACTATCACTCATTTCCTTGATCTGTTGTGTAACTAAACATTACGAGATAGATTTATGCTGCACCAGTGTCCAAAACTGGTTTTTTTTCTCTCACTGTGCTTTCCCTTTGAGCAGATGTATCATGTTTACAACCTTATCTTGTTTACACACATTTTGGCACAAGCACAGCATTATATTAAGGGTGGGTCCATGGCACCCAGGTCTTACATGGACATTTTATCATTTTGTGGCTGGTGTTATGTTTTTATGTTGAACGTATTACTGAATTTTATTGTGAAACCACCAGCAGCGCAGAATATGTTCATGCAGCGTTATTTATGCCACCTGAAGGCACTAAAGAACTGAGAAACTAGTTGTATGAATCCAAGGAGACTTCAGCTCCTGTGTTGCTAAGTAAAATGCTTTTGAAATGGAGAGAACTTTGACAAGCAAATTGTGATATGGCTCAGGGTTAAGCCATTAAAAATAGGTTTTCCCCTTTGTGTGAGACTACGCCAGCGATATTCACTCAGTGGCTTGGGAGACACATGTGGCTCTTCTGAGCACCATTCCCCAATGTGACACCTGCCCCATGTCCAGGCTATGTTTGAGAGCCAGCTTGGTGTAGTGGTTAAGAGCGCGGCCTCTAATCTGGGAGAACCGGGTTTGATTCACTGCTCCTCCACATGCAGCTGCTGGTGTGACCTTGGGTCAGTTACAATTTCTATCAGAGCTGTTCTCTCAAGAGCAGTTCTCAAAAAGCTCTCTCAGCCCCACCTACCTCACAGGGTGTCTGTTGTGGGGAGGGGAAGGGAAAGGAGATTGTAAGCCACTCTGAGACTCCTTTGGATAGTGAAGGGCAGGGTATAAATCCAATCTCTTCTTCTTCTGGTATGGCCTGTGGCAGGCAGGTGGTTCCCACCTTGAAACAGTGGCTTCAGGAGGGAATGGATGATGGGTAAGCTGCAAGCCTGACCAAGGGCCCTGTGTGATGTACGGAAGAGCCCATTCATGCCATGATAACATCAAAACTAGACTACTGTAATGCACTCTACACAGGTCTCCCCTTGAAAATGAGACTCCTGTTGGTGCAGAATCCCTCAGTTCAGTTATTATTGGGAGCTAAGTGGAGCAGGCATATTACACACAGCCTGCAGCCACTCCATTGGCTGCTCATCAGTTACTGAGATCAATTTAAAGTAGCTACATTCCAGGCCAGTAGCACCCCTAGAGACCAACAAGTTTTTCTTATATAAAGTCTTTCATGGCCTTGGGCCCTCACACCTGCTAGACCGCCTCCTCACCTATGGCCTTGCCACAACAACTTTGATCATCTGAGCAGGGTCTTCTGTAGGTGCCACCCTGTCAGTGGGCAAGACCAAAAACTGCCCCCACACCTGCCTTCTCTGTATTGACCCATAATCTGTGGAATGGCCTTACCTGAGGCTCCCACACTCCTGGCATTTTGCAAACTATGTAAAGCACACTTGTTCAGGAGAGCATTTTTATGTCGGAAATATTTTATGTAGGAAATATTTGCTATATCGTAATAGACTGCTCCTGGAAAGTGCACTGTGTTTCCACTTATGTAATAACCATGCCCTGCATTGTTCAATATGTCATGTTTAATATTTACATTCTATTCAGACAGCAGGTTTGTTTCCAGCTTCTGCAATCCTACTCCCCTCATATCGTTTATCAGAAGGATCCACCTATTGACTGCATTGATTTACATTTAAAAAATCCGCCTTGAGTCTCAGTGAGAAAGGCAGGCAACAAATACTGTAAAATAAAGATAAACAATGCCCCGCCCTTCTTCATAGCCTCTGCACTCTCATCCCAGCACTAGGTGGCTGCTCAGAGGGTAGCAAGTTGGCTGCAATGGGGTGAAGGTCTTCTTGACTCCCTTTTCTTCACGACCACCTGGCCCTTCCTCTGGGCTCCTGGGCAATTTCATTCTCTTGCCTGAGCTGCAGTGCCTCATGCTTGAGAGAGAGTGGGAAAGGCAGAAAGGGAAGCCCTTCACCTCACTCCAGATACAAAAAGGCT
>NW_015160840.1:1087333-1156712 GCF_001447785.1 Gekko japonicus
TGTCTGGAGGTGCTCGGGTAATTGTTGGAATATGCAAGGTCTACCGTGCACTGATAAAGAAAATGACAGAAAATCCTGCAGGGGGCAGCAGAGGGGACAACTAGTTAGCATAGTGAGATTAGGGACTTCCTACTATTTTCAAATAGTCTCCTTCCTGTCTCTTGATTGGTTCAATTTGAGTTTTTCTTGCTCCTGCTGAGATATCTTCTTTACTGACTCTCTCCTAGCTAGTTAGACAAACTTTTCTTTATCCTCTTTCTTACAAAGTTTGTTCTCTTCTTAATAAATCAATTTCATTATTTAATCAGCTTTTGCTCTGATTTACTGCATATCTACACTCTGCCAACAGTAATTAAGGAAGTTACCATTATATATTTAACATTAATGGTTATATTATTGTAGATGAGCTAGACTCCTTAGCGATGGTAGAGTATAAAACTCCACCAAGACTTCCAAATCCACCACAACTGAAGTGACAGTGAAACATCCAAGTTTGTAGAAGCACACCAAGGGTTGTTGTGCATGTGAGTCTTCTGAGCACCCTAACAGACCATGTAACAAATGTTAATAAAACACACAAACACTTCTAAATGTTAATATTGACAATAACATTCAAGCTGACATGTTCTACACAGCATTTATTTCTATTTTAATTACTGTAAATTATATAAATCACAAACGGTTCCTCCTGCATAGCAGTTGTCTGCACAAATTGGTCAACTAAGTACTGATGCTGTACTTTTTTAGTATAAAGTTCAGGACTATATGGTAGTTAGCTATCAACCACTGCATTTAACTACAGAGAGATACAAACCTTTGGAATATAAATTATTTGCCGTTACAAAAAAAAGGCAACTGTATTAGCTAGTTAAGTACAAAAATCTTTTAACTTCTATAAATAATGAACCATAAGAAGCTCAATAAAACAACACATACTTAACAGTATTTGAACATGGAAGCCGAGACATGTGGCACATTATACAGGGTGGGGTGGTGGAAATACTGAACATATTAAAGATATTCAGAGGTATAAGCACAAGGGACAGACATGGGAACGGCACAATGAACATTTTAGAGCTGGTAGACAAAAGGAGCCACTGACGGTAGTAAAGCATTAGATGTCTGACAGAAACCTGTCAAAACAGCTGCTGTTAGATACTGATTGATAATGTTTTTATTCTGACTGCCAAAGTACTGCAGACACTCATAGGTCTGAGAAGAAAGGAGGGGGGGAGCCCAATTGAATGTGGGCATGCAGTCGCACACTCACACATACTCCAAAAGCAATTTAACAGATGTCTACAAGAATCTTATGCCTCCACAGTATTCTCTCTCTCTCTAAAAAAATACTCCAATATTCATAACATTTAATGACTTTCCATGACAAGTAATTCCCAATAATGGGATTTATTTCATCTATATGATGAACGTTCAGGATGAGCTTAAAAACAAACATTTTAACAGAGAGGAGTACGAATTGTGTTGCTGTTGAGAGGTTAATTTACATTCAGATACAATTTAGTGTTCTTGATAATGTGACATTAATTAATCTTACTGCTTTAAAAATGTGAACTGTTTAAAGATATAAAAAAACTTTACAGATATGCTAAAATCCAGTTATAATTACAGAACTACCAAAGGCGAACGACAATGAAAAGGTACATGTCAAGCATATCTGAGGTATCATTTCATTATGCACCCGGGAGTGAACAGCCAGGTATCAATGTCTGATGAAAATCCTTGGATAAACGAACTTTTCTTGTGTCCTAAGTAATTTACTAAAAAGTCCTGCAGCCAATCTGATGTAGATTTATTCACAAGTCATGTCACACTGAGTTTAATCAGGCTTACTTACACGTGCACTGTCCTATAATTTCTTTTACAATGAGCTTGATGCCTTGGTCTCCATTTCCCTAGTAAAGCTGTTTTGCTACACAGCACCTAACAGGAGGGGCTGTATGTTGGAGATATAGCAACTGCAATGTAAGTCAAAACACTCAGTAAATTTGATCTGTTGGCGAACAAATTTATTTTCAAATATGGCCATTAGGCCCACATTCCAATGATTTTGGCCCATTAAAGGTAAGAAAGCCAATTAGAAAATTGTTTTCTCCTGATTTTTAAAAAAGCAATGAATTGATTACTCAGTTGCTCTTTTTGTGTCAAAAAAGGGGAAAAAAGAGTCTGGAACCTGTACACATCACTTAGAGGAACCATAGCCCACTGATAATGATTTATGGGTTTCTCAAGATGACACTGGGGTGCAATGTAAGAGATTAACTGGGAATAATTATTTTAAAAGATACCTGTAAAACGTGCATCTCAGGATGACTACAGCCAAACAATGGCAAAAATCACTAGATGCCTTTAGTTGTATGGGTTTTAAAACGTTTGATTAACTTTAAGTCTACTTCTGATATTCTGGTCAACTTTAACTCTTCTTCTATAGTAGAAAAGTGCAACAGTCCAGTAGCACCTTAAAGACTAACAAAATACGTGGCAGGGTATGAGCTTTTGTGAGAGACTGCTCACTACATCAGACTCATACCCTTCCACATATTTTGTTAGTCTTTAAAAGGTCCTACTGGACTCTTGCTCTTTCCTACTGCTACAGACAGACTAACATGGCTATCCATCCTGATCTATCTTCTTCTATAATTAATTTTAAAAACTTTGGGCTGGATCTCAATGTGTCTCATGGAAGGACTCATTTTGTGAATGAGATACATGCCTTTAGAATCCTCCATGGTTTCAATACAATCCCTTATTTAACAGCCTTGCTACTAAAGAGTATATCATCATATGGCACCCTTCTGCAGGAACAGAAAATATAAGAGATCAGCACTCCAAAACACCAAGAGTACTGATGTATCAAATTGCATTATATACTGAGATGTTGTTTCTCACATTTATACACTGGAGTATAATATTTTTTCAAAAATTCTTTAAAAGTGACAGATAACTTGCGCTTACCCTTGAAAATAATAATAAAAAACACCCAAGACTCCAAATCTACAAAAACAAGACAAAATGCTGCAACATTCATATTCTTGGAACAAAATGGATTGCTTTCACATTTAATGACAAACACTCTTGTCTTTGAGATTAAGCACTTTCTACCAACATTCATCCTGAACAATGTCTGAAAGCAAAGCCAAGCCCCTGAAAATAGGGGTATATAAGAAACATGGACAGACTACCACATAATTCAGGGACACTTATACCTTAAAAAAATCCCATGGAATTCTAACATAATACTAATTATGTAGAATACTTCTAATCATTATTTAAACTTGCATATCACAGTTGCACCATAGCTGTTACTAAGAGTGAGCTTCCATTCCTCATCATTTTTTTAGAGTAATCCTAAACAGATCTACTTGGCATCCTACTGTGGTCTACTCAATGGGCTTATTCCCAGGAAAGTCTTCTTGGGATTTGCACTGTAGGTTAATTTACATCTATAAATTTACAAAGGCTACTCTTTGTACTCAAGATAATTCCAAAACCATAACTCAATACTGATATTCCCATTGTCCTGGCTTCACCTCCCATTTAATGAATGGTTGGTCTCATTAAGAATTAAAAAAGTAAATGTTAAAAGGTAGGTATGTGCATTCAATAAGGCTTCCAATTAATGTTTGCACCAAAAGTCATTCCTGTGACTCCAAGCAACTGTTACTTCCAGCTATCCAAAGTGCTCATACCATACAATAGCTAGAGCACGGTGGAACACTATTTTAGAATTATGATTAGTTCTTTTTGTGTCCATTTATAGGTTGTTTTAAGTTTTGCACATGCAGCACAATTCCATATTATCGTGTTTTTTTACGATCACGCAATGCCACATAGTGAGCAGAACTGGTGGTAAACAAGAGGAACTCCCCATTTCAGTAGTATAGACAACTTTGCCAAAAAGAATCATGACCAGATTCACCGAACTTATAAAAAAAGTTTTCCAGACTAAACGCAAAAAAATATATTTATTGCAAGCTCTAATGCAGTCTTCTCAATATCAAACCATAATTCAGCAGAAAGCAAAACGAACAGGTACAACACTATCCAACAACCATTGTTTTCTTCAGATTCGGGGAGGCTCAAGGTCTCTGTCCTCTAGTAAATTGATCAGCAGGCCGAAGCTGTCTTTTACTGCTTCCATGTCATCCAAGGAACATGGCTTAAGTATCCAGCGTTTTCCTCGCGCAAGTGGTTCAAGTTCCAAATATTTTTTTATCTGTTTAAAAACAAAAACAAAAAAAATCCAGAAAGAATTGTCATATTTGCTTTTCACCTTTACCAAAAGGAAGAAAGAAGGGGGGGGGGGGACAAAATCTCTTGAGATGCTTGTTTTTAGAATTACTACACTGCTGTTTGTAAAATACAGGTTATATGTTGTGACCTCAACATGTTTTCTTTTGCAGGGACTGGCCTGCTTCCAAACCACCATTCTATCAATACATTAGCAGCACATGAGGTCTGTGAAAGAATTACACATGCTTTTATGACACTGGCTGACACATACCGAGTGTTCAAAATGAATGGAACACAAAGGGGGGGGGGAGAAATCTAATCAATAGCATGATTTCAATTTCTGGATTAAAGCATCTTCCAACTTGTCATGCAGAAGTTTATTACTGAACCAGATACAAGGTCTTTATGAAGCCCGGTGATTCTTATAATTTGCAGCATGTTGGCATGTCCTTGAAACCAGCACTGTTCAAATAGCTCAGACAATGAGGTTTTTCTTTTAGTTGTAGGTTTCAATATTGTGATGATAAAAGCTACCCCCAAAATATTTTCTACTGAGCATCTACCAGTTGTTTGGGACTACAAACAAAATATTAGTAGCGTGGGAAGGACTAGAGATCTCTTCAAGAAAATTGGAGAAATCAAGGGAGCGTTCCATGCAAAGCTGGCCATGATAAAGGACAAAAACGGTAGGGACCTAACAGAAGCAGAAGAGATTAGGAAAAGATGGCAAGAATACATAGAAGAACTATACAAGAAAGACCTCATTGTCCTTGACAACCACGACGGTATAATCACTGACCTCGAGCCAGACATCCTGGAATGTGAAGTTAAATGGGCCTTAGAAAGCATTACTAACAACAAAGCTAGTGGAGGTGATGGTATTCCAGCTGAGCTATTCAAAGTCTTAAAAGATGATGCTGTTAAAGTGCTGCACTCAATTTGCCAGCAAATTTGGAAAACGCATCAGTGGCCACAGGATTGGAAAAGGTAAGGCCTGGCGTGATCTGGTCCATGGGGTCGCAAAGAGTCGGACTCGACTGTGCGACTGAACAACAACAAAAATCACAAGCTGAGGTTCTAAGTTGCAAATGCACTTACAAAATTACGACATCTCCACACATTAAAATTTAAACGCAAAAATGCAAATACTAAAATATCATTCCATATCAACATACACGAAGCGAGCTAATTAGGATGATACAGTAGCAAGCTCCATAATGTTACCTTATGACAATAAGCATCAAGTAAGAACGTCTAAAGTTTCTGTGGGGCTCTACCTGCTCCCTTGCCCCAAATTTATGGACAGCTGTGAAACATGAGGACTGCATGCTCTCCCTCTCCCAGCCTCTGAAAGCCCAAGTGTCTAAATCTACCACTGGACTAGCAAGCTGTGATCTCTCTGGCCTCTGTTCTTCTCCCTTGAGAAAAACCTGCATTCAGCACTAGGAACCATTTGGAGATAATGGCAGCTACTAGCAGCAGGAGTCACCCTAGCATATTGTAACAAAGAACTAAATATCAAAATAGCTGCATCCCACAAAGGCCAAAATATCTAATTCCCTCCAACAATAAAGCGGTTGACAATGGCAACCCTTCTCAAACAGAACCTCTCAGTGGACTTCATTAGCTTCATCTGTCAATGTCAACGCTGAAAATCCTAACATATTTAATTTTTTTTAAAATCCACAATTCAAAATGTAACTCATTTAGAGTACCAGCTTCATAACATAATTTATACATATGCTAACAGGAATCTGGACTATTGCCGTATGCAACCATGCAATCCTAAGCAATTACTCTAGTCTAAATACTTCAGCTTGGATCTCACCTAAATCTCCCCAGGTGAAAAGAGGGGGGGTGATTTCTGCTCACCCACCATCCTGCGGGAGACCTCAAAGCCCTCCAGAGCAGAGCAGAGGCCCAGATCCAAGCTCCTGATTCAGTAGGTTTAGACTAGAATAACTCTGCACAGAACTGCACTGTAAAGCACGCATGTGATAATTTTGACACCGCTGAAAAGGAACACATCACATTGATGTTAAAACCTGGTACGTTAGCCACATAATTTAAGCAAAAGGAAGGACTTCTGTGGCTTGTTTCAGCAAATACAATCTGACAGCTATATGCAGAGAGAAAGCAAAAGCTGCACTAAAACATAACAAAATGTAGTTTCAGTGCAGCCACTTGATAACAAAGCCAGCTGGTGCTAAGCGGACAAAAATGGCTGAGTAACCTGAGATTTTCATAAAACTCCAATGTAAAGAATCCCTAGCAACCCTCGTACCCCCCCTTTACAGGCCACTGTTCCTTGTCCCACTAACTATCTTAAGGCCCACATTTGTCAAGGTATTTAAGCCTACCTGATGGAAAGAGCAATTTGCTTAAACACCTGTAATATCAAACTCCGTTACAGACTATTACAGGAAACGGAAGACAATACTGAGTGCACACTGGTCTTTTTGACCAGTGTCAAAAAAAGCTGCAATAACCAATGGTCTGAACAAATAAATATAGAAGTGGGTTGCAGAATACTAGTCCACAGCGTTCTGTGATCGGAGCAGCACAATATGAAACAATCTGTATCGAAGACAAATATTAAATGTAACCGCTGCTTTTTGTATCTGAAGAAGTGCGCGCGCACACACGAAAGCTCATAGCCAGAATGAAACTTTGTTGGTCTTAAAGGTGCCACTGGACTCAAATTTTGTTCCGCTGCTTCAGACCAACACTGCTACTCACCTGAATCCATTACTTTTTGTGTTATGCAAAGAACATAAGTCAACCTAGGTCTAAATAGTTCCTCTCATTACTCAGACAAACTGTTCCCGTGTTGAAAGCCCAAGTCAGGGTAGCTGACGAAATCAGGAGAAACAGATAATTTTGTGGTAGCTTTTGATGCCGTGACCTTTGGTGATGCCATACGTACCTCTCATGGATGCTCCCCCCCCCCCCCCAAAAAAAAACCCGTTTCTGATCTATGGACCAAGAAAATGATATTCCTGTTCATGTTACTTAAAGTTTCAGTAGTACATTCAGGGAGGAAAAAAAGCTATCACAAGATCCTACAGCTCTACAATTTGAGAAATCACACATAGGGTTTTTTTTTTGGGGGGGGGAGGGTAGAGCTTCATACAGAAGTCTTTTAGAGTTGAAACAGACCAATGAGCAGTGGCTCACAAAAGCTCATACCCTGCCACAAATTTTGTTAGTCTTTAAGGGGCTACTGGACACTTACTCTTTCCTACTGCCCTTTTATGTAAAGCAGGGTCATTGTTTTAAGAATACTTGTCTGAAAGTACTCTCTTCCAATCAAAAGACCAGAGCCTAAACAGAAAAGTGTGGTCTATGTTTCAGTTTAAGGTGAAGAGAAGAGCCAAAAAAGCCAGAAGGCACACTTGATTGCTTTTATTGAATTCGGTTATTAATATAGAAATTTTCTAATATTTTATCCCAAGTCATTTAGATGTTATGAAGCTTCCCAGTTCCTATTCTTAAATTCTGAGCCGCTCTGATAGGCAGAGGTCATTTCGGGGGGGATCGTGGGGGAACACAGTTCCCCCGGGTGAGGTACGGGGGGCAGGGCACATGATGAAGCCCCGCCCCCTGCTTCCGGCCGCCCCGCTTCCGGCCCTCATTCAGCCAGGAGGAGGCAGGAGAAGAGGGAGGGTAAGTTGCTTCCTCCCTGCCTCTCCCCACCCCTGCCTGCCTGGGGCCAGGGAGGGCCTTCGCGGGGCTTCCTTGCACTCCCGCCGGCCTTGCAGGTCCACCGCCGGGCCCCTCATGGGGCTCGGCAGTGGAGCTGCAAGGCTGGCACCGGCGGCCCGGACCATTGGGGGCAGGGTGTGTGGCCTTATGACACATTTCCGGTGATGTCAGGAGGTGTGGCCTTATGACACACTTCTGGTGATGTCAGGGGGTGTGGCATATGCTAATGAGTTATGCTAATGAGTTCCCCTAGCTCTTTTTCTACGAAATGACCCCTGCTGATAGGACAATGTCTGCAGAGGTTCCACATTCTGGGACGTTTTGTCTCCTTCACAGTTTGAAGGGTCAGAGGCATGAGTGGAGATTTGCTTTTAGTTCTTTGGACCCAACCCATTGTAACACGAGCCCAACGGAAGGCTACTCAATATCTGACCAGCAGATCTCATCTCACTTTTCCAATGGGATTGCTGCAATGTCAAATGATGTGCCAAAGGAAGGTGCTTCAAATATGCGTATGATGCAGCTTCCCTTTTAACCATTCTAGTAAGGAGCAGCTCTGCTGCTGTGGTTAAAATCACCTGTTCAGTGCAGGAGCCATTCCATGAGACTCCCTATACCTTCTGCTATAGCAGTGGGAACTGCACACGGAAGGAAGCATTGGAAGTGCCTAAAACACATTTCGATCAGGAGTTGTGTTTAATCCAGCTCAAACTTTTTTACTTGCTCTGGAGTTCTTGTACAAGCAGAAACGAAAGAAAAGGACTGTGGGTAGCCACTTGTGCTGTCAAGACTTCTTGCATCCTCACTTGTGTTTTCACTTGTGAAAGATTTTGTGCAGCCAATTCCTGAGCGCTACAATATATAGGGAAGGAAGGGCTGGCTATTGCACAAGATCTTCTGCAAGTGGAACTATACTAAGTCTGTTTACGTTCCCACCTGTGCACTGTTGGATCCAAGCCAACAAATGTAGCGAAGGAGCTCGACAACAGAAAAGTCCTCATTCTCCAGTATTCACTCGCCTTACGTTCAAACGTAAGGCACACAGAACAAGGCCTCCTTGTCATACCACTGCCCTGTACCAACAGATATACTTACAGATTTTCTAGAAATACAGACTTCTTCATTTATTTCAGTGAGAAGGTAAAGAGTACACATGCAGAGATGATCATCGACTCCAGTGAATGAGGCAAATAACACATGTATGTACTCTATTGCATTCTGCATAAAAGACAACTGTTCCTAAGCAAGCAAGCTATTTCAGATCTACATTTTTGGGGGTCACAGTCTTCCTGTTGGGTCAAGCAATCACATATCCATTACTTTATCTCTGCCAACAGGCTATCAGAAATAACTGCCATTTCAATAATAGTTTCCAATGCCTGCATTTAAAAAGTCAAATACACATATAAATTGAGAATTTTCGATTAAGTATCACACAGAATATAGTTTGATAAACAATATGTATTATAATTCATTAGATTTTTTATTCCAGTATCCCAGTCTTCCTCTAAGGAGCTCAAGGGTTATACATGATCCTTCCCTCCCACGTTACCCTCACGACAATCCTGTGAAGTAGGATAGTATCAGATACCATAAGAGTATGTAATTATGTAGTTTGCGCCTAATGTTTTAAGGGTAACAGCATGCAATTAACTCATCCGTGCCCCAAGAGGATAGACTCCCCTTACGTCTTTTTATTAACATTTGTAAAAGAACTTGGCCTAGTATAGAACAAAAAGCTGGTTAAGAAACGTTCTGTGACTGAGAAAAGTTAATGAGTCTAAGTCCTGAACTCACATATCAGAGGCGACCAATTACCCTGTCTGAAACACAGCCTTGTAAAACTATCAGGTACTTGTAAAATGGTCTGCTACACACGAGTAAGATATTGTTTAAATGACTTGTTTAACTAGATGCACTCACCATGAAATTGATTCTTTCGAAACACTATTTTTAAATTTGATACAAGTTAACTGCACGGGCTGAAAATGGGGAAAAAAACCTGGCATTTAGAGGGCAGGTTTCAGGTACAAGTTCAGTTTTATGGGGTCGAGGGTTACTTGAATGAGAAACTCATCAAGTATGGTCACATCCAGAGCTGAACTAAAGGGGGTTTCATACAATTAGATCATTCTGTTGCCATGCCCAGAAAGATAATGCTGTTTCACCACAAACAGATTCATTGTACAGTATCACAGTTACAGACACTATTTGAAATTCAAGATAAGGAACACAGAGAAGAGGAAGAAGAGCGTTTTTTATATACCACTTTTCTTTACCCTGAGGAGTCTCAAAGTGGCTTAAAATCACCTTCCCTTCCTCTTCCCACGGCAGGCACCGGTTGTGAGGAAGGTGAGGCTGAGAGAGTTCTAGAGAACTGTGACTGGCCCAAGGTCACCCAGCATGCAAGCTTCATGTGTAGGACTGGCGAATCAAACCCAGTTCTCCAGATTAGAATTCACTGTAGTTAACCAATACACCATGCTGGAAACTGGAAGACCCTCCAAATTCCTTTCCTGACTAAAACCTGTGCATGAGCACCCTCTAAATACTATTTTAGATATTCAAAATAAGATCAAATATAGTCTCCATATCTGGTTAGTGAGATCTTCAAAACTGAAAGCCTTGGCTTATGTCTTTAGTACTACACATCTGGTTGCCACAATCCAGTCCTGACACTAAGTTTGTCTGTGCCATGTGATGAATTGTCTAAGCACCATTGTATAAATTACAGAAAGGACAACTTGCTATTGTGTAACAAAAAGGACCAGCGGACCATTCCTAGCTCCCTGAGCATACCTTCATAGCATATGCTTACAGAAACCAACTGTTGCCAAATAGGGATATCAGTATATTTTGAAAAATCTTAACTGTAATCTTAAAATGAAATGTGTGAAGCAGCCCTAAGGGAACAACCATACTTGTATCCGCCATGTATTATTGTATAATCATGGCACACATGCTCATTTGCACTGAGGAATGAGCTGTACATCCTTCAAAAAAGAACAAGGGGAAGGAGGAAGAGAAAAAGTGACCACAGTCTCAGGGCATCATTTCACAGAATCGAGTGTTTGTGCTGGCCATTTTTCCTGCCAAAAGACTACCACATCAGAGCACTATGATCTGGAATCCCTTGACCTCGAAAAAGTTTTTTCAAAGTCAAACTAAGAAAATACACAAAAGGGTTAGGCTGTATGCATGTCCATAAGAAAGGGAATCTGCACATTGCTAGGTATGTAACATGTATAGATAGACTCGCAAAAGTGATTCTAGCTGGGGGGGGGATTGCATCTTCTCCCCCCAAATTAGGGTGAGTATGAACTCCATAATCTCAAACAACAACAATAACAACAATAGACAATGGAGCAGAGGTCTATCAGTGGCTATTAGGCACAAGGTATAGATAGGGGCTCTGGGGCAAGTGATGCTTTGTCATCTTGGTGCTTGGGGGGGGTCAACAGTGGGAAGGCTTCTAATGTCCTGGCCCCACTGGTGGACCTCCTGATGGCACCTGGAATTTCTGATCCAACATTGGCATCTCTTATGTTCTTATGTTCTTATGACCTCTCTGCTGTGGGAAAGTCTTCCAGCATAACATACTGTTTCAGTGGGCAGCAATGTTGTTCTGCAGGAGAACAGTACATTTGAGTCCAGTAGCACCCTAGCACAAGATCTTCAGGGTATAAGCTTTCAAGAGTTCTGAAAGAACTCAAACGTGAACTTGTGGATCTCCTGACAAAAATATGTAATCTTTCATTAAAATCTGCCTACATTCCTGAGGACTGGAAAGTAGTTAATGTCACCCCCATCTTTAAAAAGAGTTCCAAAGGAGACCCGGGAAATTACAGGCCAGTCAGTCTGATGTCAATACCGGGTAAGTTGGTGGAAATTGTTATTAAGGAAAGAATTAGTAGGCACACTGATGAACAAAACTATTGAGGCAGAATCAGCATGGGTTCTGTAAGGGAAGATCTTGTCTCACTAACCTGTTGGTGTTCTTTGAGGGAGTGAACAAACATGTGGACAAGAGGGACCTGATAGATGTTGTCTATCTTGACTTCCAGAAAGCTTTTGATAAAATTCCTCATCAAAGGCTCCTAAGTAAGCTCAATAGTCATGGGATAAAGGGCAAGTCCTCTTGTGGATCAAAAATTGGCTAATTAATACGAAACAAAGAGTGAGTATAAATGGGCAATTTTCACAGTGGAGGGTGGTAAGCAGTGGGGTACCGCAGGGCTCAGTACTGGGTCTGATGTGTTTTAACTTGTTCATTAATGATATGGAGTTGGGAGTAAGCAGTGAAGTGGCTAAATCAGTGGATGACACTAAATGGTTCAAGGTGGTGAGAACCAGGGAGGATTGTGAGGCACTCCAAAGGGATCTGTTGAGGATGGGTGAGTGGGTGTCAATGTGGCAAATGGGGTTCAATGTGGCCAAGTGCAAGGTGATGCACATTGGGGCCAAAAATCCTAACTATAAATATACGTTGATGGGTCTGAACTGGCAGAGACTGACCAAGAGAGAGATCTTGGAGTCGTAGTAGATAACTCAATGAAAATGTCTAGACAGTGTGTGACTGCAATAAAAGAGGCCAACACTATGCTGGGGATTCTTAGGAAGGGAATTGAAAACAAATCAGCCAGTATCATAATGCCCCTGTATAAATCGATGGTGTGACCTCATTTGGAATACTGTGTGCAATTCTAGACACCACACCTCAGAAAGGATATTATAGCATTGGAAAAAGTGCAGAAAAGGGCATCTAGAATGATAAAAGGGTTGGAATACTTCGGGTGAAGCGCTTGGGGTTCTTTAGCTTGGAGAAATGATGACTGGGGGTGACATGAGAGACGTTTACAAGATTATGCATGGGATAGAGCAGGTAGAGAAAGAAGTACTTTTCTCCCTTTCTCACAATACAAGAACTCGTGGGCACTCAATGAAATTGCTAAGCAGTTGGGTTAGAATGGATAAAAGGAAGTACTTCTTCACTCAAAGAGTGATTAACACACGGAATTCACTGCCACAGGAGGTGGTAGCGGCTACAAGCATGCACTGCTTCAAGAGGGAATTGGATAAACATCTGGAGCAGAGGTCCATCAGTGGTTATTAGCCACAAGGTATAGATAGGAACTCTCAGGCGGGGGCAAGTGATGTTCTGTATTTTTGGTGCTTGGGGGGGGGGGCAACAGTGCGAGGGCTTCTAGTGTCCTGGCCACATGGACAGAGTGTTGGACTGGATAGGCAATTGGCCTGATCAAACATTGGATTCTCTTATGTTCTGAAGATGAGTAAAACTGTGCATATACTATGCTGTAAGAGGACTGCCTGTCAATTGCTGACATATTTCAGAACTGAGCTTTATTGTAAGCAATTGCTTGTAGGCTACAGCAAGGATCTCCATCAGGTAGCTTGGGAGCTACTGATAGCTTGCTGGATGCTGTTCATGCATTCTCTAGAAGACCCAGGCAAGGATCTGCTCTAGGCTTTTAAAAAAGGTTTTCATGGGATTTTGTCTGAGCTGCTTTGCTGATAGCTTCATTTCCTCTGCTCTAGTCTGTTTCTAGGACAGAACAAACTTTGGTAACATACAGGTATGGAAGGGGTAACTTGGCATATTTTTCATTACTCAAAAGTAGCTCTCATTAAAGAAAAGGTTGGGAAAACAGGGGGAACAACTCTTATCCCCTCCTTCCTCTGAGGAACTCATGTTTTCCTCATGGAGATGACTGGCCCAATGTCACTCAGCAAGCTTCACGGCCAAGTATAGATCTGAATCCAGATCTCCCCAACCCTATTAGCCATTACACCATATTGGCTACAATAACAAATGTTGTATCACTGCCATTTATCTACAGTGTACACAGGCTATTTAAACTCCTATTCTAAAAAATGCCTTATGAATTCTCTTAAAAAACAGGCCTACAGATAGTAAAATTAATGGCATCACTTCTTCTATTTTGACTCTAAGACAATATGTTTTCTCTTGAAAACATGATGCCAAGTTGGAAGAGGGGCAGTGGTATTAATGGTACAGAATATGTGCAACAAAATTGTTTACACACTATCTTAGGAGATAATGCAACAGCAAAACTGCTCTGCCAACTGGAAAAAGTTTAAACTCTGGAGCAGATTTAGCATTTCAACCCCTCCCTCCCAAATTGGCTGTGTTGTGCCACAAGACGATTAGCACTCACCAAAGAGTGCCAGCCACACTGTTTTACTTTTAAAATAATACCAGCCGCAAACAGATTCATGGAATGAGTCTCTCTCCATCTCGTCTTTCACTTCACAGGCAATGTGCCACAGCAAAAGGAAAGAGGAAACAGATATAAATATCAAGAGAACAACATGAAATGCGGCCTCAGATTACAAGGGGGTTATAAAAATCCCTTGGTTTCAACATGTGCCTGGTTCAACACAGCGAAACAGCATATCAGACGACAAAGAAAGCAACTTGTATTGATTTTGCCTGGAGATGACTTTTAGGGCTTCAGACCTGAGAAGGAATGGGCAGTCATGGCAAATTGGATCATTTTCATGGCCAAGACCCAACGAGCTACCTTAGGCATGTTTGTGTGCCCCAGATCAGAAACTTCAACCTTGTCAGACTTGCGACACACCTTTTAACAAGCGTTTGATAATGAAGAAGCAGGCAGATCACCATCATTCTCTTGCACGCACGCACACACAAAACCCCACACTGGAAATGCATCTGTGAGTGGACTTAGGGCAGTCCTTTGTGAAGTTGGATTGGAAGGAAGATTGTACCATGGCACCATATCCCCTTGCAAAATCAACTCTCTGGGGAGATGTCCCTGTGCTACATGCACAGAGCACTGGCAGGGGCTGTGCCAGACTGGGAAAGAAAGCAAGGAAGAGTAATGAAAACTTACCAGCAGGGGACTGGAGAACCAACTGGCACTGACAGGGAGTGCCAGAGGAAGAGAAGGAAGGCAAGGCAGAGAAAGGAGTTTCTAAACTTGATGTGCTAAAAAGGAATCCTCTCCACTGCAGAGTGACTTCAGTTGAACATTTTGCTCCTCAATGTTTGTGCAGAGAGAGATGCAAGAAGCACACTGACCTTCCTTTCTATATGTAGATCAGCATCCGTTGCAGGCTCTCTAAATGTGTACTTTGTTGTTGTTCAGTCGCACAGTCAAGTCCGACTGTCCACGACTCCATGGACCAGATCACGCCAGGCCTTCCAGTCTTCTGCCGTCCTCTGAAGTTTGCTCAATTTCGTTGCATCTATGGCACTGTCTAACCATCTCATTCTTTGCCGTCCCCATCGTCTTTGACCTTCAATCTTTCCCAGCATCAGGGTCTTCTCCAGTGAGTGCTCCCTTCTCATTTGGTGGCCAAAGTATTTGAGCTTCAGTTTCATTATCTGGCCTTCCAGGGAACAGTCAGGGTTAATTTCTTTTAGGATTGACTGATTTGATCTTCTTGCAGTGCAAGGGACTCTCAAGAGTCTTCTCCAGCACCATAGTTCAAAAGAATCTATTCTTCGGCGCTCGGCCTTCCTTATAGTCCAACTCTTGCAGCCATACATGACTACTGGGAATACCATTGCTTTGACTATGCGGACTTTTGTTGGCAGGGTGATGTCTCTACTTTTTATCATGCTGTTGAGGTTCGCCATCGCTTTCCTCCCAAGGAGCAGGCGTCTTTTAATTTCATGGCTGCTGTCACAGTCTGCGGTGATCTGTGATCCCAGGAATGTGAAGTCTGTCACTACTTCCACGACTTCCCCTTCTATTTGCCAAGGAGCGATGGGGCCGGATGCCATGATCTTACTACTACCAGCAGTTATTTCCAGAACGCAGCGAATATGGTGGCTCTGTATGGTCTCATAACTCAGCAGGTTGGGATGCATGACCCACCAGAGGGTTCCTGACCCATGAGCTTAAAAGACCACTGAACGAAATGATCCAAACTCTGTTATGAAGTGTGAGGCAGAGTGAGCCTGCCGTTCAAACAACTTAAGCCAAACATCTACTAAACCAATCACACACATTTTTGGATCCTGGCCCATAAATTTGTTTATACGCTCAATAAAAGTATACGAAGACTAATCAAGGCCCAGAAAAGAAAAGGACAGAAGATTTGCTGAATTAATCGCTGACATAAAATAGTCCTTCCCCTCCGTCCCTCAGAAAGGTAACTGATATTAGCTATAAACTGCATAGATCCTTTAGGCTCAATTATAACAACTGATAGTGTTTCTTCTATAGCATACACAAAATTACAAACAAGGTTGTATCTGAGTTTTAGGAATTCTACTTTGCATTTCCGGTTAAAAGGGAGTGGGCGATAATGAAAGATCTCTACCTGAGAGCCTGGAGAGTTGCTTCCAGTCAGAGTAGACAAAAGAAGAAAAAGACGAAGAAGAAGAAGAGGAGGAGGAGGAGGAGGAGGAGGAGCAGGAGGAGGAGGAGGAGATTGGATTTATACCCTGCCCTTCACTTGGAGTCTCAGAGTGGCTTACAAACTCCTTTCCCTTCCCCTCCCCACAACAGACACCCTGTGAGGTAGGTGGGGCTGAGAGAGGTCTGACAGAACTATGGCTTGCCCAAGGTCATCCAGCAGCTGCAAGTGGAGGAGTGGGGAATCATACCCGGTTCTCCCAGATTAGAGACCATGCACTTAACCACTACACCAGACAAATGGTTTGACTCCTTCCTATAAGGAAGGTCCATTTTTTTCAGTAACAGTTCAAATGGATATACAACAGGGATATGTAAGAAACGTACTCAGCCTTATGCGGCTATCTTTAAAATCATACTTGGTTGACACAGGAGGAAGAATGATCCAGTTATATTTATTTAGGCAAAACTGTATCTGGAAACTTAATATCCCCCAATTCTCGGGGTCCAGGAGTTGGCTGGCCTGTGAATTGCTTTTTTTATAACCCCCCCCCCAAGTTTATGGATCAATCCTTCTGAACACACTGCCTGGACTAGAACTTGACACTGCCAGGGCAGACTTATAGCATTAGTTGTACAGTTGAATGGGTTTAGATGGCCAGTGATTGGTGAAAATATGTGCAGGATCAGATATTAAGCATGCAGGGAACACAATTTGCAGAATTAATTATTCTCATATTGCACTCAGTTTCAGAAAGCGTTCAAAATCCACTTCTTTCCAGCAAGTATGTACTCACAGAAGAATAGTCAGAGGTTTATTTTACATGGATCAGCTACCATGCTCTCTGTAGCTTGACTCAATGCAAGACAGACAAAGAAGTAGGAGAAATTAATGCACTCTAACAATCCAGACTGTCTGAAGCATTTGATTCTATTGGAGACTGCCGAGTCTCCATTACATCCTGGAAGTATTAGCTTCATAATATTATCTTTTTGGCCTGACAATTAACTTCACTAACATAGCAGCTAGGAGGCTGCCAAGTCATTCCTGGAAGCCCTGGTGAGGATGAAACAAAAATATACATATGCTAACAGAACAGGGATACAATGGTCAGAGCAGCCAAAAAGCGCCATGATTCAGTGAGTTTCAAATATTAAAACCATGCATTCTGGAGAGACAGCATGCTTCTTACAGCAGTTGTCCTACCGGATCCGTCGTCTGCCACTTTTATGATAGCATGTCATCTTCCCTAACCACTAACACTGAGTAGTCTCTCTCACACACAACACCAAACCATTGTGTGGCCCTATGAGAACAAGCCTTTTGCTTGAGTTGCATTCCCCCCCTTTCCTGTCACCCACTCTGATTCAATTAGTCACACTGCCTTAATGGTAGGGCTCCCTGGCCTCCCACTGACAGCCCTTGTTGCCCATCACTTCTTCAAGCACTGGTGGCAGAGAAAAGAAAGCCGATGTCATACATGTCACTTCTGGGGAAATGACGCAAGTGACATCACATAGCTCTAAGAAGTGCTGGAAACTCTATGGTTTTACCTAGAGTGGCATGACACCACTTCCGAGTTTTCCCTGAAGTGATATAATGGCACATGTTGCACCATGTATCTCCTTCATTCCCCCCCCCCCCAACGCTACCAGTTGCCTGGCACAGCCTAGCAACCCTACTTCTCAGTGGAGACCACAACATGTGCATTTTACTCTGCATCAGGGTTTCAAGCCAGCTTCATATTGTGTTTGGGGAAGGAATGATAGTTGAGTCCCTGCCCACATCCCCCTTCCAAGATTCTATACCTCTGTCTTCCTTTCATTGGCTCTCAGCCGCTCTCAGCATCTTGTGCCTCTTGGATACACTCAGACCTTATCAAACTGGTTTAAAAAAAAACAAAAAACCTTTTTCTCACTCTTTTGGTTAACTTTCAAAACCACATTTTACTAATCTGGGAAATTCCCCCAAGCATGTAGAAACTCCTCTCTTATCTGTGGGTGGCTTGGCTTTGCTGTTTTTGTGATTGGCACATTTTGCTGTTAAGATATAGAGACTGAAGCACTATTTGAGGTGGCTGCCTAAAAGTTCATCTAGAATCAAAATATAAACTAAGATCGCAAACAAAGCCAAGACCAGTGAGAGATCAGCAACAAGAAAAAAACAACAGCTGCAGCAATCCAGATCACGGTGGTAACGACACTCTAAAACTCTTTCAAGAATAACCACGTTGGCTTGGTGGCTCCTCTCCTTTCCTGCAGAGGCACCAGCACCGTGGCCCTGCCAAGTTATTTTAGGTGGTGGAAGTGCACAGAGAAGGCCCCTTGGAACAAGATCTCAATTGAAGAAGAAGAAGAGAAGAAGAAGAGATTGGATTTATACCCTTCCCTTCACTACCCAAAGGTGTCTCAGAGCGGCTTACAAACTCCTTTCCCTTCCTCTCCCCACAACAGACACCCTGTGAGGTAGGTGGGGCTGAGAGAGCTCTTGACAGAAACTGCTCTTTTTTCAAGAACAGCTCTTATCAGAGCTACAGCTTGCCCAAGGCCATCCAGCCAGGTGCAAGTGGAGGAGTGGGGAATCAAACGCGGTTCTCCCAGATTAGAGTCCGCGCACTTAACCACTACACCAAACTGGCTCTTTGGACATCTATGCTTACATAGGAATAGGCAGTCTAGTTATTCAGGAGCTAGGCTGTTCAATACTTTTGAACTTGCAGCTGAAACTTTAAGACAGACTTCTGTATTCTGTGGATCACAACAAACTATGGCAGGTCTTTAAAGAGATGGGAGTACCAGACCACCTTACATGTCTCTTGAGAAACCTGTATAAGGGTCAAGAAGCAACAGTTAGAACCAGATATGGAACAACTGATTGGTTTAGAATAGGAAAAGGAGTACGACAAGGATGTATATTGTCACCTTGCTTATTTAATATATATGCAGAGTACATCTTGCGAAATGCTGGCCTGGATGAATCACAAGCAGGAATTAAGATTGCTGGGGAAAAGATCAACAACCTCAGATATGCAGACGATACCACTCTAATGGCTGAAAGTGAAGAGGACCTAAAGAGCCTCTTGCTCAGGGTAAAAGAGGAGAGCGCAAAAGTGGGCTTGAAGCTCAACATCAAAAAACCTAAGATCATGGCATCCGGCCCCATCACTCCTTGGCAAATAGAAGGGGAAGTCGTGGAAGTAGTGACAGACGTCACGTTCCTGGGATCCCAGATCACTGCAGACTGTGACAGCAGCCATGAAATTAAAAGACGCCTGCTCCTTGGGAGGAAAGCGATGGCGAACCTCAACAGCATGATAAAAAGTAGAGACATCACCCTGCCAACAAAAGTCCACACGGTCAAAACAATGGTATTCCCAGTAGTCATAGATGGCTGCGAGAGTTGGACTATAAGGAAGGCCGAGCGCCGAAGAATAGATTCTTTTGAACTATGGTGCTGGAGAAGACTCTTGAAAGTCCCTTGGACTGCAAGAAGATCAAATCAGTCAATCCTAAAAGAAATCAACCCTGACTGTTCCCTGGAAGGCCAGATAATGAAACTGAAGCTCAAATACTTTGGCCACCAAATGAGAAGGGAGCACTCACTGGAGAAGACCCTGATGCTGGGAAAGATTGAAGGTCAAAGAAGACGGGGACGGCAAAGGATGAGATGGTTAGACAGTGTCATAGATGCAACAAACATGAAATTGAGCAAACTTCAGAGGATGGCGGAAAACAGGAGGGCCTGGCGAGATCTTGTCCATGGGGTTGCGAAGAGTCGGACTCGACTGTGTGACTGAACAACAACAAAGGAGAGATGAAACAGGAAGAATAATAGTGGGTGACATTTTGAAGGGGAAAAGTGGAGGTCCAGGCCATACCTGCCAGGCAGGTGGGGCTGTTTAAATCCTGCAACTAAGAGGTGCTCAGGAGTGTTCAGCCAGCATCAATGTCCACAGCGGGGCTCTGAGACACAGACAGGGTCTATGTTGATATGAGCTACCCCTGGATCATATGCTGTGTTCAACACTGAAATGGACACTTATTAAAGTTTGGGCTGTCTTACTAAGCCAGGAAGTGGACTGGAAGCATCACTGATGACACTTCCAAGACCATTTTTAGGATTATCATAACTGTACTGTTTACATGGTACAATCAATATGAACTGTGCTTCATAGAGTAAATCCAGCACACACAAAAAAAGATAAGTTCGTGTCATGTGGTACTTGCAATCTAAATCTCAGCATCAGGAAAACAAAAGGAGAGGGAAAGGCAAGGTGCAAGAAACAAAGAAAAAGAAAAGAAAAGAAAAGAAAAGGAAGGAATGGGAAAGGTGAGGGTAACAAGTGATGCCTGCAAAGTCAACAAAATCCACATTCCTTTTATGATAGGTATTACAATTTGGTTTTGGAGAAATCCAAGGTGAGTTACAATATTTTGATATTATGCATAAAAGATATAACATTGGCAACAAGATACCTCTCCCCAGTCACAAAATAGATAGTGCAAACCCCCCACAAACTTCCTACTCAAAGGCAAATATTATTTTGGAAGATACTCAGGGTCAGCTAAATGTTTAAGATTTTTAGCAGAACAGCCTACACATAAATAAGAACATAAGAACATAAGAGACGCCAATGTTGGATCAGGCCAAAGGCCCATCCAGTCCAACACTCTGTGTCACACAGTGGCCAGAAATACCAGTGCCATCAGGAGGTCCAGCAGTGGGGCCAGGACATTAGAAGCCCTCCCACTGTTGACCCCCCCCAAGCACCAAGAAGACAGAGCATCACTTGCCCCAGAGCCCCTAGCTATACCTTGTGGCTAATAGCCACTGATGGACCTCTGCTCCATATGCTTATCTAATTCCCTTTTGAAGCCGTCCATGCTTGTAGCACCCACCACTTCCTGTGGCAGTGAATTCCATGTGTTAATCACTCTTTGGGTGAAGAAGTACTTCCTTTTATCCGTTCTAACCCGACCGCTCTGCAGTTTCATGGAGTGCCCACGAGTTCTTGTATTGTGAGAAAGGGAGAAAAGTACCTCTTTCTTTACCTGCTCTTTCCCATGCATAATCTTATAAACCTCGATCATGTCACCCCTCAGTCGTCTTTTCTCCAAGCTAAAGAGCCCTAAGCGCTTTAACCTTTCCTCATAGGGAAAGTGTTCCAACCCTTTTATCATACGAGTTGCCCTTTTCTGCACTTTTTCCAAAGCTATAATATCCTTTTTAAGGTGTGGTGCCCAGAACTGCACACAGTATTCCAAATGAGGTCTCACCATTGATTTATATAGGGGCATTATTATATTGGCTGATCTGTTTTCAATACCCTTCCTAATAATCCCCAGCATAGCATTGGCCTTCTTTATTGCAGTCACACACTGTCTCGACATTTTCAGTGAGTTATCCACTACAACTCCAAGATCTCTCTCTTGCTCAGTCTCTGCCAGTTCAGACCCCATCAATGTGTATTTATATTTAGGATTTTTGGCTCCAATGTGCATCACCTTGCACTTGGCCACATTGAACCCCATTTGCCATGTTGACGCCCACTCGCCCATCCTTGACAGATCCCCTTGGAGTGCCTCACAATCCTCACTGGTTTTCACCACCCTGAACAACTTTGTATCATCCGCAAATTTAGCCACTTCACTGCTTACTCCCATCTCCAAATCATTAATGAACAAGTTAAAAAGCAGTGGACCAAGTACTGATCCCTGCGGTACCCCACTGCTTACCACCCTCCACTGAGAAAATTGCCCACCTACACTCACTCTCTGTTTTCTATGAACTAGCCAGTTTTTGATCCATAAAAGGACTTGTCCTTCTATCCCATGATTTTTGAGCTTACTTAGGAGCCTTTGATGAGGAACTTTATCAAAAGCTTTCTGGAAGTCAAGGTAAATAATATCTATTGGATCCCCCTTGTCCACATGTTTGTTCACCCCCTCAAAGAACACTAACAGGTTAGTGAGACAAGATCTTCCCTTACAGAAACCGTGCTGAGTCTGCCTCAATAGGTTTTGTTCATCTATGTGCCTACTAATTCTTTCCTTAATAATGGTTTCCACCAATTTACCCGGTATCGACGTCAGACTGACTGGCCTGTAATTTCCCGGATCTCCTCTGGAACCCTTTTTAAAGATGGGAGTGACATTAGCTACCTTCCAATCCTCAGGAATGGAGGCAGATTTTAAGGAAAGATTACATATCTTTGTCAGGAGATCTACAAGTTCACATTTGAGTTCTTTCAGAACTCTCGGATGTATGCCATCTGGGCCTGGTGATTTTTCAGTTTTTAAGTTGTCTATCAGTTTTAGGACCTCCTCTCTCATCACCTCAATCTGACTCAGGTCTTCCAACACCCCTCCTGAAATCAGTGGTTCTGGAGTGGGCAAGCACTTCTCATCTTCCACAGTGAAGACGGAGGCAAAAAATGCATTTAGCTTCTCAGCCATTTCCCTATCATCCTTCAATACTCCTTTTACCCCTTGGTCGTCCAAGGGCCCCACTGCCTCCCTGGCTGGTTTCCTGTTTCTAATGTATTTGAAGAAAGTTTTATTGTTGGTTTTTACGTTTTTTGCTATATGCTCCTCATATTCCCTTTTTGCCTGCCTGACCTCAGACTTGCATTTTATTTGCCATAGCCTGTGTTCCGTTTTATCAGCCTCACTGTGACTAGCTTTCCACTGCTTAAAGGAATTCTTTTTACTTTTTACAGCCTCCATTACTCTGTTTGTTAACCATGCAGGCTTTTTCCTATACCTGTTTGTGCCTTTCCTAACCTGCGGAATATATATTTTTTGAGCTTCTAGGATCGTAGTTTTAAATAGATCCCAAGCTTCCCCAATTGTTTTGACCCTTTCTACTTTTCCTTTCAGTTTCCTCCCCACGTGTCCCCTCATATCAGAGAAATTACCCCTTTTAAAGTTAAAAATGGTTGTGTGAGTCTTTTTGGCCAATTCTCTATTTGTACAAATGATGAACTCAACAACATTATGATCACTGTTTCCAAGCGGTGCAATCACTTTTACATCTCTCACCAGGTCTTGAGTGTTACTTAGGACCAAATCAAGGATCGCCTCTCCCCTGGTAGGTTCCGTGACCATCTGCTCCATAGCACAGTCATTTAGAGTGTCTAGAAACTCAATCTCTTTTTCCCGGCTAGAACACATATTGACCCAATCAATGTGTGGGTAGTTAAAATCACCTATTATTACACAGTGTTTTTGTCTAGTTGCTATCTTTAAGGCATTCATCATTTTATAATCCTCCTCTATCTTTTGATCTGGTGGGCGATAACAAACTCCCAGTGTTAAGCTTCCTTTTGCCCCCCCTATTTCAACCCATAGAACTTCCAGAAGCGAATCCAATTCACTTAGCCTCTCAATCTTTCTAGACTTTATACCCTCTCTGAATGAATCATCTGCTTACTAGTGTGAGAGAGGTGCACACTGAATATAAAGGACAGGAATGTAATGAGCCAGTTTTGTGCCATTGCTTCACATTTACAACTGTCTGGAAAAAAAAACACAGCGTAGGCTATTAATAGCCTGAACAGATGTTCAAGAGATACCTTGGGCTTCTGTTTGGCATCGAATCAACATGACAAGATACTAAAAAACCATTAACAATGAACAAATTAAAGGATTAATGTGAACAATAAACAGTCTAGAAAGAAAATGAGAAAGATAATAAAATCTGATCAGAAAGTTAATATGTTTTTATTACCGCCTGGCAGCAGACGACTAAATCGACAATTTAAATGTGTTCAACGATGTATGAGTTAAATGGCACAACGGTGAAGGAGACTGCAAGACAACTCTCAATACTTACAGCAAAAGCAAATGAACCTGACTAGAATCAAGGTCCTTGATTCTTATGTATTGATTCACCAGCGCTTGGAAATTCTCACAAGACTCTAAAGAACCCACTCAAATAATTGTGGATGGCTTGCAAATTATAATTTTCTCTCACAATGTGGATATTGTGAATCCGCACTTACATTTACTTCCAAAGTATACTATGTTCCATCATCTCAGATTTATAAAATGCATTTTAATATACACCAGAACATATGAAAACAGTGGGCACATACTATCCTTTACAATTTTGAACATAAGGTTTATTTTAATATGATCATAGTGGGGAAAGAACAAATTCTAATGCCACTGGAGGACTTCTGTGCGGGGGGGGGGGAGTTTGCCAATTCCTTCCTTCTGGAGAAGAATCCTGACTCTTCCCCTATTTTATTTACCTTTATTTATTTATTAAAACATTTATCTCTTCCCTTTCCTCATGGTCCAAGGCTTCTTTCAATAATAGTTAACAACATTTCCAGTTAAAACCAAAAATAGCGAAGTCCAAATCCCCCGCCCCAAAATACCTGCCATTCAACCCCCCTCAAAAGCCCTGGCAGACAGAATGGCCTTGCAGTGCCTTCTGAAAGGCCTCAGGGCCCCCCTCACCTCCTCAGGGAACCCATTCTACAGAAGCTGAGAAATGATGGAAAGGTCCAGGCCCTGGCTGATGTCAGATGGGCCACCCTAAATGGAGGGGTAGCTAGGCCCACTGATGACTGTAGTCAGTGCACAGGGACATATGAAAAGGGATGGTCCTTCAAATATGTGGGTCACAAGTCATGACGGACTTTAAAGGTCACAACCAGCCTATTGAATTGACCTTGAAAACAGACTGACAGAGAATGTGGCTGTTTCAAAATGGGTAACATTTGTTTCCCGTGGCTAGCCTCTGATAACAGTCAAGCAGCTGCTGCATTCTGCGCCAGTTGCAGTTTCCTGGTTGTCTTCAAGAGCAGCCCCATGTACAGCATGTTGCAGTAATCCAACCATGTGTTCCCTAGGTATTCTCTGGCTCCCAGGATGAGCATTTCAGGAGGTATTTTGGCTGCAGCAGGAGATGGGGAAGCTGCACTGCAAGGACAGAAATCTCTTCCATCTGAGGAAAACTTCCAGAGGATCCAAGCTTCAATCAACACATGTCCAACAGTACAGGTATGTACATGTTTCTGCTCTTGGGCTAAGTGTGTTTGCTTTGTTCATTAAAACCTCCACCAAGGTAAGTCTTTCCAAGGAGATAACTTCTAATTTTTTCTTCAGTTGCAAGGAGAACAATTTAATATGCAAAAAATGCTAAGTTG
The DNA here is from genome assembly GCF_001447785.1 of Gekko japonicus. NCBI lineage: Eukaryota > Metazoa > Chordata > Lepidosauria > Squamata > Gekkonidae > Gekko > Gekko japonicus. The sequence goes on from NW_015160840.1 coordinate 1,112,817, forward strand.
TGTCCCTGTTCTAAGTTAAATATAATTTAATAAAACACTGACCCCCCCCCCCATCCAGGCTAAAATAAAGAACTTTTAAGATCCACTAATTTCTGCAGATGAAACCTGTGAAATTTAAACATACTTCATGTTTGCTGAAGCATATCAATTGCATATTGCATTATCTGTTACCAAGCCAGTGTGATGTAAAGGTTAGAGCACCAGACTATGACCAGTGAAACTACATTTCAGACCTCCTTTCTGTCAAGATGACGCTCACTGGGTGGCCTTGGGACAGTCACATATTCTCACCCTAACCTAACACGCTACCCTAAGAAGGGAAGGTGAAAAGTACTGGAGTTCCAGGCGTAGCGTGGTGAAATCAGCTCACGTTTATTGATTACATCAGGAACCAAAAAGATAAACTAGCCAGTCCACAGCCAGCTTATATTCTTGTATACCCGCCCCCCCAACACATACCCAATTCCCATGATTGGTTCTCTGTACATGCCCTCAGTAACTATAGGTTCCTTGCAGGATCCTGGCGCTCCCATTGGTCCGCGCCTAGGATCCGCGGTGTCTATTGTTCTTGGACCCAAAGGTCCGTGTTTGGTTCAACCGCATGGCCAGAAGCACACGGTCACAGCCATCTTAATACATAACAGAAGGATAAAAATGTGACTAGCAACAAACTTCTGAAATCATATTACACACGAAAGCACTGAAAAAGAACCAGCCACTTATCACAGGCCGGCCATAAAAACAGACCAAAGCATATAAAACACATCCCCACAAAATGGTTTGTGTTATATAGTTTTGTGCTTCAAAGCCCAATATATGTCTGAAATTCTTAAAACATCAGAGTAAGGCAACGTAACTAAATCCATGAGGTCAATGACTGCGGATTCAGCTCTTCCACTGATCTTAACTGAAGACTTGAGAAACGGAGCCAAGGAAAGTAATAGGGAAATTGTATTTGTCTGACCTTGTGACAGATACGTTAAAGCTATGAGCAACTTGACAGGTACCATCTGGGTTTACCGACCATGGGAATTTGGAAGGCTGCCATGCCCTTAGCTTTCCTATTATAAACTGATTGTCTAGTGGCTGGCCTAAAAAGTACAGCTCTGTAAGGGAGTTCCGGGAGGTCTAAACATGTGTATTCTTTGGGGAGAGGGAATACTTCCACAATCACCCTGGCTTTTGGGGGGAGGATAGTGGGTGTTTTTTAAATGGCTGTATGCCCAATACGCTGGAACCATTCAGGAGTCTAACATGTCCGGGAACTGATTAATACATGGCTTGATTTGTTTGCATCATTTCCGCGTTCTCTCGAGTTTAAGAAATTGTTTTGTGGGGTTTTTTTGAGAGAGTGCTAAACTAGAAGCTGTGTGAAAGGGGATAATATCACACTCGGAAGTGGCAGGAAAGCCAAGCAGATTGTGTGAAAAATGAACCGTTAAATCTCTTCGCATGAAAACAAATCCTGCTGCATCTGTGACCTCTCCGTCTTTTTCTCCACCCAAAAGGAAACTTTGACACCCTAAAAATACATGCATAAGAACTAATTATTAAGTCTGTCTGCAATTCTTAGTCAAAGTGAACCAAGATCTTGGCTCTTTTGTTTTCTGTGATTTAAGAACTTTAGTCGATTGGTGTTTCTTACTAGTGCTGATATTTTAAATTCTCTCATTTAGGTGGCCACACGAACAAACATCTCCTTAGGCAGTACTTTCATCCACTAGGAGTAAAATGAACGTTTTGCTGAAGATGGGGATTAATTTTTTTCACCTGTTATCTCCTATTAAGGTAAAGGTTCCCTTGCTCGAAAGCCAGTCGAATCCGACTCTAGGGTTGCGGTGCTCATCTCCATTTCAAAGCCGAAGAGCCAGCGCTGTCCGAAGACGTTTCCGTGGTCATGTGGCCGGCATGACTAAACACCAAGGCGCACGGAACACTGTTACCTTCCCACCGAGGTGGTCCCTATTTATCTACTTGCCATTTCTTGCTTTCGAACTGCTAGGTTGGCAGAAGCTGGAACCGGAGATGGGAGCTCACTCCATCATGCGGCACCCGGGTCTCGAACTGCTGAACTCCTGACCTTCCACAGCCTGCAGTTCAGCGTCTTAACCACTTGAGCCACCGCAGCTCCTTATCTCCTATTACTCCACCCAAAATGTGCATTCATTTGACAGAAGTACACAGAAAAAGTCTTTGAGATTCGAGCCACAGCAAGTGTAAGCAGCATTAAAAGTATCAGTAAAGAAAACACTACAAAATTTACTTCTGCATACAACAGACCACACATATACTTGTTCATAAATTATACTGTTCCCCAGATAGCACTGCAGTTCTTCCAGATTAATCCTTGGTGAGTCCAACTTCATTTAACCACAACGTGCTTTCCGCACACCCATTAAACTAAAGTGGTCTGCCACATAACAGGCAGCAAGAAAAGACAATTTAAGGAGCGACAATGACTCTCTAACCAACTCATGACGATGAAGCATCATTGTCACAAAGTAAATAGAACAATTTAATATTATTATTTTTTATTTCAATGCACAATGTTGTCCATATTCAAGAAACTTGTCCCCTCTTTGACCAGTTGTTACAGTGAAATCCTAACAATGTATAACTCATAAGTAAGTCCTATTGTGGTCAATGGGATTTACTTCCTAGCAAGAGGTCAATGGGGACACCAAGTGGCTTATAGTATTTTCCCCTCCAATTTATCCTCACAACCACCCTGTGAAGTCGGTTAGGCTGAGAATGTGCTGGCCCCAAGGTCACCCAACAAGCGTCCGTGACAGAATGGGGATTTGCACTTGGGTCCTACATATCCTAGTCTAACACTCTAACCACTAAACCACACTGGCTCTCCATTATGGTCCATTGCACATGAGGCCATACATATAGTATCTTTGACAGCAATTTCCCCTACTAGTCTTGCTCAACAAACTGAATGGGCTGGAACCTATAATTCATGACCATGACGTGGATTTCCCCCCACCTTCCCCTTACCACAGCAGCTTTCTCTGGCCAGTAAAGGCATTGCCATAGATTGTAAGAGTCATATAGACAAAATGCTACCAGGCATTCAACTGCAATCATATGAGATGGTCACTCCTACCTCTTCTGCTAAAGTGCAATAAGTCTTGTTGACAGAAGAGAGAAGGGTCAATTTCAGACTAAGTCACACCTCTACAGTAAATAAAGTTAACCAGTTCTTTTCTCATGAATCAGACATACAGAAATCAGTTCTCCAGTCTAAAAGTAGCAATTTTATTCAGACTGTCCTTGAGATATGTGTGTGTGTGTGTATGAGCTTCTGCCTGGAGTATTCCGAAAAAACAAACACTGAGCTCTCTCCGAGTTTGCAATGTTGCTGCATGCACACTGGTCATGAGGGCATGCACGCACCGTATAGTCTTACCCTTGGGAAATGTAATTCTGAGTACTTGGCTGAGAACTGCTTGGAATTTCAACCCTGCCATCCCTTAAAAAAACCCCACCATACAAGCCAACAAACCACAAACACACCTGGAAACAAGGCAGGTTTTAAAGCCTGGATGCAGATCAGCAAGCATATGAAAAGTTTGCAAGCAACACTGAGGAGTGATAGCTGAAGATACACATCAAACAACAGACTCCTTGGGTGGTCTGGACACGTAGTTTACAGCAGAGTTTCACTGTGAGAAGAAAGGGTTAAAGAACTTTTATACATATGCCAACTAAACAGCCTGGCCAGCCCAAATTCACTAGAGATTCTGAGTTTCAGAAAAGCATCTAGGAAAAGGGCAGTTGATACACAATACCAAATACCACCAAGCATTACAACAAGGTGGACAAAATCCATACTGCAGATCAGGTCAGCTCAACTCTTAATTTAAGCAAACCTTGAATATGCTTTAAGTCCTTGATGATGATTTTCACAAAGCAGAAATTACAGTAAATGATTCCTAACATGCACATATAGTAAGACTTTTTTTCTCCTGAAGGACAAAGGTTAATTAGCTAGATATGTTTTTGCCATGTTGTGACCTTGACAACAGACACTACTGCTAGCAAAGGTGGTCCACTTCACCAAAAAGAACAAAAATAACAGAATGCAAGAAGAAGGTCAATGCATTCACTCTTGGCTTCAAAAAAGAAATTTAAGCCAGAAGTCAAAGTTTATTCAGGGTGCTGAAAGGGCAAAATAGATTGCTCAAAGCAAAAGTACAGCACAATGTAGCTACCAAGGCCAGTATTACTGAATTAAATAATTGTTCAACACTACTGAGTGACTTGCTACTCTGGGGCATTCACTAATTTGTGCAGCTTTGCCGCTCCCTGGCAGACGCCCGCAGTCCAGGCTTGACATTATGCTTGCTTATGATTTAACACCTTAATTCAACTAAGAGTTCAGGGCCTTTGCTTAAACCATCAAAATCCCAAACAGGGATAATAAAAGCCATTTTAAAGCACAGCTCATCAAGGTGAGAGAATCAGATGTCAGTGCAGGAGTTAGAATAGATTTCATTCCCTAAATGTGTTGCTCACAAAGAGCTTTACAGAATCCATAGGATGCACTGAATCAGGACACGTTTTACCAGAGCCTTGGGTCTCAATGTACATTAAGTGATATTGTGCCAATTATGATGCCATGCTTTCATACATAATATATTAGGGTGCACGGAAGCCAGACAGTAGTCACTACATATTGACAGAGAAGTGTACGAGATAATGATAATGGAAAGGGAGAGAAGGCATCTAGATGGGGGTTTTCATGAAACCTGAAGGCTTGGGGTGCTACATGGATGGCCAACCAGAAGTCAAGCTTCGCTGCAAAGAGCACAGGTCCTTTCTTGTAGCTGGGCATAAATATTCCCACAGGAACTGAAGAACCATTACTAACCTCCAAATTTTCCATTCTTAATGGAAGCAACCGTCTCTTATCCTTAAGTTCAAACAGGCCTCATATATGCACACCTCTCAATGTTTTACCTCAGAATGGAAGAACAGAAAGCAGAACACAACCCTTCAGTGTGTACAAAATATCTTTCCAGTGGAGAACGTGGCTGAATGAATTGTGCTTAATCCCTTGCACAATAGCACAACACATAGTACGGGGCTCTCCAAACTTTTCGAGCCTGTGGGCAACTTTGGAATGCTGATACGAGGTGGTGGCACAGCACGGGAGGCAAGCGCACACAGACACACACAGAAGAGGCCCAAGTGCAGGGGACAAAAGGAGTCATTTTTAAAACACATACTCTGAAAGAGAGGCGAGGGGGGAAATAAAATCAATACTCCAGTGGCAACTGCCACTCAAACAGTGTCACCTGAATCTGCACAGCCAATCAAAAGCCCTACTGGGAGGATTACCACCTGGGCCCATCCACTTTCTAAAAACATTTGGTGGGCAGCAGGAAAGGTTTCAATGGGCACCATGGGGCTCATGGAAATCATGTTGGGGACTCCTGGCATAGGGCAACCTGTATCCTGAGAACTGTCTACAGTCTTTCTGCAGTGCTGCAGCCAATAGAATTTTGTTGGTGAAATGGGGCACTAAATCCAGTAAGCAAACTCCACTTTTCTAACTGATCCTTATTTAAGAGAAGAAAACAGCTACTGGCATACGCTGGAATCTCAAAACTGTTCTGGATTAATTTTTCTACATTCCGAAGGAAGGGATTATTTTCCATCCTCCCACTCTCACCCAGGAGCAATGTCTCCCTGTCACTTAGATACCTGCAGATTAAAAAAAAAAAGTAGTAATAAATTGTTGATTTAAACCATTTATTGCCAAGTGTAGCAGCAGAACATTTTATTCCTCTGCCAAGCTCATTAACCACCATAAACAAGCTTATGCCCTTTAGGCTTAACGTGATCACACCTTACAGCTATTTTTAACGGAAAAAATTACGGCCTATGAACTCACTTTGCATAGTGGATGTCTAAGTGAATTGCATTTCTGTTTACTGCTCTAGATGCTTAAAACATTTGGCCAAACATAGTTACATTGTTTCCTGAATCTAGTACAACAGAGGTCTAGCTGTGACCAAGCTTTGCATGGGCACTCGTATATTGTGGGGGGAAATAGAAAGACATCTTCCATGTTATCTAGTGTATTCTGGTATGTGATTTCATAGACAACAGCCTACTTTATAGGGTTGTCAGCTCTGGGTTGGGAAATACCTGGATATTTTGGGGTTGGAGCCTGAGGAGGACAGAGTTTGTGGAGGCGAGGGACTTCAATAGAATGTAATACCATAGAGTCCACCTTCCAGAACAGCCATTTTCTTCAGGTTGAACTGATCTCTGTCACCAGGAGATCAGTTGTAATCCCAGAATAGCTTCAGAAAATAAGTCATATAGTTGTAAGATCCTCAAATATATGGCAAAAACCTGAAAAGTAGAATTTTTAAAGTAATGTATACATGTATAATTGTTGGCAAAATACAGTAAGCTTTACTCATTGCGGTGAGTGTTGTTCTTTCAGGCTGAGGAACAGGCATAACATTGTCACAGTTTGCCACTACACGAACAAGCCCTGAAGGAAATTCAAGGCTCCATCTCCAACCATGTGGTGAGATCAGGGTTTAGAACCCCAGCCCGCGTGGAGTAAAGAAACTTCAGGTCTCCACAAGCCTGCCTGCTTTCGGACACCATGGAGAACTGTAGCATGGTCAAACCAGGAAGCTTTGAATCAAGCTCCACAGAAGGAGGGAGGCAGGAGGAAAGTCTTGGCTCAACTGCAGTTTGATGGAGGCTTGTTGAATGCAGCCAATGAGCTGCTTTTGTGGCAAATCATTACTTGTCATTACATCCAACTCTGCAACTGGTGGTATGATGGTCTACTTAAACACACACAAGTGGGAAAAGGTGCCAGTAAAAAAGTCTGTGCACCACACTTCTGTGAGACGCAGGATTCATTTGTCTTTAGCTTCTGATATGTATTGGTTCCCCTCCTGGAAATGTAGTTGTCCGAAACCATTTCTATTTCCCTTAACTCCCTTGGAACATCGTTATATCTACACACGGCATACCTACATTCATAGAATAAACACTGGTAACTTTGCTAAAAAAATTGCTAAAAAGAAAAAAAAATTAAAAAGAGGACAGTTCAACATCATTCGTTGAAAGCCACCATGTAGCTAGTTTGCGCTCCCAATTCATCTCCTATCTTGTCCATTTCATAACAACATTTTTAGGTCAAGCATGGCTTGCTTTGGAGAAAACAGTTCCCTCTCTCAGTTGACTTTGCTCCAGTAGCAGAATATTTCCTCACTCCCCATCTTACACAACGAGCGGGTAGATTATATAAACTCTTTGTGACTGATCAGTGTATTTTTGTGGAATGGGGGCTTGGAAAGAAATAGGTTAAAGTGTTTGCAAAGGATGTTTATTAATATATATATATATTGTTTCCATGGCTGCATTTTTTTTTACTCATAATATCCCATTCTGGATATCAGTATGTTTAATGATGAGCTGTGGGGTCAACCACAATTTCTAGGCATGCAGAAAACATGCGTTTCCTCAAAAACAATCTAGGGAAAAGAGGAATATGCATGTGCGCAAGCTTTCATTCGTATCATCATCATTAGACCGAAGATTCTTTTCCTGCAGGCTCAGGGTAGGGAAGACAGGGGAGAGGGAAACTGAAGTCCATGCCTATCTTCAAAGTCATGAAGAGAGCAAGAAACCCTGGGCTCAGGCCAAGAGATTTAAACAGTGGGCTGCCTGAGCCCTCCGGTCTTGTCTCTGGTTGAGCGTGTGAGAGGTTTGAAAAGCAGTGAGGTTCAACCTGATCCGGCGGAATTTCCTGCCCTGTCTTGAGGCTAAAATTTGGGGAAGGAGAGCAGGCAAGGAAAGACAACACCACCACCACCCATTTTTAAAAACACTGTTCTCCCCTTGGCTCTCTAATGACAAAGGGCTGAAGTTTTAGGTGGCCATCTTAAAATGCTGCTAGAACATCAAAGGTTGGGGGGGGGTTAAATCCTCAAGTTTAAGGCATTAGAGAACAGTCTGAGGTGGCCAGCCTCCAAACTGAGTGCATTCACACTATATAGCAAATCACAAACAAGCAGGCAAAGACACATGACGTTGCACTATACCAAGTTAAGACCATCCATCTATCAAGATAGGTATTCTGACTTGAAGAAGCTCACCAGAGCCTCAGGCAGAGGTTTTTCACATCACTTGCAGCCTGATATTTTAACAAAGAATGCCAGGGATTGAACCTGGGACATTCTTTGTGCAGAGCATATGCTCTTCCACTAAGCCATGGCCTCCCCAGCAGGGAAGGTTGCTGGACTTTTCTTTCTTTTACCTGTTCCGTAACTTCCCATCTTGTTTGAAACCTCTCCCCACCCCAGTCCAGAGTATTGTGTATAGGTCCAACTCTTCTGATCTAGGCTGACTGGAGCTCTGAGCAGGACACCTCATAGCAGAGACTATGGGACACTTTGCTGTGGGTTGCCACTTATTACCATATTAAGCTCCAAGCAGTTGTGTCTTATTTGCACAGTATACAAAAGAAAGGCTATTAGTTTGAGAATTGGCAAGGTACAGAGCTCTCAAATATCAGATAACGTTTTCCTCTTAGCTACAGGTTTTTTTTATTTAGAAGCCATGCTAATGGGTCATTGTGATCTCTATAATTAATGTAAGCAAAGGATTCCCCCCCCCAGTCTTTTAAATGCTCGAAGTACATCCCATACATATGCTCTTAGACTGAAGAACGTTTTCTACCGCCATGGTAGAACACATGCTTTGCATGCTGAAGATCCTAAATTCAAGCCCTGGCAGTTCCAGTTAACTGCTCCTGGCAGTTCTCATCTAACAGGGCTTGCTTGGATAATTATTGCTTGATGGCCAAACCACATTTTACACACAGTCATACTTTTTTCCCTTTGCATTTTTTGGGTTGTGACAGAGCACATATTTTGGAGGCAGAAATTCCAAGGCTCAATATCCAGCAGCTCCAATTACAGGATCTCAAGGTGTTGGGAAAGACCATAGCCTGCCTGAGACTCTCGAGAGCCCCTGAGACTCAGAGTAGACAATATACAGCTAAATGGACCAATGGTCTGACTCTGTCCAATAGGATCATGATCCTTGTAAGCAATCTTTAAAGTCAACATATTGTCTTCATGTGGCAGATGACTGAGGGTGGCTCAGGGTGATTGGCATAAAGGCCATCCAGTGAATTTGCATCAGAGGAGAAATTCAAACCAAGGATTATGATTGTAACTCAGTCTCTTAACTACTATGCTACACCAGCTCTGGGGCATCTACACCAGATAAACTGTATCACATGTGCTTTAGTGTCACATGAACACACATGAAGCTGCCTTATAATGAATCAGACCATTCGTCCATCAAGGTATTGTCTATTCAGGCTGACAGCAGCTCTCCAGGGCCTCAGACAGTGGTCTTTCACATCACATATTGCCCGGTCATTTTGTTAACTGGAGATACTGGGGATTGAACTTGGGACCTTCTTCATGCAAAGCAGAGGTTCTTCCACTGAAGCTTATAAAGAGAAGCATGAGGATAGGCTGGAGACCCAAGAATGTGAACAGTGTGACCTCAGCTGATCACCCAAACCACCTTTGTGTAGATATATTGTTGGCATTCACATTGCCTGATGCCATTTCCCCCTTTTATATTACTTCTTGTTTGTATGCTGGTGACAACCCAACAGTGCCATGAAGACCGGGTTCTTCAACAATGAAATTAACTCCCCCCCCCCGTTTCTTAGCCAATTGTTCACTAAAATAAAGGGAAGTCCCAGACAGTGTTACCTGCTACACTATCTTATTTTACACAACAATTCCATTTCACAGAGTATTAAAATAGCACATGAATAGTAAACAACTCCAAAGTGCAAATAAAATGTTCTCCTCTCCAGCTGTGAAGTCTCGTTCTTCAAACGGAGCTTCCAATGATGACAGAAAATGGTAGTGCAAATGATTAAAACATTCTCAGTGGTCAGGAGCCAGAACAAAATCCAACTGTCAGAGTATAAGCAATGTCTTGAATTCACTACAACAGGCCAATCTGTTGAGACACACCAATATGGTTTCCTCTAAACCTGGCTCCTTGCCTTCCCTCCACATTCCTCAGCAAGAATGTACATCGTCATTTTCAAAATATACTTTAAGGGCTTTTGCATCTGTTTTACTAGAAATCCTTATCTCGACAGGCCAGTATCAACTTCCTATTCTTATTATTTGCATTTTATGAGACTCCTTTCCTCAAATGTTTGCCCGCCAGTTTAAACTTGTTTAGCATGTTAAGAAGAAAAAGCTGACCAGTCGATTCACAAAGGTGTGTCTGCTGTACACACACAAAATTTAATCAAATGAGTCTAAACCTTTTGATTGCACCCATTTAAGAACTCAAGGCAGTGGAGATGGCAGACTTTAAGATCCAAGAGAAACAACTGTGCCTCATTCAAAACCCCTTCCTTTACAATTTGCAAGATGGCTAACTCTGTAAACTACTACTATTTACAAATACTATTGCTAATATAATTATCATCAAGAGTAACCAGTAGCATTTATGTAATACATGCTGAATATTCAAAGCATTTCAGATGCATGGTCTCGGCAATCCTTACAACCAACAGGTAAGAAGGGAAGCCAGCAGTATACTTCCAGTGCCTTGTTAAGAGGCTAAAGAGCAAGTACAGCCCTCAGAGGAATAATTCAGGTTCATCCAAGATCCAAAATTCCTTACTTGATAAACTATGAAAGAACATCTCACACCACCCCAGTTGATGATACATTGGTGTTCCACAAGGACAGTTCCTGAATGGAAGGATTCAGTTCCAACAGCCAGAATAATAAACATAGCACCCCTGGTTACTTATCCTAACCCTACCTCCCATGTTTTTACCTACAATGGCATTTCCTAATCTACATTTAGAGAGTGGGGGGGATATAGTGTAATTCCTGGAGTGCTGATAATAATTATTATTCTTACTAGGAAAAAGGCCTGTTGTGGAAATAAATACAACGATAACTTAGCAGTCTCAGACAAGGCTTTCATGCTGGCATATCTGCAGTAGTAATAATACATAATGTTCTCAACAAGGGAGCCAGATCTCCAGGCAAAGATTTGAACACCTGTACAGAAACTGGGGGAAAGGCTTTTACTTTATATGAAAGAGGAAATTCCCCGTGTAGGAGAGGCAAAGCAGCTGTAACAGCTCCTAAACAATTTCCATCCATGCCCCGAAATGAACAAACTTCTGTTCCCCCGGCAGGGGGTCAGGTGTCCTACTCTGAGAAAGCTATCACTGAAGATTGCAATTTGATAAACGCCATGGTGATAATGGCATTGGAACATCAACTGCTGGCAACACTGTGTTCTTCGTTCTGAATACAACCAAATGAAAGAGAACACAAATCAATTCAGATTCTGGAGATGAAACCCCAAATACGAATGTTTCCCTGTCTCTCTAGAGGAAAGAGTTCCAATACCCTTTTAAAACACAGATGTTTAAAAACATAGAGTCCAAGTGCCCAACAAACCTAAACTCTCACAACATTGAAAGGTATCTAAGAAATTACAAGACAGTAAGCCCAAATGTCTATTTCAGGTAAACGGTGGAAACTATCATTTATTATTATTAGAGGGAAAGAGCACAGCTGAGAAAGAATCAGCATGGGTTCTGCAAAGCCAGGACCTGCCTCACCGGTTTTGGGGAGTTATTGAAAATGTTAATACGCATAGCTATTTGTGGGATCTGACACACATCTGGACTTCCAACAAACTTTTTAACACTGCCACTCACTAAAGGCTCTTAACTAAATTTACAATGATAAGAGGACATATCCCATAATGGACTAGTTACCGGTTAAATGTCAGGAAGCAACAGGTATGAGCAAACTGACAGTTCTTACAAGGGAAATAAGCAAACTAGCAGTAGGATACTTCAGGGACCTTTATTAGGAAAAATGCTATTTAAATTCTTCATAAATGATCTGAAACAGAGGGATCAGTGAACTGATCAAGTTTACAGATAAAGCCAAATTATTCAGATGAGAAAAACTGTGAGGAGCTTGAAGATGATCTTGCTAAACATGGTGACTGGGTAAAGCACAGTATATAGGGCTCCATGAGTGTAAATGTAAAGTAATATATACTGACAGGGATTTCTGAACTTGTAGTGGGCCAGGAAAGGATCTTGAGACTTAGTGGACAGCTGTTGAAAATATGTGGCTATTCTGTGCTGAGAATTATTAGGAAGGGGACTGAAAACATAATGGCTTTGAATAGATCTGCGGTGCAGTTGCATCTGAAATCCTGTGGAAAGCACCCTAAGTTGTGGAAACAACTAGCAAGCGACAGCCTAAAGAACACACCTAACACACAAGGCATATGGGAAGAGACGGACCTTTAGATAAGTGGGTCCTAGGCTGTGAAGGACTTCAAAGGCCATCACCAGCACTTCGGACTGAACTCTAAAACGAAGTGGCAGCCAATGTAGTAGTGGGGGGAAGTGCCATCAAGTTGCAGCCGACTTATGGTGACCCTGTAGGCTTTTCACGGAAAGAGACATTCAGAGGCGGTTTGCTATTGCCTGCCTCCGCCTAGCAACCCTGGAGCTCCTTGGAGGTCTTCCATCCAAATACTAACCAGGGCTGACGCTGATTAGCTTCTGAGATCTGCCCAGAGCAGGACAGCCTGGGTCATCCAGGTCAGCCAATGCAGCTGTTTTAAAACAGGAGAGATATGTTCCCATTATCTAGACACTTAATGAGATGCAAGAAAAGGCCTATAAGTTCCGTTCACTGAGAAAACACTTGCGAGTGGAACATACGTTAATTTATGCACGGTTGGAGAAAAATGCATCAAAAAAAGACTTTCTTCCTATATGCCAGAACTTGTTCCCCCCCTCAATAAAAGTCATGTGATTATGGCTACTGCCTTGGATGGCTTTAAAAGGGGACAGACTGGACAACTTCAGGGCTATTTTTGGGCAGGAACGCACAGGAACGGAGTTCCGGCTGGCTCCCAAGTTGGCCACGCCCAGCAGGAACTCATTAGCATAATAGGCCACACCTAACAGCAGAAACTCATTAGGATTGGCTACATTAGGGGTGTGTAGCCTAACATGCAAAGGGTTCCTGCTACCAAAAAAGCCCTGGGTTTTGACAACAAACAAGGTAAATAGAATAAGAAGCAAAAGGTGGGTGTGGCTGGATGACCACACTTCTGGTAATGTGGGGGTGTGGCCTAATATGCTAATGAGCTGCCATCTCAGGGTGTGGTCTATTATGCTAATGAGTTCCTGTTGGGCTTTTTCTACAAAAAAAGCCCTGGACAACTTCATTAAGGATAGGTCTAGTCAGTGGCTATTACCCATGATGGCTGAGTGCCTCTGGAAGCCAGCTGCTGCTGGTGGGGGAGGGCATCAGGAGGGGAGAATCTGGCATCTGTGCCCCTACTTGTGGGCCTTCTGGGGCATTGGGTTGGACACAGTGAGAAACTGGATGCTGGGCTAGATGCACTATTGGTGTGATCCAGAATTCCTTATGTTCAGGGTTGCTAACAAAACTGTAACACATTTCAATCCAGACAGCTAAATGTATCAGCTAAATACAAACAGATGTGAAGTTTATTCCTGAGTAGCGAGGGTTTGTTACTTGCTTGGGAAGGGGAATTAGATGGGAGAAATGATCACAAAATCTTCCACCCACTTATCTTTTACCAATCTGCCATGTAATGATTTTTTTCCTCTGTACAACATGGCATCAGATTGAGAAGAGACTCTGCCCTTCAAACTCACCCACTATCATCTAAAAAGCTTTAAGCCAAATAGGACGGGGTTAGTAAAAACACGGGTATAACTATTTCCTATGTAAGGGAGCCAATCTGTTTTCAGGTGAGAAATTCTTTCATCTCTACCCATGGGGCACAGTCAGTCATCTTGAGTTTTAATTAATAGCTGGGCATGTTTTAAGAAACTGTAACTGGGTGTCCCTTTCCCAGCTGTAATTTTGTACCTTTCAATCTGGTAAGGGCTGCCAAGAGGTTGAAAAATACAGGGATGCTCCTGCAACAGGATTGCGGAGGCTGCCCTGACCCAAGAAAGAAAAAACAATGAAATACGGTAGTCACAGTCAATGTTCCCTCTAAGCTGTGGAGTCTTGTGAGCAAAAATTCTACTTTGTGAGCTACTGGCATTGAAGTTGTGAGCTAGTGATCTGGATATTGCATAAATAAGTTTGCTCTGGAGCCATCCTTCCTGAGCTAAGACAAAAATGTGTGAGCTGGAGGCTAAAAAAAATGTGAGCTAGCTCGCACTAACTCAGCTTAGAGGGAACACTGACTTGGTTCCATTGCTATTACTCTTCGAAGACAGCCATTGGTGAATTGTGGACTTGGGAGGCTGTAGTGGGGGTATGAGCAAGTGAGCAGGGGGAGCGGTGGCACAGGGGATTTATCCTCTGGTTACAAGTAACACCTGAGCTGAACAGGACTGCTGTCAGTTCTAGCCCCATGCTGGTGTGAGCTACCAGCCTTGTCCCCAACTCGCCGTCCACCCAGCAGTTCGAAAGCTTCGGCGAGTAGATAAAATGGGTACCACTCCTTAGAGAGGGTGGGCACAGCAAACCCCCCCCCATGGGGGAGGTGTTAGCCGGCGAACGGAAGGTTCGGCTCGCAAGATCGAAAGCCTAGAAGATCTCTTCGGCATCAAGAAGCCTGTAATATGTGTTGTCCTCCCTTACCCCTATAAAGCATTGTTAGTCCCTTGTGAAATGAGTAACTGTAAATCGCTCAGAGCCAGCAGCTCTGCAAGGATTGAGCGATCAATAAATGGAAAGATGATGATGATGATGATGATGATGATGATGATGATGATGATGATGATGATGAATATGTATGTTATTCATGTGAATAGCACACACCATTTCAGCACATTAGTGATACGGATTACCAGACATCACAATGTAGAGAGAGAAAGTTTTTGTTGTGCTGTTTTACAAGAATGCTAATAATTACATGCCTCTGCTGTGCTGGGGTGATTCCAATCATCCTTAGCCTTCCTCTGGCCTAAGGAGATGTTTAAGTTGGAAGACACCATCTTAGATTGGAGAAAGGCTTCAAATTTGAGCCAAAATGAAATATGTGGCATAAATATTTTAACAAACAAACTTTACTCAGTAGTCTGGTAGGATGGGGGTAGGACCTACCTCACAGTCTCTACACGATTTCATTAAAATGTTATGCTTCAAGCTCAAATACTCAGTGGCTTCTAATCTAAAAGTACATGTTCTCAGTTTGTTACTGAAATGTCTTGTGTCTACTGGATGTCCAACAGCTAGGATTCGGTATCCATTTGAATATGCAACTACTACTTAAAATGCCTCCATTAATATACAAAAAGAAAGTTAAAAAGAACACAGCCCTTAGTTTCGGGAACTTTGACATACCAATTTGACAGAACAGTTGGCATGAGCAAAGAAGTGATATAACAAATGTTAAGTAGTTTGGTATCTACATCTCAAACTAGCATTGCTTGTTTGCTTCTCAGTGGGTAAACTGCTACAAGCATTAGAGGTATATCTCACCAATTTCAACTGATTTGCAGCCCTCTCTAAAGAAAAGGAACTCATTATCCACTATAGTTTTGTAACTGTGATGCATAGAAGAATTTCTGGAAGTACTAAATAGCATCAAATGAGACAAACCGTCTTTGAACTTTGGTGAGCTACTAGAACCATAAAACACTGGTCCTACAATGGCTGCCCTATTACTTTATTAATAAGAATTTTAACATATCTTAGGAAACCTAGCTGAAACATGTTTAACCTTGCTTTACAGGCAGAAGAGACAGATTATGAATGCTTGGGCATGGCTGCCAATATGAAGACGGACGATATGGTGTAAGAGTTAATTGAACTAGAATTGGGGAGGCCTGAGTTCTCACCTCCATATTCTGGGTGGCTTTGGGTCTATCCAGTCTTGTATGGGTTGAATTGTTAGCAGACTGTGCCGCAGTGACTGTGGAGTATATGTTCCTTATTGATGAAATTATAAGTGTATCATCTCGGATGGGAGACCAGGAGGTTCTCATCAAGGTTACTCCTGAGGGAGGCTGAAAAAGCTTTTGCATTATTTCATTAAATACAGAATTATATTTTCTGAAATAGCAACTGAGGAAGAACGCTTAAGAAACAAGGGAGTTATACCAGGACTTTGTATCGCTGTTACAGGCAACTATGAATGTATCTCTCCACGTTGTTGGTGTTATGTCTCCTTATCGTGATTGTTCTGTCTGAATGTACTATTCGGTCTGTTGGCAACTGGAATCTTTGTGTGATACTGATGTTACAATTAACTACAGTGTTGTATTGGCCATAATATAGTTTCAGTTGTTAATTCTTGCTGTGTACTTCCATATGAGTTGGGAGTCTTTGGTAGGCAGCCCATTTTCAGAGTTTTACATAAGTGGTTATAGCAGCTTTCTTACTCCATTGCCCTTTGTTGTTTGTTCAATTCCTGCAAGGCTGTAGGAACACTTAGGCATAATTTCAGTTAAATTGATTATTTTTACAGGACAAGAGATAAAAACAAAACTACTATTAGACTGGCAACGGATGAGGAAGACAGAAATCGTTACCCTGGTGTACACAATACACCACTCCATCTTAACAGGGAAACTTTGACATCCAGACCACAAAAGCAGAACTCTTAGAAATCACATATCAGATTTAAGTTTGGGTCCAGTGGCACCTTTAAGACCAGCAAAGTGTTATTCTGTGTATAAGCTTTTCTGTGCACGCAGACTTCTTCAGATACCAAATTTATGTTCTACTATGTGATCTCCTTGGAGCAAGCAGGGAAGACTGCCACAAAAAACAAAGGAAATGAGCACGGCCAGTTCAACACTCCTTCCTATTAATATCTTGGTTGATGGGGGTATGATATGAGTGCTGTTCTCTCCTATACAGGGCAAAATGAGGGTCAGATGAACACTTGAAATCCAGCTTTTTTGTTGGAGCAAACAAATTGAAGGATATTTTCAGGAACACAAAGAACAGTGGTTTTTACATGATCACTCAGAGGTGTCAAGACTAAAGAGGAAGTGAAGGCATTTTATGCAACAACATAATTCAATTAAAACCACTTAATCTAAAATAAAAAAAATATTTACTATGGCAACAGCACTAAAGAAATCATGCTGAGGGACTATTGTAATCTTGTGTCTATAGCAAGTAGAAAGCACTGTGTATCCCCAATGAAGAAACTCAGATGGAAGGCAAGACTCGTGCCCACTAGCACCTTAAAGACTAACTCTCAAATTTTGTTGCTACTGGACTCTAATTTTGTTCTTCTACCAGAGGCCAATGTGGCTATTCACCAGCAACCACCTTCTTAGATAAAAGACAGAATCTGTATTAATAACATAAGAAGAGCCCTATTGGATCCATCTAGTCCAGCATCCTGTCTCACACACTGGCCAATCAGTTCCTCTGGAAGGCAAACAACAGGGCACAGAGGCGAGTCACATTACCTACTGGTTCTGGGATTCAGAGGATTAGTGCCTCTGAATGTGGAGGTTGCCCTCAGTCACCATGGCTAGTAGCCATTGAGAGACTTATCCTCCATGAATCTATCTAATCCCCTTTTAATGCTGCTTATTCCGGTGGCCATCACTAGATCCTCTGGCAATGAAATCCACATTTTAATCACTCTCTCTATAAAGTAGTATTTCCTTTTGTCCATCCTGAACCTACTGCCCATCAGCTTCATTGGATACCCCTGAGTTCTAGTATTTTGGGAGAAGGAGAAAGAATTCTTTGTCAACTCTCTCCGTTCCATGCAGAATTTTATAAACCTCTATCATGTCCCTGCTTAGTTATCTCTTTTCGAAACTGAAAAGTCCAAGACTCTTCAGCCTTTCCTCATAGACAAAGTGTTCCAGTCCTCTAATCGTCTTGGTTGCCCTCCTCTGCACTTTTTCCAGCTCTGCAATGTTCTTTTGGAGATACAGTGACCAGAATGGCAAACAGTATTCCAAGTGAGGCCACACCATAGATCTATTGAGAGCCAGTTTGGTGTACTGGTTAGGAGCGCAGACGCTAATCTGGGAGAACTGGGTTTGACTCCCCACTCCACCACATGCAGCTGCTGGTGTGACCTTGGATCAGTTACAAGTTCTTTCAGGGCTGTTCTATCACAAGCAGTGTTCGAAAGACCTCTCTCAGTCCCACCTACCTCACAGGATGTCTGTTATGGGGAGGAGAAGGGAAAGGAGATTGTAAGCCACTCTGAGACTCCTTCAGGTAGTGAAGGGTGGGGTATAAATCCAATCTCTTCTTCTTCTGTACAGGGGCATTGCAATATTGGCTGTTTTATTCTCAGTCCCTTTTCGAATAATCCCTACCATAGAGTTTTTCACCAGTGCAGCATACTGGTTTGATAATTTCACTGAGCTATTAAAATAAATATTATAGAACGGACCTCTGAGTCATGGATTTTGAACAACTTTTGAAAAGTTAAGATTCAGCCTGGTTTAAGGTGTTTTTTAATGAACACGATAAGTCTATAAATAAAACAATGTAACAAACAAGTCTTTGAAAACACTTGAATAATGCACTCATGGAGTCAGGATTAAGTATGATTTACAGCTCCCTGTTGAATGTACACCTGGAAGCAAAATTAGGTTTGCATACTATATGAAAAGGTCCTAAAACCTTGTTTTCTAAGGACAGTAGATAGCATTTCAACAGGCGATTCACAGTATCCATACAAAAAGATGGTGACAATTTCAGAAGACATCCATGATCTATTGTGGTACAGAGATTTCCATTATTCTCAACGTCTTAAAAGTACAGAACACAGTATTTTGAGATGTGGAGTGTAACTCAATACATAAAATTATTATTTCCCCAATGGGGAAACCAAAGAATGTAACAAACTTTGCTCATTCAGAGACAATAGATGATCATCTCCAAAATCCACCTTATGACAGAGGGTCTGTTCCTCCAGAGTAAATTAAGATTTATTAAAAGCTACATAAAATGTTTCTGGGGAGTTAAACTACAGAGACAAGTTTATTTTTTGCCGATTCAGACTGAAAGCTTTAGAGGCCCATTTCCAACCTTTAGGCTGCTTACTACTCAACTTGCCAATGTTTAAAGCTGTTACAACTAGGCACGCATGCTCATGCCAGAGAAAATAGAAGAAAGTATTAATTGGAATGATTGCAAATGCATTCTTTTTCATAAATTATAACCTCCTTGTTTGCCAAGAGTAGATTTAAAATAGAAACCTTCTTGGAGTTTTTATAAGGATCTGTTACAGTGCTCTGCATGGCTATCTGAAACTGAACAAAACAAGTTTAAATATATGTGCAATAATCTTTCAGCAATGTCTTATTCCATAAATAATATTCAAAAATTGTTTGGGAGGAGCTTAAAAGGTTTTTTGTTGACACTGGTGAGAGTTGTTGCACTAATGGATGCAAATAGTTGAACACAGCGCAAATTTTTCTCAAATAGATCATTTTACTTTCTCTGATAACAGCTAAGAATCTCAGAGAGAACTGAAGATGACACAAGGTATTGGCCAAGGCCATCTAGAACACAGAGCTAATCAAAGTATAAAAAGCCTCCGTACTGACAGATGAGATATCGGGTTAGGTTTTAGACAGGCTATCCAAACAGCTGGAAAAGATGTTGATTCTCTTAGGGAAATTTATAATGCGTTTGACTCATGTTTTTGTGGAGTTGTAGATTATCCTGTGGGATAAGAACAAACGAGCAAATGCCAAAAAATTATCAACGGTATCTGGAAAGTGATGCTATTCCTCTAGTTCTTTTTTCTTTTCCTTCCTAATTTAACACAATAGAAATAAAGTGAAATAATATTTTAACAACCAGCAAAAGGAGACAAAGATGCTATTGATTTTATTCTTTAGAATAAATGAGTGCTTTATTATCAATACTACAGAGTTTCCAGGTCTGTACTTCAAAACTGCTGTAAAAATGTCTTTATAGAAAGAGCAGAATTATACCCTTACCTTTTTAGTTCACACAAAGGGTTTCATTATCAATGTGTTTTATTATCAATGTGAAAAAGAGTGAATTATGTATTGAGTGTTTGAATGCTAGCACTACATACCATTCCAAATGATAGACTAAATAAATTTTAAACATAGACAGCCTAAGATACAAAGTATTATTAAATAATTCTTTTTAGTCTGCCTTTATGATCAGTCATTTAAAATATACGTGCATTTATCATACTTCGATTACCTTTGAACAGAAGAAGGCAACAAAATGATTAAGGGGTTAGAGCACCTTTCCTATGAGGAAAGGCTAGAGTCTGGGACTTCTCAGTATTTTTTTAAAAAGACAACTGTGGGGGGATGTGTTAGAGGTTTATAAAATTATGCTGGGATGCATGAGCTTTTTCTCTCTTTCCCGTAATACTAGCACTTAGGGGCACCCAATGAAGTTGAGGGACAACAGATTCGGGAAGGACGAAAGGAAACGCTCCTTTACTCAACAAGAGATTCACTGAGACTGAATCTGCATTTGCATTTTACAGTCACTTTTGTGCTGCTGTGACGCCGTCTTTCTCTATAGCAATGGCCATGAGCATGGATGTCTTCAAAAAGAAGGTGAAGAAAAAGCAAAAGAACAATTGGTGCAGTGGGAAAAATAATTTATTCAGCTTTATAGTCAAATATTTCGCCTATGATTTGTCGAGGGATCTCTAGAACACTGTTGCCAGAATGTTCCCACAGCTAACTTTCTGGCAATGCTATTCTACAGATGCCCCTGACGAAGTATAGGTAAAATATGTACGGACTGTCAAGCTGAATAAATTATTTTCCCCATGGCACCAATTGTTCTTTTTCTTGTTCTGGTTATTGGTGCAGCCCTCTTTTTGCACTACTTTAAAAGGGGGGGTTAGAAGACTCATGGTCCATCAATTGCCATGGTAACTAAAGCCAACAGACTTCTGAATACCAGTGCTAGGAGGCAACATCAGGGGAAATTCTTGGCCTTTATATACTATTTATTGCCCCACTGGGATATCTGGTTGACCCTTTGTGTGAAACAGGTTGCTGGACTATATGGAGCACTGTCCTAATCCCGCAGGCCTCCTCTTATGTTCATATCTTGACAAACTGTGGTTTAAACCAGTCTCATTCAGTTCTAAAGTTGCTCTGGTTTGCTAAAGGGTGATAAACTAGGAAACTAACTAATGTTAGTTCCAGGCTTGTAATCACATCCAAATGCAGAAATCCCAATTTTTGGTTAACATAATTCCTTATAGCCACCTGGAAACATAATCCTATATTTGCTTCTCTCACATATATTAACGAGAAAGTAATACATTGGCAGCAATGGACACAAATAGAAGTCTATTAAGGCCTCTGATGCTCTCTGTCCTTCTACCAAGGTCTTCTCGTCAGTTACTCTTAAATGAATAATTCATGTGGCCAAACTTTTCATTCATAAGTAATGTTGACATGGTTGCACTAAGTCGATCTTATTCTTTGCTCAACTAAAGCTTTCCACTGCTGAAGATCTGTGTGTAAAGTGCAGTCCAGTTGCAGCCAATTAATGGTGACCCTGTAGGGTTTTCAAGGCAAGAGACTTTCAGACATGATTTACCACTGCTGCCTCTGCATCAGGATCCTGGAATTCTTTGGTGGTCTCCCATCCAAATACTAACCAGGGCCAACCCTGCTTATCTTCCAAGATCAGATGAAGATCTATTACAATAGATAGGGAGTCCTGAAAACTGATAATAGTTTAATCATGATGCCGAAGATGAGTAGTATCTTTATTAATATACCTTTGGGAGATATAGTAATAAAAACTGTGATGACTCTTGATAGGATACCCTGCCACATGGCTCAGCTGACCTCCCCAGCACAGGAAAGTTGCAAGAGTCATTATCAAAGTGAAAGCAGGAAACGATAAGGTCATAATCAGGGAAAGGGCAGGATTTCCTTTCTTCTTAAATTAAAAGCCAAATAGTGGAATACAGCAAGAGGTCGACCGTCTATATCTGTGGACTTGCACATCCAGACTCAAAAAGAACCACAATGCACACAAAGATATTTGGTAGGTGCTACACATAAAATGCAGCTCTTGGAGCATCTCCAATCCTGCATGATATATTTGCTATCTCTCTTGTTGGTGGCCTATCAAGAAAATACTCCTCTTGAATAGTGGAGTCACGTATGTACAAGCCATAACTTAGCAGTAGCACACATGCACTGCATGCATAGGGTCCTTCAAAGGGAGCTTGGATAGCCACTGCTAGTCAGGGGAGACCATGCTGGGCTAGATGCGCCAGTACTCTGACTCAGTATAAAAACATACACAGCCACGTGAATTTTGTGTAAATGTTAAGATAATCTTAGACACCAGTTTTATTACTATCAGGTTGAACTACAGAACTCCAATCAACTACAGGTCATTTATGTTACAAGATTAATAGTTTCAGTTATTAATTATGTTTTGATAGTCCAATAATAAGTCATCATAATTTAAGCAGATAACAACTGAGCAGATAGCTCTGATCCAGAATACCTAACACAAGCAGCCAAAAAAGAAGCCTAAAGGGACGTCCTAATCAGTCCAAAGAATTTAAGCACCAAGCCCAGCATTTACTTAATCATATAACTTATAAACCAAGTACAGACAAAGGCCAACATATTCATTATTTTATTGAGCCATGAAATTTTGACTCAATTTAAGAAAAGGTCAGTTCAAGTTGCAAGTCTGAAAAGTAAACTACAGAAAACCCACATTTTTATTTGGATTTCATAAAAAGGAACATGCCTGCAACACACAGAGAGCGAGACAGAGAGAGACAGAGAGAAAGAGAACTAATGCCACCAAGAACAAAGTACCAGTCTATTTCTCATGCCAAATCATTATCTATGATTACTGGAATATTTCATGTTTATTATTTGTTAGTACACAAATCTAGAAATGTGTACAGCCTATCGATATACTTGACAAAAGTATGTAAATGTTTTGTATGATTACAGGACTGTAACACCACCTGCTTTTGTGGCTATTTTAAAAAGTAATATTTTAAAAAATTGCAGAGTCAATCAAAATCTCCAGTGACCTATCAGAAACCTTGCTGGGCAAAAGGTCCCACCTGGCCCCACCCACTTTTAAAAACACTTGGAAGGCATCAAAAAGGTGTTCGTGGCCAACACTTTAGGGACCCCTGATCTAAATGGTAGCATATCTGTACGCATATAACAACATACAATGCCAACCAGCTTTGTGCATACAGTAGGGCCTCTTGAACAGAAACATTACTTACTGATCAGCAAACTGTTTAAAACTTGAAAGGGTTTCAAGATCAGTTTGTTCTGGTTTGACTCTGTAGTTCTAAGTGTGGAGAAACACGAGCCCAAGAGGACATAAAAGACATATTGCTGGATTTTGGCCTCTAATATCAGACAGTCTGTCTTTATTGCTATTCATACACATTGAAGAAATAACCTGATAAAAGTGAATAATATACATGACAGCAAAATGAGTATCATCAGTAGTAACTTTGAACTCACATGGAAAATATGGATCCAAATGATAAAACCTGGTCGCATTTCACATTTTCAGCGGGGAGGCTAAAGCCTGGCCTACTGAAAGACAGAGGTCAGGAACATGTCCCAAATCTCTATTCACCATGCCTGTCCTATACAGGAAAGCCAGGGAGGCTTTGGAATCACAGGATGCACCTTTTCTTTGTGTCTTGGAATCCTTCTTGTGATTTTTTTTTTTTAAGACAAGATGCTGGTGAATTATGAAATTACAAAAGCAAACAGAACAACCGTGTAATCTTATGCAGAGTTACTCCATTCCAGGGCTACCAAAATCAATGGCCTTAGAACGGAACAACTCTGCATGGGATTGTGCTGTAAGGTTGGTTTGAAGTCCATGACCAAGATAACACGTCAGTGCTTTTTAATTTAATTCAGATTCATTATAAAGGCTTCTTAATGTAATCCTCAACTCTGTACATCTTGCCTACCTTGTAACCCTGATATGTTTGCTTTTCTTTTTCTTTTTTTTACTGGATGACTTGAATTTTATTCCCCAGGTAGTAAAAAAAAAAAGCAAGCTGTTAGAAGAGTATCTTCCAATAGCAGGCTGGAATTAGGTTCAGCTGTGCAGGAGTTTCTGAAACTAAAATTATTTTACAGAAGTGTTTAGGAAAGGAAACATTAAACACCATTCAAAGACACACTCTAGGTGTTCTGTGTCATATCATAAACCATAAACCATACAACATCATACACACTAAGCTGAAAAATATACCCAGAAAATATCTTACTGGTATTTTTTGGGAACTTCTAAGCCAGTTGTTGATTGGGGCTTAATTTTGGCTACCTGAAATGGCCAAGCCCCCAAAATCCCAAAAATATTCAGTATTTTTGGGACTAATGGCTAGCCAAACATAACGGGCATTTAAAGGGACTGTGGTCTATTTAAATGCCTTCTCCAACCCCCAAAGAAGTTGCCCATCCTCCATTGTTTCCAATGGAAGGGGAAAGGCATTTAAAGGGCTCATGACTCACAGTGAGTTAACTCTGAAGGCATTTAAAGGGCTCACATTCCCTTTAAATGCTTTCTCCAAGCTGAGAGTTCACTCTGAATGTATTTAAAGGGACTGAGAGCCCTTTGAATGCTCTTTAACTGTGGCTATTCAGTGGTCCTGAAAAATCCCAAATATTTTTGCAATTTTTCAGTTGGCCATTTTTGTATAGCCGGATAAGTAGCCCACAGGCTAACCACCTGAAAAAATACCCAAAAATATTGATAAGGTATTTTTCATGTATTTTTTCAGAATAGCTTTTGCCAAATGCATACCACACCCCTAGTTGGGACCACACCAAATTAGATATTGGATGAGCCATGAATGGATCTCCTGCACATTTTTCTTGGTACATAGCAGCCAAGGACTCTGGCTATGTCTGTTGCTGTGGTGTAGGGGACAGAGAATTTAAGACTTCCCCTGCATATGGCTGTTCTGAATCAAACACCACTCCCAAGTTTCTGTTTTCTCCTTTGGGTGGGGTCATTTATCTTATGTTCCTCTCACTAAGGTAAATAGCAGCTGTGGGAGGGCATGTAGAGTTATGAAAACATCAGGTATGGAAAGTATCAAATACTTGTGCCATTGTGATGGTCCAAATCAGGCAGTGGGTCAGTGCCTGCTATTTATCTGGGAAAAGGATCTTCTCGTGATCTCCAATAGTTTATTATCAATGCACTTGGAACTGCCATCTTCCCTTTACCTACCTGCTCCTGGTAGAGTATCATTGACAGCTGCATAAGACTAAGATTTTTAAAAAAATTAGTCTGCAGCTAAGATTGAGCTCATTCAAGCTTATAATGAACTCTGATGAGAGGTTTCAGGATAAAAGCAAAGAAGTACTGGTAACTGTTGGGAGCCAGCGTCTGGCCCGTACTTGACCCTGCCCTGGCTGAGAATGACCAGGGACCTGATGTATCCATGAAAGGAAAGCCAGTAGAGGGAGGCGGCCAATACCCAGGGAGATTGTTCCTAAACAGCTGAGAACAAGGCTGGAAGCCAGGCAACAATGGGGAGGGCCATGGTCAGAAGCCAAGGCTGAGCCTGGACTTGGGGAAGACCATGATGGGAGAGGCTAAAAGGCAGCCAGGGAAGAAGCAGGTCAGGGAGGAGGGAGAAGAGACAGGAATGGCTTCCCTTTCTTTTTATAGTGTCTCAGGTGGAGTAAGTAGAAGGGGATTGAATACAGGCCAGCTGGGAGTGGAGCCAGGGAGCTTCATAAAAGGGAAGGCACCACATCAGCCATGGAGGAAGGGACTGAGTTCCTAGAGGAAGTTAGTGACCAGAGAAGGACCAGAGTACCAGCACCTTCTCTGCTTCCCAATTCTGAGGCTGGAGTGAAGGTTTTCTCCTTACTTTACTTTTGTCTGGAGAAACTATGTAGGTTGGAGAGCCTGCTCTGGGGACATAGGAATTTAAATGCCTTTGGAGTTCACTTGCTGCAGAGTCGCACGTTTTGGAGAAGGCATTTGAAGGGACCGTGATCCCTTTAAATGCCTTTTGAAAATTGGGTCACTTTTTTTGGAGCCAATAGACTTGGACCCCGTGGGGGTGGGGGCTTGAGGAGAGGCACCAGCATCTATGTTGCAAATCTGGTGCCTCTACCTCAAAAAACAGCCCCCCCACCGAGCCCCAGATATCCCTGGATTGATTCTCCTTTGTACCCTATGGTGATTACTGACCATAATGGTCCCCACGGGGTATAATGGAGCCAAATTTTTTTTCAGGTTTCCCTAATATTTCCTGAATCCAAATACCATACCAATATTGGGATTTGGGAATATTGGGAAATACTGATATTTTCCGGGTTCAATATACCCGAACCTGAAAAAAAAATTTGCACACTCCTAATACACATACATATTATTATATATATTGTATTGGCATCATCCACTTTCATTTACAGGCCCAAGTCACACATTACTCCAAAGTATGATAGAGATGCAGCAGCAATAAATATGAATTACCGGGGAGAGTTCTTTCACTTTAAGCACACGTATGCAAGGGCTTAACCTCAAAACCTGAGTGACTACAGAAAGTCCAACATGCTAAACATTCTAAACTGAAGTTACAATGAAGCTGATCTCCTGGAACAAGAAATTAATGTGGAAAATGAGCCAATAATGTTAAGTACAGAAATGGACTGAATGCCTCATGGTTTCATCGCAAATCTCTGCTATATATTACACTCCATATGCAAGCCATCAAAGCTGCCATCAACTCCTGCTGGATGTGTTTGCAAGATCTCATTACCCTACATAATAATCCTGGACACAGAAACAACTATCCAACTGGATCTCGTTTAGACTGAGAGGGATTCCCTATTGACTTCTCCATAAGCACTATGAACTGCTGTAAAGATTTATAGAAAAATGTTAACCCCCTACCCAGATAATATTGATCACCTGTTTCATATCCAACTCATATTGTCTGTAATGCCTCAGAAAAATCCGGTATAGAAATTTAGTGACAGTATTGTCCAGTGTAGACAGAAACCTGGCAATGCCTGTTATACAAACTTTGTAGGTGACAGCAGAAAGCATGATGATATTAATAAGATGGAAAATACAGGTTTGCATAATTTGCTATTACATCTCTCCCCACCTCCCAAAAGATTCAGTTTGTGCATTGGTTAGTAGGCGTTTATTGCTTACTGCATTCTAGGAGACAGAATCCTTTAGCACAGTATGTTCCTAGTCCCAGGCTGCTGGTCATATATATTTGTAAGCCCAGTAAGGAAGCTCATGATCCTAATACTTGTTAATATTCTGCTCTGTATATGCAGGTTCTCAAGGAACCTGACAAAGGTCAGGATACGGTTTTAGGAATACAACAACAGAGTCTGATTCCATGCAGTGATTTTAAAATTTATTTTACCCCATTTATATCCTATTTGTTACACCCACTTCCCACCCCAAGTTGGCCCTGGGAAGTGATTTCCATGATCTTCATTACTGGTCTTCCCCTGAGTAAATCAATGACTGTGGTATGGGTGGTTGTGGATTTATTTTCCAAACAGGCACATTTCATTCCATTTGCCTCACTGCCCACGGCTAAAGCTCTAGCCAAGGCTTTTCTTCTACATGTTGTCCATTTGCACATGCTCCCAGCCAAGGTGGTGTCCGACCGCGGAACTCAGTTCGTTTCTAGGTTCTGGGGGGAGCTAACGAAACTGATGGGGGTGAAATGGGGTCTGAGCAGCGCTTACCACCCAGAAACCGATGGGCAGACGGAATGGGTTAATTAGACCTTGGAATAGTATCTCCGTTGTTTCACTAATTATCAACAGGACAACTGGGTCGATCTGTTGCCCCTGGCCGAATTCTGTTATAACAACACTTGTCACTCTTCTACTGGAATGTCACCGTTTAAAGCGCTGTACAGTTATGACAGCCCACCAGTTCCGTTTTTGGAAGGGGACATGGGCCGGGGGATGGTGTAAGAATTTGAGAGACTCGTGGCCACTCCTTTGTAAGACATTAAATGCTGCCAAGGAAGCATACAAAACTCAGGCTGATAAGAGAAGGGTGGAGGGTTGGGCTCTACAGCCTGGAGACTCGGTCTATGTGTCTACAGAAAACATTCAAATGCTGCGTCCTAGTCGAAAACTGGGCTGGAAGTACATTGGTCCATTTAAAGTTAAAAAGGTTGTTAATGATGTTGCTGTGGAACTGGATTTGCCGAAAAATTTGAGGAAACTACATTCTGTGTTTCATTTTAGCCTCCTGAAAAGGGATACCGGTTCCAACCCTTGGCATCCATCAAAGCCTGTACCCCCTCCAATATTGATCGAGGGCGAGGAACATTATGAGATTTCTAAAATCTTGGACTCTAAGATCAAACATGGAAAGTTGATGTATTTGGTTGAATGGGTTTATTTTGGACCCCAGCACCGCGAATGGGTGGAAGTAGGGGATATTCGGGTCCCTAGACTGTTGCGGGAGTTTCGTGACTTCCCGGAAAAACCGGGAGAACTCCCAGAA
The DNA here is from genome assembly GCF_001447785.1 of Gekko japonicus. Lineage (NCBI taxonomy): Eukaryota > Metazoa > Chordata > Lepidosauria > Squamata > Gekkonidae > Gekko > Gekko japonicus. The sequence goes on from NW_015160840.1 coordinate 1,141,376, forward strand.
TGGCCGGGAGAAATGGACTTTTAGGAGGGCAGTATGTCAGCTATGCTGCCATGGGGGTTGGGGAGATCTGTTGACTACTAATTGCTGCTGCATTCTTTCTGTACTTCTTAGCTGCTGTAATGCTTATCTCTAAGTTGTACAGGTGGTGTGATGTCTAGCTTCAGTGGAACTGTGGGAGAGAAGTTGGTTCCCAGCTTCAGCGCTAATGGCCTGAACTCTTTCTCCCACACGCGGGAGTGTGGCTAATTGGTCAGGGTAGTGGGGGGGTGCATACGAATACCCTATATCCTATTGTGCACGATGGGCAGCCACCATTCTTAACAGTGTCTTTGTTAATGCATCTATAGCTCTTCAATAAAGTATTACCTTTCCTGAGAAGTGTGTACTATGTTTTGGCTGGGGGTTCTGACACCTATCTTTTCCCCAGTGGAAAATACAAAGCAGCTTACACCATTTTCCTTCCACCCACTTTATTCTCACCACAACCCTGTGAGGTACGTTAGGCTGAGAATGTGTGACTGGCCCAAGGTCACTCAGCCAGCTTCCATGGCAGAGCAGGGATTTGAACCTGGGTCCCCCAGATCTCCTCTAACCATTACACCACACTGTTAGCTTAACATATCGAAAGCAGTGGTTTTGTGACTAAGTGCAACAGCATATTCACTCCACACATGTGTAGCACAGGCAGTTTTCCTTATACAGCCCACCTAGCCTGTTCTCTGCCCGTGTGACCTTATGGAAAGAAGTATTTAACAATTCAAGATCGTTTCTTAACTGCATGCAGGTCACTATTACATAAAATGAAACATCCAGCTGCTGTAGCTCCTTCTAAACTTATGCATTTTGATTAACTTAATTTTCCTAACAGGAAAAATTGGAGTGGTAATCTTTGGCTCACTCTGCAGCTACCATTTCCCAGTTCAGACAAGAGCATACATGATGCAATCTGTCCAAGGCACTGTCAGGAGAGAAGTACAATAAAACTGGTAAGTTTTTGAAAAAGAAACACTATGTTCATGCTAGTTATAATGGTTCAATGTGCCCAACAGTAAAGAACAAGAATTTGCCATCAAGTTGCAACCAACTCACAGCAACTCTGACCAATGGGGTGTCCAAGGCAGGAGAGCAGCAGAGGCGGTTTGCCATTGCCTTCCTCCACATAGAGACCCCAGTCTTCCTCAGCAGTCTCCCATCCCAGTACTGTGGCTGACCCTGCTAGCTCTCAACCTCTGATGAGCTCAGGATGAACTGGGGTATTCAGGCCGCTATCCAACATTAAAGTAAAGGTAAAGGTTCCCTTGCTCGAAAGCCAGTCGAATCCGACTCTAGGGTTGCGGTGCTCACCTCCGTTTCAAAGCCGAAGAGCCAGCGCTGTCCGAAGACGTTTCCGTGGTCATGTGGCTGGCATGACTAAACACCAAGGCGTACGGAACGCTGTTACCTTCCTACTGAAGTGGTACCTATTTATCTACTTGAAATTTCTTGCTTTCGAACTGCTAGATTGGCAGGAGTATCCAACATTACAAATAGGTAAAATAAATATTTAAAGGTGTATATACCTTTTTAAAAATATTTAAAAGTGTATGGGAGCTGAGGTGGCTCAAGTGGTTAAGACGCTGAACTGCAGGCAGTGGAAGGTCGGTAGTTCAGCAGTTCGAGACCCGAGTGTGCCGCATGACGGAGTGAGCTCCCGTCTCTAGTTCCAGCTCCTGCCAACCTAGCAGTTCGAAAAGCAAGAAATTGCAAGTAGATAAATAGGTACCACTTCAGTGGGAAGGTAACAGCATTCCGTGCGCCTTGGTGTTTAGTCATGCCAGCCACATGACCACGGAAATGTCTTCGGACAGCGCTGGCTCTTTGGCTTTGAAACGGAGATGAGTACCGCAACCCTAGAGTCGGATTCGACTGGCTTTCAAGCAAGGGAAACCTTTACCTTTATACCTGAGCAGCCTACATTCATCTAAGTTTTCACTATAACCGAAAGAACCCAAAGTGGTCACCACCAAGAGTTAAGATGTACCATATTTCAGCAGCTGTGCCAGTGTGCTCAACATTAAGATTAACTGGGAATTATAGCAATTTCTTTTGTCTGTCCTGTGGGAACAAGCCAGATCCTTCCAAAACACTAAGCCACAATGATACAAAGGGTCACAAGTTTTCACCAGGCCCGAGAACGTTTATTTTATGCAGTACAAAATTATAATTCATATAAAACTGAGAACTTTCCCCTTGGTTTAACTTCAGAATTTCAGTTAATTAATCTAACCTTTAAATTGTTCCATTCTCATGTGCATCAATCATTTTCAGAAGCAGAAGAGTAAAGATACAAGAAACTGTATAGAATACTAGGGGACAATAATTTAGAAAGTTGGATTTTAAGTGATCATACTTTCAATTAAAAAGATTGTAAGTACTTTAAAGCTATTTGAGGAAGCTTTAATATTTTGAAGATTATTTGTGGGCGTCCGAATCTACTGTTTTTTAAAAAAGAAGAGTTAATACAGAACAATGCAACAACTTTGTTTTTAAATTAAACTTTTTGCTTCCCATGAACTAAAGATTAACAGAAAGAAACTCACTGAATTAACCTCAAAGTGGAATGCTTTTGAATTTATTTTGGAGATTTTTAAGCAGTGCCACAACAAACCTCACCAAGCTGAAAGACAGGATACAAATATCAAAAACACAGAAATAATTCAAACAGAATATTTTATGTAATTAAAAGACTTTACTAAAGTAGTCTAAGATGATTTCATCTAGGTCCCTTACTATAACAAAATATGGCTCAGAATTACTTTTTCTGCAGTCATTTAATATTCAATAAACAATAAGGCATACTGTTAATCTGTACATAAAAATCATGATGTTTTCTGTACAAATAAATGTATCACACCTTCTATATTTAATTTTTATAAAACATGGAGAAGATGGGTAATAAACTAAGTGTTGTTAAGTATCCACTGGATTGTGACCTTTCCAGCTCCTTCACAAACCAATTGGGACCATGACATCTTTATTTACAACACTTTTTGTCAATGATTCAAGAGCATCAACGGTATTGTCGGCTTGCAGCTGCCATCGGACAGCTGCTTTTTCTGCTGACCCAGGCATGTTCCCTTCACTGTCACTAATACTCAAGTTGTTCATTGCAGTTGAGTCTGCACTAGGATTCCTTATTGCAATTTCGATTGCCTGTCCAAAAGCCTCTTTTTGCACAGTATACTAGCATGCTACAGTCACTGGTATGCTTGGGGACAGAGAAAGTGGATAGAAATAACTTTTTCTCCCCCTCCCAAAACACTACAACCAGGGCTATTTTGGGGCAGGAACGCACAGGAACGGAGTTCCGGCTGGCTCCTAAGTTGGCCACACCCAACAGGAAGTCATTAGCATAATAGGCCACACCCAACAGCAGAAACTCATTAGGACTGGCTACATTAGGGGTGTGTGGCCTAACATGCAAAGGAGTTCCTGCTACAAAAAAAGGCCCTGGGTAAACAGAATAAGAAGCAAAAGGTGAGTGTGGCAGGATGAGCACACTTCTGGTAACATGTGGGTGCGGCCTAATGTGCTAATGAGCTGTGCTGTCAGTGGTGTGGCCCAATATGCTAATGGGTTCCTGCTGGGCTTTTTCTACAAAAAGAGCCTTGACTACAACTCAGGGGCACCCGATGAAGTTAATGGGCAGTAGACGAAAATACTTCCTCTACACAACGAATGATCAAAATGTGGAATTTTCTGCCAGAGGATGTAGTGATGGTCACAGGCATAGGTAGCTTTAAAGGGGGACTGGACAGATTTTTGATGGATAGGTCCATCATCGACCACTAGCCAAGGTGCCGAAATGGAACCCCATAATTCAGAGTCAGTAAAGCTCTAAAGACCAGTGGCACAAGGCAATAGCAGGAGACTGGCTGCTGGACTAGATTGACCACAGGTTTGATCAAGCAGGGCTCTTATGTTCTTATGCTTCTCAGCAGTTGCCAGAAGTCTTAAGGTTGCTTCAGAGATTACACAATTTCTTCAGGCAGTAACTTCCATGTGGCAATGAACATGTAACATGCAAAAGGGCAACATGTGACAACCTGTCAAGTAAGTAAATAGCATGAACATGTCCTGGGAAGCAGGATGTAACAGTTTTAAATTTCTCTGCCATAATTTTTTTTTAGTGTAAAGCAGCCCATATTGCGAAGAATCCTTTTATTACTAGTTCTCATTAATCTGCTTAGGCTGCAGCCACAGAATTAGCCACTTCCTATGGCTCCCTATTATGGTTGCAGATGCAACCCAGATCTTTAGTCATTGCAGAAAGCCTCTTCAAACGTTTCCCTAATCTCTTAAGCACTATTTTTGGAATATCATGCCTAGAAGTGATGAGAACTACACTGTAAACTCCTTGCTTGAACTTCCTCTATTACACATGAGGAGAGCTACTGACTAGTTCACCTCAATGTTAGCTGAGGAAGCCGTCTCAAGCAAAGAATTGCAGCTGCATAGGAGTTCAATAACCGAATATCTCATTTACCAGAGAAGAAGCTGTATGCCCCAGGGTTATGGTCATTCCCATCATCAAATTGACCAACTTATGTAAGCCACAAAATCACTTTCCTTTTGGGTGCCTGTGCAGTTGGATTCATGCTTTAAATTACCAACATCAGAGTACATTGCCTTATGTCTTGCAACTGCATAATCAGTGGGATCTATTCCAAAGGGGGACATGAAAAGACACCAAGTAAGTCTCAAATTTTTAAAAATCTAATTTCTCATTTTACTGTGCTCCCTTTTAAAAATCAGAAGTGGGGGCAGTGTTGAGAAAGCAGTTATATTTATACAAATTTACATATCTGTATTCAGAAGGACACATCTTAACAGCTCACCAAAAAATTAGCTCCCTGCTTGTAACTGGCAAGCAGAACATAAGCTTGTGGTTGTTCAAACAGTGGGAGGAACTCTGTTGCCAGCTGTAACATCGGGGCTGACATTCTGTCCCCCCTCTGGTTTTCCTGGTGTAAAGCTTGGATGTAGCCAGAGGCACAAGCTGGTCCATAGCTATGGTGGGACTATTGAGGGCTCCGCCCCCTTCCTTAAAGGGCCCCTGCACGGAGCAGGGATCCTTTAAATGCTTTTTAGAAGAAGCAGGGGGTGGTGCGCACCACTCTCCCTCCCCTCCTGCAAGATTTAAAGGGCCCTTCAGCTGATCAGGGAGCATGTGGCCTGCCAATCAGCTGGAGAACCCTTTAAATCCTGCAGGAGGGAGGTAGAGGGGTGCGCATCACCCACCTTCATTATGGCAAACGATGGCAGCCCCACCGGGAAAACAAACTGTCCCACAAGCCACAAAATCCCAGCTACGAGCCTGGGCACAAGCCCTTTGACATGAGCCAAAGGGCTTGCAACCTGTGGCTCTGAATGAGCCAAACCAATGGATCAAGGATTGGCCAGAGCTATAACCCAAGATATAGTTATTTGTTCTGGGAGAGAAGTGAGGACGAATTTTCTTGCTTAGAATTATCAATTCTCTTTACATCTACCACTAAGGACTTAATAACACACAATACCACTGAAATGAATAGAACGCTGGGTTGCCAGAGATGAATGAGCAATGATCGACAAGATTGTCTAGACTAATCTCCAGACTTAGTGTATATTAATGAACTGGCCCTTCTGCCTCACGAAAGTTTATGCCACAGTAATTCCGTTTGTCTTTAAGTTAACACAAGACTCTCTAGTATTTTGGCTGAAGCAGACTAACACAGCTTTTCATACACAAACACAAACAGTAAAAGATAACGGTTTCTGAAAGATTACTATTTACAAAAGATTGGGAATAAAGCATACCAATTTGCCATGGGTGGGGGGAATAAGAAACACATCACTGATTTTAAGCTACCACCACACAGCTGCCCTCTTCTCCACAGTACTCAGCACAACTCTCCTAATATTGTAAAATACCATTACACCATGAATTTCCTCATTCCTGTCAGCCAGTAACGTGGAGTGGGCACGAGGGAGTCCACGTCACATCAAACATGTTGAACGACAATAAATGTTAAAGAATAAAACACACGGTCACTGTTTTCATTTGAAACCATGTGTTTCTGGTGCATCAGCTTAAGTAATGTAAACAGGGTAGTTTTCAGCAGTACTTCCAAAACAGCACCTCCAGTTTACAGAAATAATAAAAGATAGCAATGAAGTAATCAAAGCAAAAACCAAACCAATGACACAATGAATCAAAATCCAATACCTACAACAACTCGAGTGAACAAAATATTTAAACCATATATCACCATTACTCTAACCAAACATCACTGCATCAGGATGGTTCACATGCCTTCTAAAATACAAAATGGATGGAGCAAAATTATGTATTTGTTGGGAGAGAGATTTCCAGACTCTGTGCCGCAGCTGTGAATGCCCTGTCACCCATTTCTTTTTGCTAAACATCTGACAGTGATGGACCATGGAGCATGGCCTTTCCAGCTGACTTGAGTATGAAGGTAAGTTCATGGTAGAAGCATAGAGCCATAATGTACTCTGATCCTACACCATTTAAGGATTCTACTGTCAAGCCAGCACTTTGAAGCAAGGCCAGAAATGAACTGGAAGTCTCAAAGTTGGCTTGATATGCTTAGAGAGGCATCTCTGTTTGAAGATAGACAGGCAAATCCTGGACCAATTATAGCTTGGATCTTTTCAAAGACAGCCCCATCTACAACAGTCCGTTATGGAAGTTATTAGCGTATGCATTACTAGAAACTAAAAAAATGTAATTTCACCTTTTCTGAACAGGAACAGAATTTTTCAAATAGATTTTTTTTGGGGGGGGTATTTTTGTACTTGTGTGTGTGAGTGCACACCTGTGCCTGGAAGTCACAGCGACTTCTGGTGACTCCTACTGAGGCACGGAGGACATTCAGAGAATAGGCTTGATAGACTACCTCTGGCCTCCCAGCCCTGGTATTCTCTGGAGGTCTCTCATCCAAATATTTGCAGAGTTATCCCTGCTTAGCTTCCAAGATCTGATGAGATCGGACAAAAAGAATTTTTCAAAAGACCTATGGGGTCCCCAACATGGGTGCCATAGTGCCTGCGGACACTTTTTTGGGTGCCCACCAAGAGTTTTTAGGACATGGGAGAGGCCAGGTAGAGCTATTATCCAGCAAGGCTTCTGACTGACTACTGGAGATTTGATAGGCTGTGCAGATTTTTTAAAACATTGCTTTGGCAGCAGCTGCCACCACAGCACAAGGATCTGCACTGTGTGACTGAAGTTAAGCGGTGGAAATCATGTGGTGGCTGCACCCCCATATGCTGTGTCAAAATTCCAAATGTGCCCGCAGGCTTAAAAAGGCTGGGGACCCCTGATCAATATGATCACACTTATGATAAGGTTGACTGACTCTTGCCAGATTCTTTAAATATAGTATTTAGCAGTAAGAGACTATGGCCCATTCTGCATCTAGCATTCGCTCTGTAGTTTTACCAAACCCACACTGGAACAGAAAAAGATGCAGGCCAATACCCCAGGCCAACACTGTATTGACTGCAGAGTCACCCCTGAATGGCTGTAAAATGGCCATAAATCTATGCAGACAGTACCAAAGAACTGAGAGATCAAAGGAAGTGAAACTGGCATACAGTGTGGAGCCTTCCATAAAAGGCGACAATCAAAGAAAGTGAAAGTGGCATGCAATGTAGAGGGGAACCATAGATTCCCCCCCCCCCCCCCCCCCCCGATGCTAGAGCGTTGCTGTGCAATGCATTGGCAGCGTCCCCGTGACAGGCTGCTGTTTTGAAGCCTGCTGGCCAGTGGTGGATTGGGGCCCCTAAAATTGGGGGATTCCCTGCCCCGACTGGAGGGATGGCAACCCTATTAGTTAAGAAACTACTTGGAAAATATTATGTTAATTGTATAGCTCTACTGCTGGAGAAAAGGCAATTTTGAATGTCATAAAGAAACAAAAGTTTGATCCTAGTTAAGAGGTGTGCATTTAAAGGATAGGCCCATTCTGCATCTAGCTTTCGCTCTGCTGTTTTACCAAATCAATGTTGGAACAGAAATTACCCTTGAGTTTTTGCCCCCAGTGCTAGAGTGTTGCTGCATGATGGCCCTAGCGTGATGATGTCATCGTGTCACATGCAACAGAAAAGTCCCAGAGAGGAACCAGGAGCACCCCGCCGTAAGAAAGGTGAGACCTGGCAACCCTATTAACAAACAATATTTGGCATCCAAGCTACTACCTACTGCATCAGCTATGAAAACTATTCAACAGAAATGTCATGTATCAGTTTTTAAAATCACCTTAACAGAGTTAAGTCAGTTGAGGTCATATATAAATATATGTATTTATTAATTAAAATACTCTGCCTTTCCTCATGGTTAAAGGTGGCTTATGATAATGGTTAAAAATATTTCCAAAAGATTTCTGATCAGATCTCAACTGCAGACAATCTTTTATTGAAATCTTATTTTCGAGAGAAATGGTTCCCATTCTTTAACTATGTGGAAAATCATACAAAGGTTAAAAATTCACTTCCAAAGAAATATACTTGTTTAGCCTTTTGTTAATCTCTTTTTACATTCTACCCTTTTTCTATGGTGTTGGTGTTGGTATTACTATTATTGTTATGTAAAACTGGTACTTGTTCTATTTTGTTAAATTTCAAAATAAAAGTTATAAAAGAACTATTTCCAAAATAAAATAGCAAACCCCAAACCTCTGCCCCTCAAAAGATATCTTACATTCAACCCCCCTCAAAGGCCCTGGTAAACAAGCAGGCCTTGCTGTGCCTCCTGAAAACGTCCAAGGAGACCCCCCCCTCACCTCTTTATGGAGCCCATTCTACAGTGCAGGACCTATGATGTAAAAGGCATGGTTAGACCAGCTACATTAAATGGTGGGATAGCCAACAGATGGCTGCCTGAAGACCATAGTTGGCACACAGGGACATACGGAAGGAGACTTTCCTAAAAATAAACAGCTTATACCAGCTCTACTTAGCTTTACATGGAAATAACCACAATCCATCTTTTTGAGAAGTGGTTTAAGTACAGCATATATTATTCTCCTTAATCTGCTGTGGTATCAGATATCAAAGTGTACAGTGCTCCCAAAGTTGTGTACAGTCTATGTCAAGAATTCGTTTCAACTTAGCAATCTTAATAATAATCACTTATCATCTAAGATGTCTGTCATCCTGGAAAAATTAATGAAAGAACTCTTAAAACGCATTGGGAAATTACCTAACACAAGGGCAAATCATGCCATTCCAGAGGATTTCCTGACCTTCCAATAATTATGGAGGGTACAGTAAACTCCAATATAGACAGAAAAAATGCAGAAAAATAAATAAATAAAATACCATGCATAGTTCTTTGGAACCAAGCTATAGAAAGCAGGCATTCCTTAAACTGATAACAGCAATGACAGCAAAGTTGTGGTAAATCCCTTCCTCTCCCCTTGAAAACTTGTGGCAAATTTAAGCAATACTATAAAACATATCACTTCCCTGATGGAGTTCTGATATATCAAAGATAATTACAACTATCACAGCAACAAGCCTTCCTTCGAATAAAACATGCCAAAGGTTCATTAAGCAGCATATTATTACAAACTAGTAATTCCGTAACAACCTCTTGTGCACAAGTAGCTTGTATTTAAAACAAATAAATCCTAAATTGATTCAAAAACAAGCCAAACATCCCACAGGTTGCTTTCTGTTAATTACAGGAATCCAAATCAAAGTACTTGAATGTTACATAAGAACATAAGAGATGCCAATGTTGGATCAGGCGAAAGGCCAATCCAGTCCAACACTCTGTACCACACAGTGGCCAGAAATACCAGTGCCATCAGGAGGTCCACCAGTGGCGCCAGGACATTAGAAGCCCTCCCACTGTTGACCCTCCCCCCCAAGCACCAAGAAGACAGAGCATCACTTGCCCCAGAGTCCCTATCTACACCTTGTGGCTAATAGCCACTGATGGACCTCTGCTCCATATGCTTATCTAATTCCCTTTTGAAGCCATCCATGCTTGTAGCCGCCACCACTTCCTGTGGCAGTGAATTCCATGTGTTAATCACTCTTTGGGTGAAGAAGTACTTTCTTTTATCCATTCTAACTCGACCGCTCAGCAATTTCATGGAGTGCCCACGAGGTCTTGTACCTTTTTCTCTACCTGCTCTTTCCCATGCATAATCTTATAAACCTCAATCATGTCACCCCTCAGTCGTCGTTTCTCCAAGCTAAATAGCCCTAAGCGCTTTAACATTTCCTCATAGGGAAAGTGTTCCAACCCTCTTATCATTCGAGTTGCCCTTTTCTGCACTTTTCCCAAAGCTATAATATCCTTTTTAAGGTGTGGTGACCAGAACTGCACACAGTATTCCAAATGAGGTCGCACCATTGATTTATATAGGGGCATTATGATATTGGCTGATCTGTTTTCAATACCCTTCCTAGTAATTCCCAGCATAGCATTGGCCTTCTTTATTGCAGTCACACACTGTCTCGACATTTTCAGTGAGTTATCCACTACAACTCCAAGATCTCTCTCTTGATCAGTCTCTGCCAGTTCAGACCCCATCAACGTGTATTTATATTTAGGATTTTTGGCTCCAATGTGCATCACCTTGCACTTGGCCACATTGAACCCCATTTGCCATGTTGACGCCCACTTGCCCATCCTTGACAGATCCCTTTGGAGTGCCTCACAATCCTCACTGGTTTTCACCACCCTGAACAACTTCGTATCATCCGCAAATTTAGCCACTTCACTGCTTACTCCCAACTCCAAATCATTAATGAACAAGTTAAAAAGCAGTGGACCAAGTACTGATCCCTGCGGTACCCCACTGCTTACCACCCTCCACTGAGAAAATTGCCCACCTACACTCACTCTCTGTTTTCTATGAACTAGCCAGTTTTTGATCCATAAAAGAACTTGTCCTTCTATCCCATGATTTTTGAGCTTACTTAGGAGCCTTTGATGAGGAACTTTATCAAAAGCTTTCTGGAAGTCAAGGTAAATAATATCTATTGGATCCCCCTTGTCCACATGTTTGTTCACCCCCTCAAAGAACACTACCCTCTCTCAATCAGCCAAAACTCTGCAACAACTCTAAGCGCTTTCACACACTCCCAAACACAGTTTTCCCATACAATATCCTCAGCTGAATCCCCTCAGCTGAAAGCAAGTAAAAAAACACTCACCCCTCTAGCAGCTCTGTCTCCTACTCCTGCTCAAAGCTCAGCTGGGTCCCTATCATCCTTCAGTACTCCTTTTACCCCTTGGTCATCCAAGGGCCCCACTGCCTCCCTGGCTGGTTTCCTGCTTCTAATGTACATAAACATAACATAAGAGATGCCAATGTTGGATCAGGCCAAAGGCCCATCCAGTCCAACACTCTGTATCCCACAGTGGCCAGAAATACCAGTGGGGGTAGGAGGTCCACCAGTGGGGCCAGGACATTAGAAGCCCTCTGCCTCCCTGGCTGGTTTCCTGTTTCTAATGTATTTGAAGAAAGTTTTATTGTTGGTTTTTACGTTTTTTGCTATATGCTCCTCATATTCCCTTTTTGCCTGCCTGACCTCAGACTTGCATTTTATTTGCCATAGCCTGTGTTCCGTTTTATCAGCCTCACTGTGACTAGCTTTCCACTGCTTAAAGGAATTCTTTTTACTTTTTACAGCCTCCATTACTCTGTTTGTTAACCATGCAGGCTTTTTCCTATACCTTTTTGTGCCTTTCCTAACCTGCGGAATATATATTTTTTGAGCTTCTAGGATCGTAGTTTTAAATAGATCCCAAGCTTCCCCAATTGTTTTGACCCTTTCTACTTTTCCTTTCAGTTTCCTCCCCACGTGTCCCCTCATATCAGAGAAATTACCCCTTTTAAAGTTAAAAATGGTTGTGTGAGTCTTTTTGGCCAATTCTCTATTTGTACAAATGTTGAACTCAACAACATTATGATCACTGTTCCCAAGTGGTGCAATCACTTTTACATCTCTCACCAGGTCTTGAGTGTTACTTAGGACCAAATCAAGGATCGCCTCTCCCCTGGTAGGTTCCATGACCATCTGCTCCATAGCACAGTCATTTAGAGTGTCTAGAAACTCAATCTCTTTCTCTCGACTAGAACACATATTGACCCAATCAATGTGTGGGTAGTTAAAATCACCTATTACGACACAGTGTTTTTGTCTAGCTGCTATCTTTAATTCATTCATCATTTTATAATCCTCCTCTATCTTTTGATCTGGTGGGCGATAACAAACTCCCAGTGTTAAGTTTCCTTTTGGCCCCCCTATTTCAACCAATAGAACTTCCAGAAGCAAATCCAATTCTCTTAGCCTCTCAATCTTTCTGGACTTTATACCCTCTCTGACATACAGAGCCACTCCACCTCAACCCTTCCCCCCCATCCTTCCAATATAATATATAACCAGAAATCACCGTTGTTCATGTTCACAGTATCTTTACCCAATGAGTTCATGGAGTACTCCCCACTACTATTTGTAGAGAACATTCTCCAACTTCCAGAAGAGAATGCAAAATTACGAGGAGAAACTCCTGCCCCAAGCCAAACCCAGACAAGGGGCTATTATATATATACACACATACATACATACATACATACATACATACATACATACATACATACATACATACAGGGGTCATTTCGTAGACAAAGAGGTGCAGGAGTTCATTAGCATAACTTATTAGCATAACTTATTTGCATATGCCACACCCCCTGACATCACCAGAAGTGTGTCAGAAGGCAACGCCCACCGCTCAGGCTCCACTGGACTGTTTTGGATCGCTAGCTATTGGGGGGGACGTGCAGATCTGCCCTCACAGAGGAGGGAGAGCTTGTACCTGAATAAAACTTGATCATAAAGGTGCCACTGGGCTGTTTTGGGTTGCTAGCTATGGGGGGGAGGGGAACGCACAGATCTGCCCTCACAGAGGAGGGAGAGCTTGTATCTGAAGGCGGGCTGGGGGGGGGCTCTGCAATTTACCTGGCTGCTTTTTGCTCCTCGTAGCCTGACTGAGGGCTGCTGGGAGCGGGGGTGGGGCTTGTTGCATTTGCCCACCCCTGGGCTCCTTACTGCTGGAGCTCCGCTCCTGTGCGCTCCCGCAAGAAATGACCCCTGTATACTCACACACACAAGTGATTTTCACCCGCACTGGACTCAAGACAAAGCCAAACACTCATCTTCCCCATCTAACTTTATCAATCTAAAAAAAAGATGAGCCTTCCCAGAAAGATACTGAATTGGACCCCATACAAATTATTTACAAAAGTAACAAAAAGGATAAAGAATAGCTGGATGTATATTAAAAAGTGTTCAGGATCTACTGTTTAAATATTAAATAGCTACTGTTATCGCAGTGATTTTTGAGTTTGTAATGCCTTAATGGAAACTGGCCTTGTTGAGGAAAGGAAAAGAAACTTGTGTTGTTGTTGTTGACAATTGGCTTTTCTCAAGTTAAAGGCATTTGAGGGGGCAGTATGCTGAAGTTTCCCCCTAGAGCATTAAACTGTTTTTGAGCAATTTCTTTTAAGCAACACACAAAGTCTTCTGTTCCCAAAGGTCGATAGCTGAAAGTTCTACTACATGTTCATCCAAGTTGAACGCACTCTGTCCTACTTATTAATTCATTGTAATCCATGGAGATACTGGATCACAACCGCTCAGTCTTAGCAAGAACTGCTGACCTCTGATGTTGCTCTTAGTATATTATGGTGATGATAGCCAAAAGAGTTGTAACAACCCATCTTAGCTTTGTTTGCAATTTGACGTTGGAGCCAGATTCTCTTCCACACTTAAAGCCACATCAGCTTTAAAATAGAATCCATAAATATTTTAATAAGGGACACTTTTTTCCTACCAACAACATTAAAACAATGGTTCTATCACATTTATTTTCTTTGGTAAATTAGCTTTTTATGTGGCTGTTTACTAATTTGGATGTCCTCATCTAGGAGTCAGTTGCTTCCCCATTTCTAACAGATGCTTGAAAACACATTGTTATATTCTCATTTTTATATAAAAAGACAAACCCTTCATCAAAAGGGCATGTTCCCTTGCTTTACTATTTTTAAGTAATTGTATTGTATTTAATTAGTCTTCTGATCTTTAAAGTTAAAAGCAGACTTACAATTAATTCATGCTATAAACCACCAATTCAAAATGTGGCAAAAGATGGTAATTAAATAACAATTATCATACCAGAAGCGTTCAAATAAAGCAAATGTGGTCACTGAAATTACTAAAAACCTAAGAAACAGCATGCCACCCAGACTATTTTCAATTAAATCACTGTGGTTTTTTCTATTGAACATGATTGTATCCTTCAAACATTCATAAATTATGATGCACCATGTGCATTTTGTGGACAAACTCTGGAACAGAATACAGGAGGTGCAAAACACCTCCTTGTCTGATATTTTAACGTTAGGGACCACGGCTTAGTATATCACGAGAATACACAAAACAAGAATTTGCTTCTGAAGGGGGGAAAAATGTATCCATGCTCTTTTCCATTCCCTAAAATGCAAGCACATCATGAAAGAAAAAAAGAAAGATACCCACCCAATCCCTTGTAAATCAAACTAGACAGTGGCAAACCAAAATGCATAACTAAAGCAAAGGAGTGGAAAGAGACTTGCTTTTGCTTCTCTCTCAGTGCCTAATCATTTGTAAAGGCTAACGTCTGCCAGCCACTGGATTCACAGGAACAAAAGAATATGTCTGCGGCTGGAAGCCATTACAGAACTTATTCAAGGTTATTATTGTGCTGTAAAGTTACATATGTGCCTCTTAATTTTCAACTGATACAAAGCATGTATTGCAAACTGCTGTAGTACATCTGTCAACAAATATCTGCAAATATACCATTTTGGTTGAATTTATTCAGCAACTTCATAGAGATTTTCTTGTTTCCCCACACGTGTACCAACCCCCCCCTGCTAAATTCAAGTTGTTCAAATGCAGC
Organism: Gekko japonicus; assembly: GCF_001447785.1. Taxonomy (NCBI): domain Eukaryota; kingdom Metazoa; phylum Chordata; class Lepidosauria; order Squamata; family Gekkonidae; genus Gekko; species Gekko japonicus. The sequence continues at coordinate 1,156,383 of NW_015160840.1, forward strand.
TTTTGTTTTTTAAATAGTCCCTTGCTAGGGAAAAAAAAATAACTGGTTGCTTTATAATTTGTCACCTTTTGTCTTCTTTCACCAATGTGTCATTAAGTCTTTAATTTGGTTTCCTGTTGTCTGCAATGGGATATATGCTGCTTAAAATCCAAAAGGGCCGCAGACATAGATGGTAGGTAAAAATCTGTGAACCATAAGTAAGTTCCTATAAGGGACATACAAAAAAAAAAAAAGATTGTTCTTCAGTCAGACTTAAGCCATTACTTTCTTCAAAAGAAGAAAAGACACAAGTTAAGAGAAAGGAACCGCCAAAGACCTTCTGCTGAGATG
>NW_015160840.1:1156741-1239762 GCF_001447785.1 Gekko japonicus
GATCTGGGAAAAGGATCCAAATAGGATTTCAAACATCCAAAATTTTTAACTCAAACATTTAGGTATTTCACCATGCTGCTGTTCATTCATTCACTGATTTTGTGTGTGTGTGTGTTAGTTTAAAGAGATGCTAAACCAAAGGAGACGAGCTCTACGTGTATTTACATTCCAAAACTAAGATCCCCCCTCCTCCTCCCCTCCCCCAACAAGTCTGTCATCCCTTCATAGCTAAACAAACCATAAAGTTTAGCCTCATGTTCTTGAGGCAACGTAACAAACATGGTGAAGTGAAAAGTTCCTAACCCTCCCCCCCACACCCACACAATGCAAAGAGAGATGTTTGGTTTTTAAAGCCATTATAGCTTTGTGCACTGTTTTGACTATGAACAGCACACACTTCTGTAATGGACGTAGACTAAACTTGCGGTGGAAGGGGGATCAGTTGCTTGACTATTTTGGCTTTACTGAACTCTTTGTTCTCTGACAACTGCACTCACTGTTAGCCCTTTGTGCCTTACTGTTAAATTATACTCTGTCACAGAATTGTGTGAGACCAAGGTGCATTTCCTGAAACAGTGCAATGTTTAATTTTTTTAAAAAAATCAGAGACATAAGGTACTAATAAAATATACATATTTGAAACTATGGCTTAATTAGGGGGGTGATATAAAAACATGGTGCTCCAGGGAAAATTCTAAGGAATCACAAGTGCGGCAAGGGCGTTAGAACAGGGCATACAAGATGATCTTCACCCAAAGGCTGGTTAAACAGCTCATTATTTCACGTGTTTACATGCAACTATCTCAACATCACCACAGCCTCTTTGGTCGTTTTGCACTGGCATGGAGAAAATGCCAGTAATAATATTGCTAAGCAGCACAGCTGACTAATTTAGACCCTTTGTAGAAATGTGTCTTAACAATTAGGAATGTGTGTTTCCATTCTTCTACCATATCCCCTGTCCATCACATTTTCCCCTCAAACTCTCTCTCTCTTGGACCTTTCCTTGCTGAGTTCGGTCTCCTAATAATTTCTGTTGTGTGTGTCAAGGATTTATGGAGCTTGAGAATACAACAGAACTGGAGAATAAGAAAAATAAAACTAGGAAAATCAAGTTTTTCCAGGCCCTTTCCCACTGCTGTTCAGTTGGTTTAAAAGTTATTAACCAATAAGGATGTTTCTTGTTATCTGGTACAAAGTACCTTCCAACCAAAAGGGAGAGAGTGGTTAGAACTGGGGCCAAGAACTTTTGCAGTATTGGCTCTGAAGAATCAGCTGTACTGAAATGTGTAAGCTGTGTATAGGCCATATACAAATATTTTACTTAAACTTGGTTTTAAAGTATAGATGGAAATGTTTTCACTGTAGTATTTTGAGGATACAAGGGATGGAAGTCTCCAGAAAGCATATACTGTTTGCTGTAAACACTCTGAAAAGTAGCTGCATCTTCAGTGAGGATGTCCTGAAATTTATAACTGCTATCAAGTTGCAGGCAAAATACATATTCAATGAAGGAGTATTTAGCAAGGAGCACTCCATTGGCAATTCAGAAATACAGGAATTGTGCAACAAAGTATGAAACCTGCTCAACTATATTTGGGCAATGACCTGCGATGGAAGTGGCAAGGGTGTCATAAGACCTGTGACCTGTTAGTACAAAGAGCTAAGTTGCAAATTCAACTATCTATTATGAACACCATTTGAAATCTGATGGAAAGGAATGAAAGACCAACTCGATATTTATGGAAGAAAAAAACAGCAATTAGCATTATTGTAAATTATAAGTATATATTGACAGCTGTAAAAGACAAAAGACCATAAGAACTTTTGGTTAACAGCAAATCAAACAGCTGCTGAGGAAGTGTAATATAATAGACCACATCTGCTGAATGGAAGCTGTCAGTCACTGTGACTCTGTAGAAATTCCTAGAGTTTTCCAGTAGCTTTGAAATATCTTCTGGCTGATTACTATGTACACCGACTGAAACTGTAAAATTCGACTGATATCTATATATTTGCCTGTTGGGACAATCCTGATGAGAACTTGGTTTAGGATGGTTATTTTGACCTTTAGATACTTGTTTTCTTTTTCTTTTACTGTCCCTAGACTACATTATAATGAGGGTGCCCCTTCCATTTAAAACACCCTTTCCTAATAATTCATAATGTGCTTCATACACATGGCGCTGATGCTTTCAGTGACCTGCTCAATATGACCCCAAGATAATATTTAAAAAATAAATTTTTCATATTTTAAGGAAAACACAAGTATTAATCCTTATTAACATTACCACTAGAAACACCTCAGACTGTCCCTTAGAAAGTACATGGACCGTTTGGGATCAAACAGTTTTAGGTGGGATAAAAGTGGTTTCAAGTTTTTAAAACTATATTACCTTTTAAGTTTCGTTTATTTGCTGCACAGAAATACCTGGATGGTTCAACTAGTCACACACCACATTTCACTTGGTCAAGTCCAGAAACAAGCTATACAGCACACGACACAGAGAACAGTAATTGAAGGAACTGGCTCTTGAAGCCATTACCCTCTCTATTGGCCGCGACAGCAGGTCCCGGCTCCTGTCTGCAAAGCTACAAGCAGAAAACCTAGCTGTGGTTGCCAGTCTACTCCAACAAAAGTCAACAATACAATTTTGTTTGTGCTCATACTCCATCTGTTAGATGCAGCCTCTGCGCCAGAAAAGACACCAACTTATCCCCCTTGTATTGCATTTCCCTATTGTATTGCACCTGTCACTAGAAAACTGGAGATTCACTCATAAGATCTCTATGAGCCAATCAGAGTTCCTGTCCCACCTGGAAACACAGATTTATGGCACAGAGAGTTTGCTTTCATTTGCTGCATCAGATTAAAATAGTTTTAAAACAATGCTTTGATGGTATTTGGTCTCAGTATATCTAAAGACAGAAATCTGAAGAACTATGGACGGAGGTTCGTGACATTGTACAGGAGGCAGCAATCACCACCATACCAAAGAAAAAGAAATGCAAGAAAGCAAAATGGCTTTCTGATGAGGCTTTACAAATAGCAGAGGAAAGAAGGAAAGCGAAAGGCAAAGGCGAAAAGGAAAGATTTACCCAACTGAACGCAGATTTCCAGAGAACAGCAAGGAGAGATAAGGAGGCCTTCCTGAATGAACAGTGCAAAGTAATAGAAGAAAACAATAGAATGGGAAGGACTAGAGATCTCTTCAAGAAAATTGGAGAAATCAAGGGAGCGTTCCATGCAAAGATGGCCATGATAAAGGACAAAAACGGTAGGGACCTAACAGAAGCAGAAGAGATTAGGAAAAGATGGCAAGAATACACAGAAGAACTATACAAGAAAGACCTCGATGTCCTTGACAACCACGACGGTATAATCACTGACCTCGAGCCAGACATCCTGGAATGTGAAGTTAAATGGGCCTTAGAAAGCATTACTAACAACAAAGCTAGTGGAGGTGATGGTATTCCAGCTGAGCTATTCAAAGTCTTAGAAGATGATGCTGTTAAAGTGCTGCACTCCATTTGCCAGCAAATTTGGAAAACGCAACAGTGGCCACAGGATTGGAAAAGATCAGTATACATTCCAATCCCAAAGAAGGGCAACGCCAAGGAATGTTCAAACTATCGCACAATTGCACTCATATCACACGCTAGCAAGGTCATGCTCAAGATCCTACAAGCTAGGCTTCAACAGTACGTGGATAGAGAACTACCAGAAGTACAAGCTGGGTTTCGAAGAGGTAGAGGAACTAGAGATCAAATTGCCAACATTCGCTGGATTATGGAGAAAGCAAGAGAGTACCAGAAAAATATCTACTTCTGCTTCATTGACTATGCTAAAGCTTTTGACTGTGTGGATCACAACAAACTATGGCAGGTCCTTAAAGAGATGGGAGTACCAGACCACCTCACATGTCTCTTGAGAAACCTGTATAAGGGCCAAGAAGCGACAGTTAGAACCGGATACGGAACAACTGATTGGTTCAGCATAGGAAAAGGAGTACGACAAGGATGTATACTGTCACCTTGCTTATTTAATATATATGCAGAGTACATCATGCGAAATGCTGGCCTGGATGAATCACAAGCGGGAATTAAGATTGCTGGGGAAAAGATCAACAACCTCAGATATGCAGATGATACCACTCTAATGGCTGAAAGTGAAAAGGATCTAAAGAGCCTCTTGCTCAGAGTAAAAGAGGAGAGCGCAAAAGTGGGCTTGAAGCTCAACATCAAAAAAACTAAGATCATGGCATCCGGCCCCATCACTCCTTGGCAAATAGAAGGGGAAGTCGTGGAAGTAGTGACAGACTTCACGTTCCTGGGATCCCAGATCACCGCAGACTGTGACTGCAGCCATGAAATTAAAAGACGCCTGCTCCTTGGGAGGAAAGCGATGGCGAACCTAAACAGCATGATAAAAAGTAGAGACATCACCCTGCCAACAAAAGTCCGCATGGTCAAAGCAATGGTATTCCCAGTAGTCATGTATGGCTGTGAGAGTTGGACTATAAGGAAGGCCGAGCGCCGAAGAATAGATTCTTTTGAACTATGGTGCTGGAGAAGACTCTTGAGAGTCCCTTGGACTGCAAGAAGAACAAATCAGTCAATCCTCAAAGAAATCAACCCTGACTGTTCCCTGGAAGGCCAGATAATGAAACTGAAGCTCAAATACTTTGGCCACCAAATGAGAAGGGAGCACTCACTGGAAAAGACCCTGATGCTGGGAAAGATTGAAGGTCAAAGAAGACGGGGACGGCAAAGGATGAGATGGTTAGACAGTGTCAGCGATGCAACGAACATGAAATTGAGCCAACTTCGGAGGACGGCGGAAGACAGGAGAGCCTGGCGGGAGATTGTCCATGGGGTCGCGAAGAGTCGGACTCGACTGTGCGACTGAACAACAACAACAATATCTAAAGAACAGCTATGATACTGCTTCCGAGCATTTATGTACTATGGAAACAGAACCATTTTCTTCTCGGGTTTTCTGAGTGTACATTTATAGAAAGATTCTGAGTTAGGCCTTAGGATCATATCATGCACTCATCACTGTTTTTCTTGGGTGCTACAACAGGGGAAATGGTTAAGACACAGAATTAGTCAAGCTCTTAGAAGCTAGGACTGAAATCTAGGAATCTATAAGGAATTTTAATGACAATCAATCTCACAATACAAAACACTATTCAAATTTCTGTTATTAAGCAAACCCTGCTTCTCTTTCTTTTGGGGAGGAGCAAAAGGCTCATTACAAATTATTTTAAAATATAACAGGACCCCTAAACATACAGCAAATATCAATGCCCCAGAGAATGCCTGTGGTGTGAAATTAGCAGGAGCAGAATGGGAGAGGGTATATACACACATCCCACCATGCTACCACTCTCTGACTGGATTCCAGATTGGCGTACAAATGTGCTGGTTCTCACCCAGCCTGATCCAGCCAGGGCAGTATGGGAACAGCACACGTGGGGCAGAAAAATGCCTTATCAGATGATAGCATAACATAGGAAAATATTTAAAGTGTATGTTTGGATCCATCTCCCCAATTCCCAGAAGTCACCTGAGAACTCCAAAACAACTGATGTTGAGAGTTGTGGGGGCCTCATTGATAGAGTACCATGGAGACTGCACTGAGGGGGAATCGGGCAAAACTGCCCACCACTTCCTTTCCCAGTAAGATCAGGGCTCTGTGGGACCTGGGACAGTTCTGCAGGGCCATGAAAACGGAGCTTTTCCAGCAGGCATTCCGATAGGAGCTGCACCTTATCAGCTATGCCCTGTGCCGACTTACTTCCAGCCGAAGCTACCGCTGAACGTGCTCTTAAACACACTTTACTATATCTGGATCGCCATTGACATATTAACGGTCTAAACTGTTTATTGTGTATTTTATACTGAGATGTATTTTGTATTTATTGGGTTTTATGTAAGCCGTCCTGAGCCTGCCTCGGCGGGGAGGGCGGGGTAAAAGTCTAAATAATGAATAAATAAATAACTTAAAGGTAAACATTCTCCTAATATGTCTTTGAAGACTCATTTCAGTAGATATCGTCCATAATTAAATTTCACCATTTCTCCCAGTTTTCTCCAATCAGCTGGAGCTAAGAAAATCAGAGGTTCAAATCTATTATTTATTAGACCTTAAAGACAGATAATATAAATTCAACTCCAGTTTTTAAAATATCATCTTCTGGAAACCAAATGCAAGTTTTAAAATGCATCATAAAATACATGACCTTATGTTAATGCACTTCAGTTAGGCATACTCACCAGACATTCTGCTGAAACAAACAACACCAAGGCTGTCTCTGAGCCAGTACTAATCCACAGTGGATACATGCACAATGTGTGCCAATATGCAATGTAATCTGCACAATAGAAGGAGTGATCATGGTGCGTAAAAATTGCGATACACCATCTCATAGCCCTTTAACGTGCATCATCTCATGGAACTGCTTGTAATTACATGTATGAAATGCAACTGTGATGTTAGCTAGCATTACAAGACTTAGAGAGCAATCCTCAGCAGGTTTACTCAAAATCCTACTTAGGCCTGTTCAGTGGTATTACTCCAAGAAATTGTGTTCTTAGGATTACACTGTTAATGTTCCAAATTGTACTTCACCTGAGCCATCCAACATTGGCCACCCAAATTTCTCCAGGCTCAAGAGAACCTTTCAGGATTATTACGAGACTTTCCTGAAAAAACAACCATATTAGCTACCAAGATGGAATAAGGCCAGGGGTCGTTTCGTAGAAAAAGAGCTAGGGGAACTCATTAGCATAACTCATTAGCATATGCCACACCCCCTGACATCAGGGGCCCGGCGGTGGACCTGTAAGGCCGGCGGGAGTGAGAGGAAGCCCCGCCAAGGCCCTCCCTGGCCCCAGGCAGGCAGGGGTGGGGAGAGGCAGGGAGGAAGCAACTTACCCTCCCTCTTCTCCTGCCCCCTCCTGGCTGAATGAGGGCCGGAAGCGGGGCGGCTGGAAGCAGGGGGCGGGGCTTCGTCGTGTGCCCCGCCCCCTTGCACCTCACCCGGGGGAACTGCATTCCCCCACGATCCCCCCCCCGAAATGACCTCTGAATAAGGCACAGCACTGAACAGGAGTAGGAAGTATAACTTTGGTAACATAAGGAGAGTAAAGACCTGGAACTTAAAAATATCAATTTCTTATTCATCTTATCAATATATCTAACCCTCAACCCCCTTCTGTGGATACTTATTGGAATACACATGACAGATCTTTCTACAGAACTAAGAAAAGCTTCAGGTCTGAAATCTTAAAAAAACCCAGAAGCCACACCTGTAGATTTAAGAAATGAATGCCCTGAGCAACTACTGCTAGACTACCACAACAGTATTGTCAGCATTCAAACCTTGGTTTCTGTCAGTAAGAGGGGAAGGAACAGGGCCCTTTTCACAGCTGTTTTTGCCTTTGAGGGAGGACCCACTGAGAGCAGGCCCAGCAGCAAACACCAGGGCAACTTTCTACCATGACTCACCCAGGCCCAGCTGCTTCCTACTGTTCAACAGCCAGTGTGGTACAGTGGTGAGGGTTTCAGATTTGGATCTTGGAGACCAGGTTCAAATCTCCACCCTGCTGTGGAAGCTTACTGGGTCATTTGGCGCCAGTCATGCACACTCACCCTAACATGCCTCATAGGATGTTGTGCAGATAAAATGGAAGACAGGAGTATGATGTAAGATGCTTTGGGTTCCCATTGTGGGAAAAGGTCAGGTATAAACAAAGTAAACAAATTATAAATAGAGCAAAGGATGGGGAGCAGGTAAAAGGCAAGCTGATGGGAAGGAGAGAAGAATGCAAGAAAAAGGGAGAGGATATGGGGGCTGCCAGGAAGAAAGTGGAAATAGTGTGGGGAGGGGGATACAGCAGAAAGTGAGGTGACTTTCCACAAGTCTTGCAGGTTCCTCACTATGCAACTGAGCCTGGCCTGGCAACTGGCACAACACAACATGGGCCAAATTTTTCCAAGGAGAGGTGCCGGGGGAAACTTGAAGATGGGGTCAGATATAGGTAGGTTGGTTGGTGGCAGGAAAGCTAGAAGGAATCATGGAAACGGGAGAGGCTATGGGAACTTTCAAGAAAGTGAAAGAGGAAATAGTGGGTGAGGAGAAAATAGAGATCCCCCTTGGAAGTTCTTCTGGGTCTCCCTCTTGTATATTTTTAACTCTAAGAATTCATAGATACTGCAATTCACAAAGGCATGATGGGCACAAACCTGGTTTGTTGCCATGATCATGCTACTACTCCTCTCACCTTGTTCATACATAGAATATGTCTGAAGACTGCTTCAGCTCCAGACTGCATGAGCCTTAACAAATTGCTTCATTTGTTCCCCAAAGACATGTGCATGCACCTGTATTTGGCCATCGTGGCAAACTGAAGCTTGAAGACTTAAAAAACCAAGAAGCCTGTCCTTTGCGCATGAGGGTAGCAGTTATGACAGAAGGAGGAGGAGGAGACTGGATTTATACCCCACCCTTCACTACCCAAAGGAGTATCAGAGCTGCTTACAATCCCTTTCCACCACAGACACCCTATGAGGTAGGTGGGGCTGAGAGAGGTCTCTCAAGAACTGCCTAAGGTTGCCAGGTCTGGGTTGGAAAATACCTGGAGACTTTGGGGGTGCATCTGGGAGAGGGTGGGGTTTGGGGAGGGGAGGGGCCTCAGCATGGTACAATGCCATAGAGTCCACCCTTCAAAGCTGCTGTTTTCTTCAGGGAAGCTGATCTCTGGAGATCTCCAGGCCCCACCTGGAGGCTGGTAACCCTATAACTGTCCTTGAGATAACAGCTCTGAGATAATTTATTACTGACCCAAGGTCACACTAGCAGCTTCATGTGGAGGAGTGGGAAATCAAACCTGGTTCTCCCAGATTAGAGTCCGTACTCTTAACCACTATACCAAACTGGCTTCATGGCCTATGATTCCCCACCATGTTCCTATGAGCCAACTATGGTCTTTAGGCTGCTACCTATTGGCTGTTCCCCCACTTATGGTTGGTTATCTGGCATCTACCAAAGCCTCTGCTTCTTCTGTCATAGCACCCAGTCCAGCCTATCAAATGGAAGTATGGGGAGGTGTTTCTGAAAATGCTTAGGAAATACCACAAGGCTGTTTTATTTGTTAGTGCTTTTAATAGTGTTAGATGCAGGAATTTGGGGAGAGGGGTTATTGAGGGTTCTACTATATGTCATAAGGAAGGCCAAGCGCCGAAGAATAGATGCTTTCGAATTATGGTGCTGGAGAAGACTCTTGAGAGATCAAATCAGTCAATCCTAAAAGAAATCAACCCTGACTGTTCCCTAGAAGGCCAGAAACTGAAGCTCAAATACTTTGGCCACCAAATGAGAAGGGAACACTCACTGGAGAAGACCCTGATGCTGGAAAAGACTGAAGGTAAAGAAGAAGGGGATGGCAAAGGATGAGATGGTTAGACAGTGTTATCGATGCAACGAACATGAAATTAAGCAAACTCTGGAGGAAGACAGGGAGGCCTGGCGTGATGTGGTCCATGGGGTTGTGAAGAGTCGGACTTGACTGTGCGACTGAAAAAAAAAGGCCAAGCATAATTTTTTTTAAAAAAAAACCCCCAACAATGTGGAGACAAGGCCTGTGCAACCACCGTGGTATGTGCTCTGCTTCCAACACAACAACTGACATCTACTAATTCAGGATAAGCAGCTCTGGCATAGTACATGAGTGAGCTGAACAGAGCATGGTGAGATTGCCATATGCAAAACTGAGCAGATCTATGCAGTCTTTCAATTATGGCATCATGTTGCATGGCAATTATATTAATCTTTTAAAAAATTAGAAAGGAAAGGATACAATTTTTTGAAATCATAAAATTCTGAGGGGAAGGGGCTGTCAAGAATTCAGAATCAATAATATCAAGAGCTGCTTTATAAAGTATGGTTACAGTGGCACAATTGCACATGTAATTCTCTAGGCCCGATGGACTGTAGATTTTAGTAATGTATGTGTACCATACTAAGATCCAAAGCCAAACTGGTATCATGCCACAATGATACATCCCATACATACTATATTGCAGGAAGAACAACCATTCATACAACACCAAAAACAGGGGACTTTAGATAGGATGGTAGGTAAGCACAGGATCAATAGTAAGAGTTTCTTTTCTTCTTCTTTTTTAGAAGATAATGGGGTTCTTCTCCTCTCATCCCCTCCACTTCCCTTTTGTTTCTCATCTCCTATATTGTCCCTCCATAGGGTTTTACACCATTTTTTAGCTTAGTGGATGTATTTTATGTATTTTATTGTATTTATTTTAATTAATCTTTAGTGTATTTATTGTATTTCTTAATGCTTTAGAATGCTGTATGTTTGACAAAATGATGTTACCTACTCTGAGCTGGTTCTGGGAGAGCAAGTTATAAGTCCAACAAAATAACAACAACAACAACAACAACAACAACAACAACAACATTCTGAACAATTGCCCCAGCTTTTCCTGACTGATTTTTACCAGCCAGGTTTCCAAATCAGTGGATTGCTCATTTTTCTAAACACTCCCATATTAACAGGTTATCCTGGGACAAGACAGGGTTTCAACATAATAGTTCTAGGCTCTGACTTCAAACCATTATTCAGTTTTGAATATTTGTGATGATGCTGATAAAGCAGGTGGCAAAATCACAGAAATTATCTATGGCTCTAGGCAAAGAGAGACAGATTTATTAGGGCATTTCTCACCTAGAACAATTCTTCTGTAGCTCTGTCATAGACACTAAGTCAAGAAAACTGCTTCTAAAACCACAGCATTTTTGAAGACACAATCTATGCCACAACCCACCAGCTTCAGCCCTAATAAAAAAACATCTGTCCAAAACTATGTGCCTTCCTATCAGGAAAGGGGCTGTGGTTGTGGCAGAACATCTTGCTTGTCATGCAGAAGGTTCAATCCCTGCCATCTGCAGTTGAAATGATCAGGTAGGAGGTGATGTGAAAGACCTCGGTCTTGAGACCCTGGAGAACTGCTGCTGGTCTGAGTAGACAAAACTGACTTTGATGGACCAAGGGTATGATTCAGTGTAAAGCAGCCGCATGTATGTTCATGTGTTCAACAGTTTCAAGTTCCGCATATTCAGAGAAATCTATATTGTCATGGTGAGGGACGACGATGTCTTGATTCTACTAAACCAGTGGTCAATTCCAGTCACTGACAAAGCAGTAGATATGACAAGAGGGGGACCCGCGATACTCGCGGGGGGGAGAAGAGCTCCGTCTCCTCCATCCCCCCCGCTCAATCTCCCCGAGGTGGCGGCGGCGGAGAGGCCGGTCCTCCCCCCCCCTTTGCCGGGCTCGGCGGCGGCAAGGCCAGCCACAGAGCGGCCGCCTCCGAGGAGGCGGCGGCGGCGCGGTGGCGGCGAGGACAGCTACAGAGCGTTTCCTGCGCATGTGCAGGGGACGCTCTGTCACTTTCGGGGGGATTTAAACATCCCCCCGAAATTTTTTTCAACTTTTTTGATTTTTGTGCACACGTGGGGACCGCCCCACGTGTGCACAAACCTCCCCCCCCCAAGTGCAGATTAAGCGATCCGCACTCACGGGGGCAACTTGGCTATTAGTATATAGATTAGCAAGCATATCCGTTTGAGAGCAAAAATGGTTTCTTTATATCCTAAAGGTATTTCACTGAAGTCAACTCTGGTAGGAGCATGCAGGAGATACACTCACAGAAGATCAGTGTGCTATGGGTGAGCAGATGGCCCAATCCAGGACTTAAGATGTCACCCATTCTGGATAGGATTGCACTCCCCTTGAAGGGACAGGTCTGGTGGTCCTCTTAGACCCAGGCCTATTTTGGAATAAGCAGGCGGCAGCTGTGGCCAGGAAAAGCCTTACCAGCTTTGACGGGTTAGCCATCTGCAAACTTTCCAGGGCAGAAAGGATCTGGCCACTGTACTGTGATGCACTCTACATGGGGCTGCCCATGAAAAGTAATTGATGCAAAACGCTGCTGCCAGAATGTTGACTGAAGTAAGTTTATAGTGATCTTTGTTCCTCTACACTGGCTACCAATTTGTTTCTGGACACAATTCAAGGAGCGGTTGTTGACCTTTGAAAAGCCCTATGTGGCTATGTGGCCTAGCATATATAAAGTAGAGCTACTGCCTTACAACCCGACTTGACTGCTATGGTCAACTTTTGAGGCCTTATTTTGGGTGCCTCTGCCTATGGATAGGCAGTCCCATAGCCAGGATTTTTTAAAGTCAGGGGGCATTTAAATTCCTTAGGGGGCACTGGCTAATTGAATTAAAAGTAATTTAATTCCGTTTCTGGAGGAAATAGAGAGGTGCTTTCTGGCTCCACATGGCCACCATAGCCGGTCCTTCATGCCAGACAGCTGTGCAGGAATACTTGGCTCCTTCCCTGCACCTGCTATTGCTCAGGGGCCCTGGGCTGGATGGGAAGTCGTGGGGCCTTGCCAGGAAGTCGTGGGGCCTAGCCCCAAGTTGCCCCACTGTAGCTACAGGCCTGTTGATAGGTAGGCTTGCCAAGTCCCCCCAGGGGGTGGGGAAACCCCCACCCGAGAGGCCCATTACCCGCCACCGGCGGATTGGGCCCTGGGAGGAACCCCACCCCGAAAGCACGTGATGTGCCCAACATCAGCATGTCACCCGGAAGTGACACAGTCACGTCGGGAGCATTGGGGGCGGGGCTGTGGTCATCCGAGGGAAAACTCTATGGTTTTCCCTCGGATGATTGTGGCCCCGCCCCCAGCATGCCCGATGTGGTTGCGTCACTTCCGGGTGACGTGGTTGTGGCGCGCGCATGCTTCGCAAGCGCACGCGCACTCCCGGAATGAGGATGGAGTCCCCCCCCCTGTACGTACAGCGGGGACTTGGCAACCCTATTGATAGGAGACTGGCAACATGGGATAGAGCCTTCTTAACCAACACTCTGAAACTCTCTCTCTCTCTCTTCAGAGATACCTGCCTGTTCCCTGCCATTGCTACCTTCCATCAGGGGGTGAAGACTTTGTCTTGTTTTATCTGACATTCCTTCAGTGATCCCTACTTCCTGCTCTGTGTATTAGTTGCCCTTTGAATTTTAAAACAGAGGGCATGGTAAAAATTTAAACTGTAGAGTTCTCAAATTTTATGTATATTTATTCTTTACAAAAATCAAGATGCCTGGGATGTTATTTGAAGTTGTCATCCAGAGCAGAGATGCAGTTATGCCAAAATCAAACACACAGGGTTGCCAGCCTCCAGGTAAGGGCTGGAGATCTCCCACTATTAGCACTGATTTCCAGGTTACGGAGATAAGGTCCTCTGGAGAAAATGGCTGCTTTGGCAAGTGGAATGTATGGAATTATACCCCATTGAAGACCCTCCCCTCCCCAAATCCCACCCTCCTCAGGCTCCACTCTTAATATCTCCAGGTATTTCCCAAACCGGAGCTGGCAACCCTACAAATACAGCAAGGGGCCATGAACAGAGTAAGTTCTGACCTTCCAAGCTAGGTGTGACTTGCTTACCGGTGATAAGTGGAACTGATTTTGGTCAACTCTTGCAGTTTTTGTAAAGTAAATTATTGATCAGCCTATACAGAGAAGACTTAATTAAACCCAGTCATCGTGAGCTTAAGGTATCTTCCAGTGTATTTGGCCAAAAACCGGAACTGTTTTAACCTTTGGGTTTTCAGCTGAAACCTGTTGAGTTTTAACATCTGCATCAAATATATATTCTCTTTTTCTAAACAAGTTATGCCAAAATACATGCGTCCATTTGTGGTATCTTAATTGCACTGTATTCTTTTAACCTGTTTGCATACATTATTCTCTAAAAAGGTCTCTTAGATGGTTGAATGCTTTAATTAATAAAAGCTCATTGAATTAGAGTTTGGTCTGGTCTGTGTTTGAAGACATAAAAGAGCGTTAAAAGCAAAGGGATGCCATTATATCGTATTTGAACCTTTGACCAGCTCAATACCCCACTTGGCAGTGGTGTGGCTTACACACTAGCACAAAAGGATAGAAGCAGCAAAAATAAAATAAAAGCCACAGCTCCAAATGGTTCATTCAATCAGTGCCTTATGCATTTCAAGGAGCAAACTCCAAAAAATACGTAACTAGGGAGACTGATATCCCTATCACTCTATATACGTACACAATGTATTGCAGTTTGCTGCTTCACTTCACAAATGCACACTGGCCTTAATGATATTGTTGCTGCAACCCATTGTATTACCTCCTGATCCCAGAGATGAAAAATCAGTATTAAAAGCTACACTTCCCAAGTAGGATAGAATTCTAGATAAATATATTCTAAGAATGCATTTAGAGGAGACCTGCCAATATTCATTGGAAGTAACAGCTATATAAAATGGTTCTGCTTCAGGATATAGAAACACACTGGTACTAAATTTCCCCAAAGGCAATGTCTGGCTATTCACGGAATGATTTTAGGTTACTGCTTTTTTTTTTTTTTAGGCCAAATACAAATAAATCTCTGCAACTGGCTTAAAGGGGGGGGGGTCCTTTCCTCATGACCTCTGATAAGCAAAACCCAGGTACGCTTCCATATTATTCCACAATTTTGATGGCGTAACTTTAAGGGCATACTAAAATTCTTCCATCTATATATAAAAGATCATCTCAGCACTATAAATACTCATCAAAACAACAACTGAAATATTACCATAGCAACTCTATTGATACGCGTGTGGCATCACAACGTTCTAAAATAGACACGCTGGCACGACAAGCTCACGAGCACTGGTGCTATGACATCAACAACTGTAATCAAACAAATAACATGTTTGCATTCTCTCCTATCCTGATTAACTTGAAAACAGACTTTAGACCCTGCCCGCCACCCAACCTAAGGTTCTGAACTAGAGATGTGCAAGTCAAAAAATTAATTGCTTCCAACCAGTATAGAAGAAAAACAGAGTAAGGCACAGTCATGGGCTGAGATCCAAAAACTATGCAACTAGCTCCACATGTTTTCTGAAACAGCAGCCTCTAACGCTTCCCAGCAAAACATTTCTGGAACTGGAGGCGCTTTCAAAAAGGAGTCACATGGTATGGGGATTTAATGCTCAGTCGGAAGAAGAAAAACAAAATGCCCCTGGTCTTGCTTACTTCCAGACCACCCTTGAAACTGTTCGTGGGCTCCTATAAATGCATGTTCCTTATGGAGCGGTTGGGCTGCTACCTGCCACTGGAAGGTGCTTATGATCTAAGTATTAACATAGCAATGACCATAGCCCTGACCTGGATAGTCCAGGCAAGCCCAATCTCGTCAGATCTCAGAAGCTAAGCAGGGCCGACCCTGGCAAGTACTTAGAAGGGCGACCTCCAAGGAATAGCAGGGCTGGGACACAGAGGCAGGCAACAGTAAGCCACCTCTCTGAAATGTCCAAGCCCTATTAGGGGTCACCCGAAGTCAACCATGACTTCCAGGCACGCGCACAAGCACACACAAAATACTTACCCAAAAACCTAGCAATTACCATGATGACAACCAAATCTCCAGTTATTTCCCAACCCAGAGCTGGCAACCTAGGGTTGCCAAATTGAAATTGGCCGGGAGCGGGGGGCTCCCGGCCGGCGTCCTCTTTGTGCGCGCGCGCCGCGTGTGCGTCACCCGGAAGTGACGTCACACGCTGGGGTCGGAGCCACGCCATTTGAGGGGAAAACTCTTTGTTTTCCCCTCAAATGGCGTGGCTCCGCCCCCAGCGTCCGACGTCACTTCCGGGTGACGCGGATGCGGGGGTGGGGTTTCCCCCAGGTCCCGATTCCGCGGGAGCGGGAATCGGGGCTCAAAACCGGGGGGAATTCCACCACCCGGGGGCATTTGGCAGCCCTATGGCAACCCCAGTTTGCATATATAAGCCAAGTTCCTCAGTATTCACACACAAGGTGAATTTATTTGTGCTATTTATAGTCCATCTTTCTCATTGAGATTCAGGGCAGATTACACAAACTATATACTCCTAAAAGCCAAATTGAGGTAATGATCAGCTTATCAGTTTGACATCCCAGTTCTATGAGGTGCTCACTGATTCAGCCGTACAAATATCCATCGTGTCCTCTTCCTACTTTTCTGCTGCTTTAGCAGGTATTTTGAAACCACCGGCACTTAATAGATTAATGTACACGTGATGAATACTACATTGCAGTATAAAAGATAATGTGATTACGAGTACTTCAGTGCTTACACACAGGTCAAATCCCTTGTGGGTTTTGAGTTAAAGCATTCAAAGCTTTAAAAAAAAAATCACAGCATGTGCTGGCAAGAGTTGCTCATACACTAAAAAAAGAAGCTGCTGAAATACCCTTTTTAACACTCTTCTCAAACTATCGCACAGCACACAACTAGCACAGCAGAATTCATTCCATTGACAGATTTAGTACTTCAGGAAAGTGGAACATTTCTTCCATTTCCAGCAAGGTCAGAAAACTTGGTCTAGATGTATAGTCATGTTGTCACCCGTCAATACATGCACCACAGCGCCAAAAGTTGTTTGACAGCTGTGTACCTGCATGATATTGCACAAGCCATCCCAAGCCTAAGCAGTTCAACTAGATGTCCATCAGTAAGAACATGGGGAATCTCTCCCTCTCAGCCACAGTTCAGTGGAACCAGCCCTTTACCTTATTCTCTTCTCAACCTTACCAGTGAGCACCTCTGACAAACTTGTTGGTTTTGCACACTGACTATTACTGAGGCACTAAATGGGCCATCATAAAGATGCATGCCAAGGGTGCTTGATTTAAAGATATAAAGTGAATTCTAACTTCCCACATTCCCCAATAGATGTTTGAAGCAGCTTTCTGTACCAGAAAGAAATATACACAAAGTGACAGGATAAAAACAGATGATTAAAAGAGGCATTGGGAAAAGGGTGAAGATTTAAACCAGGGGTGTCAAACATGTGGCCCGTGGGCTGGATCAGGCCCCCTGGGGGGCTTTTATCAGGCCCGCAGTGGAACTGGCTGTCTTCTGCTTCTTCTTCCAGTTCTGCTGCTGCTGCGTCATCGTAGGTTTGAAGCTTTACAGATACACACCTGAACAGCATACTCAAGATTGCAACAGCACAGACATTTTGATGCAATAATTCAGAGCAAGAGGTGTCAGTTACCAGACACTGTTAAATAAACAAAATATTGCAAGAGTGCTAATGTTTTAAGCATGTTTTTATTTTAAGTTAAAAAAAAACCTTTGTGTTTGTGTCCTTTATAAAGTTTATATCTTCACTACTACCTGGCATTACATTTTGTGACACACATGGCCCGGCCCAACAAGGCCTCATTTATGTCAGATCCGGCCCTCATAACAAATGAGTTCAACACCCCTGGTTAAAACTATCCATAAAGCAGCATTAAATTATCAGTATTAATGCCCCTGTACAGATCTATGGTGTGGCCTGATTTGGAATACTGTGTACAGTTCTGATGACCGTATCTCCAAAAGGACATTGCAGGGCTGGAAAAAGTACAGAGGAGGGCAACCAAGATGACTATGGGGTTGGAGCACCTTCCCTATGAGGAAACACTGATGAATCCCAGACTTCTATAACATTTTATAACATTATGCATGAGCTAGAGGGAGTTGACAAAGGGAATTTTTTCTCCCTCTCCCAAAATACTAGAAGTAGAGGCCATCCAATGATGCTGATGGGCAGTAGATTCAGGACGCGCAAAAAGAAATACTTCTATACACAGCAAGTGATTAAATGTGGGATTTACTACCAGAGGATGTAGTGATGGCTACAGGCGAGGCAGCTGTAAAAGGGAATTAGACTCATAGAGGGAACGTCTATCAGTGGCTGCTAGCCACGGTGACTAAAGGGAACTTCAATGTTCAGAGTCAGTAAGCCTCTGAATACCAGTGCTAGGAGTCAACATCAGGGGAAGGCCTTGGCCTCTGTGCCCTGTTGTTGGATTTCCAGAGGAACTGGTTGACTGCTGTGTGAGACAAGATGCTGGACCAGATGGACGGACCACTGGTCTGATTCTGCAGGGCTCATCTCACATTCTTATTTTTAAATATTAAAAAAAAATCTTATTTTAAAATAGAAAAAGTCTACATAAAACACACTTTGTAATATCATTTTAATGAAAAGAATTCTGTAACAGCCAATTGTGGAGAATCCTGTGAGGAATAGACAGGCTATGAATTTGTCCCACCCCATTCTAATTACACAAATTTATGTATTTATTAAGGCACTATTTCCTAATTAGCGACAAATATACATGGTAAAATGCATTTCCTTCCCCTGCAGTCAGCCAACAAAAACATCTGTTGGAACAATATTATCTTTGAATGAGGCAAGCACCAAAGGGAAAAATACACAAGGCACTATGTAAGTCAACAAGATTTGCCATTTGGAATACTGTCCTTATTAGTAACAGGGTTGTTCTCTCTCAGTAGTACAAACAGAAGAATCTGAAACATAAATTAGATATCACCCTGAATACTCCAAGCCCTTGCTATTGACAGCTGCTAAATGGTGAATAATTATCATTAGTTGGGTGTCTATTGTTTAGTTAGCGGTGCTTGAAGTGGCTCAAGTGGTTAAGACGCTAAACTGCAGATTGGAAGGTTGGTAGTTCAGCAGTTTGAGACCCAAGTGCCGCATGACAGAGTGAGCTCCCATCTCTGGTCCCAGCTCCTGCCAACATAGCAGTTCGCAAGCAAGAAATCATAAGTAGATAAATAGGTACCACTCTGGTGGGAAGGTAACAGCGTTCCACGCGCCTTGGTGTCTAGTCATGCTGGCCACATGACCACGGAAACGTCTTTGGACAGTGCTGGCTCATTGGCTTGGAAACGGAGATGAGCACGACTTCTGGTTTATGGCGGCACGCTGAGCAGACTTATCTCCCGGACCTCCCGGGGATGAAATCTGCACACCAGCAGAAAGGGGGGGCAACGACTCACTACCCCCCCGGAGCCTAGTTGAAAGGCTCCTAGCCATGGGACTTTGAGAGGTGGCCTCTTCGCCAGCGTGATGCTGGGGAATCGAGGCGCTTCTCCATCCCGACGGTCCTCCTGCTGTGTGTCTGTATGGAACTAGTGACGCTGACCGGGACAAGCGCTGGAGATCGAGCGGTCTAAACGAAGATATAGCGAGGTCACAAAACCGACTATGAACTGTGAGTCAGATTAGAGAGTAACTGAAAATTTAAAAAGAAAGCTCCCACCCCATGGACTAGAAAGTAAAGCGAGCAGGGGAGGGGCCCCTCCCATGCACATGAATTAAAAAGCGAAAGACAAGGGGGGAGCGGAAGCAAAAATGTTAAAATCTGTTGGGAGAGACTTACCAGGGTGCGGATGAGCGTTTGAGCATATATTCAGAGACTTTAGCAAAATTTCAGAAAGTAAATAATCCATAAAGATGGCGGGGAAGAGGACTGAGAAAGAAAAACTTCTGAAAGTGAAAGTTGCTGGGAGCCCTCGTCCCGAAGAAACCACCGGGTTGGCCAGAACGTTGGCAGAATCCCTGCGCATCTCTGGTCCCAGCTCCTGCCAACATAGCAGTTCGCAAGCAAGAAATCATAAGTAGATAAATAGGTACCACTCTGGTGGGAAGGTAACAGCGTTCCACGCGCCTTGGTGTCTAGTCATGCTGGCCACATGACCACGGAAACGTCTTTGGACAGTGCTGGCTCATTGGCTTGGAAACGGAGATGAGCACGACTTCTGGTTTATGGCGGCACGCTGAGCAGACTTATCTCCCGGACCTCCCGGGGATGAAATCTGCACACCAGCAGAAAGGGGGGGCAACGACTCACTACCCCCCCGGAGCCTAGTTGAAAGGCTCCTAGCCATGGGACTTTGAGAGGTGGCCTCTTCGCCAGCGTGATGCTGGGGAATCGAGGCGCTTCTCCATCCCGACGGTCCTCCTGCTGTGTGTCTGTATGGAACTAGTGACGCTGACCGGGACAAGCGCTGGAGATCGAGCGGTCTAAACGAAGATATAGCGAGGTCACAAAACCGACTATGAACTGTGAGTCAGATTAGAGAGTAACTGAAAATTTAAAAAGAAAGCTCCCACCCCATGGACTAGAAAGTAAAGCGAGCAGGGGAGGGGCCCCTCCCATGCACATGAATTAAAAAGCGAAAGACAAGGGGGGAGCGGAAGCAAAAATGTTAAAATCTGTTGGGAGAGACTTACCAGGGTGCGGATGAGCGTTTGAGCATATATTCAGAGACTTTAGCAAAATTTCAGAAAGTAAATAATCCATAAAGATGGCGGGGAAGAGGACTGAGAAAGAAAAACTTCTGAAAGTGAAAGTTGCTGGGAGCCCTCGTCCCGAAGAAACCACCGGGTTGGCCAGAACGTTGGCAGAATCCCTGCGCCCCCTGCTGGACCAGATGACTAATCTCAAGGAACAGTTGTCAACGATGAACCAAAGCATCACTACTCAGCAGCTTCAGCTGAATGAGACTCTTAAAATTACGGAGCAAACAGCAGAGAAAATGAAAGAAGTTGACGCCACTACCCAAAAGGTGAAGAAAAAGGTGCAAAAACTGGAAAAGAAACAAGTCTCTACAGAAGTACAACTTTTACAGCTGCAAATGGAGAAGGCAAATCTGGTTCTTTGATTCCAAGGAGTCCCAGAATCTAAAGGTGAGAATCTGAAACAAATGATGAGCGAAGCACTAGCCCCGGTGACAGATTTGAAGGCGGAATACCTTATGAGCAAAATGGATGTGGCCTATAGGTCTTATTCCATATATATAAAGAAGAATAATCTGCCTGGGGAAATAGTAATGAGATTCTCGAAGAGGCATGTGAGGGATTCTATCCTGAGAGCGACTGCGGGGTCACCCTTGAAAATTGGAGACAATACCATCAGGATCTTAAAAGATATCCCATTTGAAATAAGATAAGGGAGAAAGAAATATAAAGATTTAATTCTTTTTCTTCAGACAAATGCAATTGTGTACAGGTGGTTAACTCCAGAGAGCGTAACCTTCAAACTTCAGGATAAAAAAAAGAAAGGATTGACTCTGTTTCCAAAGCACAGGAGTTTTTGAGAATCCAGTTGGGTGAGCCAGAGGAGGCGGATAAAGAGGAGAAGGACAGTAAGTCCAGTGGCGAGCTGGACTCGGGATCTTCCGGAGAGGACTCTTTCTGAAAAAGGGGCGGCTGCCCTTAAAAGTCCATATAAGCTGAGAAAAAGACAAGATAAGAAAAAATGAAGACTGAAGGACTCCGAACTGTGCCTTTGAAACTATAGCTTTTAATAATGAGATGCTCTGGGATTACTCTCTAACAGTTAAATTTAAGATTTAAAAGATATCTTAGCATGTCTGACTAAGTTCAAAAGTTATTAGCGATTTAAGGAAAGTTATTGTATCTAAGCTGTTTTAATGATCTCCTAATCTTGGGATTTTAGTTAGTAGTGGTTATCTTTTCTTTCTCCCTAATTGTAGCTCCCTTCCCTTATTTTCTTTGTAGTTTGTAGTCTAATTAAAAATGCAATAAAAAATCCCCTCCGGGGGGCCAGAAGAAAAAAAAAGAAACGGAGATGAGCACCGCATCCCTAGAGTAGGATTTGACTGGCTTTCAAGCAAGGGAAACCTTTACCCTTTCTTTACCTTTATTTTACTTGAAGATCCATGACTGGCTATGGACCAAGTTGCAGTAGCTGCTAAAGTCAATTCAGTACTCTTCCCTACCCCCCACGGACCTAATCTCATAGTCACCACTGTATGGAGATTGTTCAGAGGCTGTGGGTAACACAGGATAGGGCAGCACAACATGAGCAGTACTAGTCTTTTCACTTGCTTCCTGGACAACTGAACCACACATATCTTTCAAGGCTGCTCTCCTCATGTCTCGTTGTTAGCAATGTAATATTTAGTGATTTTTCTAGGAGTCAAAATGAAAGTAACAGAGAGATAAAGGGCACAAGTCAGAGAAGGGAAGGGCGGATCTGATTTCTACGTTTCTCCAGCAATTGCCAATGACCAGCCTCATCTGTTTAAGGACCAGTGGCCGCTGGGTCCTTGGATAACACCAAATGTACATTTAAAGAGCTCACTCTCTCTCTGCAGCAAAGTCATACTGTATTTAACATATATTCTGGCCTACGTTTGAGAGAAGCCAGGATGTGAGTTTAAATAAATGAATTAGATATATATATTTTTAATTCCTAAGTGGAATTCCGTACGTATGTGTCATTTTCTGAAACAGATTTTGTACCCTAGTTGAACACACAAGTAGAAACATACCCTTGAACAAACTTCAGCATATTCCCACAGTGCTAAAAAGGACCTTTTGTCCAATCCTGTAAGTCATAAACAGGTAATCATTTGTTAGTTTCCACTTCTGCCTCATCTGGATCTGTTTCAACTATGTGACAACAAAGAAATGAAACACCAAAATAGCAGCAGCTACATATCCTCCGCATGACAGTGTAATTTCTTCTGCCTTTAGGCAGTGTCTAGCACTGAAATCATAGCCTGTTTACTTCCAACTGGTGCTACATTAATATCAAAAAGGCTCAACTCTCCCTGATACGCATCTGAAGACAGATTGATGAATTTGAAAGCTATGTTCAAATTACAATTAGCAAAAGCACTCGCCATTGCCAATTTACACAGAACACAGGTGGAAATATCCTTGAGTTCATATCAGAAATAAAGACTCCACTTATGTGCAGATACAAATCCTTTAGAACATTTCCTCTTAAAATTTAGCACACTTTGCATTTCATAATCATTGCTCTTTCTGTCACTCACTGAAGTATTCCTCTACCTTCTTTTCTCCCTCACCAATCCAAACATTGAGAATTCTGGTATGCACCATGGTGTGTACCCCATTAAAAAATACCAGCTCCTTCCAAACTACAATTAAAACAACGAAGCATATATACAAACATGGACAAATTGTGGGAGCAATTAATAGGACAGGGATGAATGCATGGAGCAATGCAAGATCATCTAATAATGAGTGATTAATGTGACTAATCATTTTCCTGAAGCTTTTCTTCATGTTTTTCTGCCAAAAAAGACTCCCCAAAACAGCTTAGCAACAAAACTATAGTCGGTATTTGGGATATACTATTTAAGGCAATTTCTGCCTTGCTTTTCAACAAATAGCATCCTCAGAGTGAGTTACAGAAACAACAGCGCCACCATGGTTTCTATGGGACATCACTTAACAAGTGCCGTATACCAAAAGCCTGAGTAAACAAGTGGGCCTTTAAGGACAGTGTGCTCCCAAACCCAGGCTCAAAGAGTAACATTCCACAGCCTGCAGCCATGACAGGGAACGCCTACTTGGATGCGCCCCCAGTCTGGTGTCAAAGACCACCAGCACGGTCTCCTGGGAAGCAATACACTGAGGGCACTCCCTCCGACCATTCTAACAGGGCTTTACAAGTAAATCGCCAGGAGCTTGAACTTTGCCAGAAAGCATGCTGGCAATATATGAGAGATAGAGAGAGATAACGTAAAGGAAGGCAGGAGATGTTCTTAGCTCGCAAATTTTGTTTCACTTCATGTGTGTGTGTGTGCGTCCATTCAGTGTAACTGGCTGAGAGTGTCTTGCCTAGTTAATTCTCTCATGGGCATTGTCTTAGAAATTAAAACCAGCCATTGAAACTTCAGAGCACAAAACAAAAGCCATAAATCTGTTTTCCAGTCAGCTGCAGAGAAATGTGCACACGCGCACACACACACACACAAACACAAACACAATGTAATGAAAGTAATTTCACCAAATGCTACAACACCTGTTAGAGCTTGGCGTTATAGTAAACGGAACCTCCATCTTCCGAGGCAGTAAAACTTGGTGAAACCCAGTCACAGGAAGCAACATCAGGAGAAGGCCTCGGCCTCTATGCCTTGTGGTTGGACCTCCAGATGAACTGGCTGGCCACGGTGCGAGACAGGATGCTGGAACAGAAGGACCACAAGTCTGATCCAGCAGGGCTCATCTTATGTTCTAATGTTGAGAGTCAGTGTTCTCCACTGCGGGAGTGGAAGGGCAGAGGGAGCACTGTAGTTGTTAATAGTTAATTCACTTTCTTACCATGATCCTCCAACTTCTGGTTTCTAAGATGTCCCCAATTGGCAAGTTTGCTTGATGGTTAATTGTGTAGCGAGGTAAAAGCACTTTCTATGCATAAGACTCTATGCCATTGGCCAGCTCCCCTTGAGTCCCTGCTGCTGACAGGAGATATCTGTATCTACTCTCAGTTTGGAAATACTTGGTTAGCTCTAAAGGGCAATTGGTTGGCTGCTGTGTGAAATAGGAGGCTGGCCTAGATGAACTGCTGGCCTGCTGGAGCAGGGCTCTGTGTTCTTATGTACTTAAAATAAGTTATATATTTCAAATAATGTACATTAGGTTGGCAACCTAAAAGCTCTTCAGTCAACTAAAATGGGCTAATCCATTGCCTCGACCGGGATTTCCCAACCTTTTTGTCCCCCACTGGCAACATTTAGGGTTGCCAGGTCCTTTTCTTCTGCCGATGGGGGTGGGTGGGAGGGAGCTTCCCAGGAGTGGGGGGAAGGGCGATGTCACCACACGTAATGTCCCCAGCACCCAGCCGTGGCTGCTGGCCGGCAGCGGGCTGGAACCTATGAAATCAGAGGATCCCCCACTCCCACCTGGGGTCTGGCAACCCTAGCATCTTTGGATCTGTGAAACAGAGTGACAGGCACAGCAACAAAATGGCGGCTGCAGGAGGTGAAGCCAACCACAAAATGGAAGATTTGTCTTCACTTACCGTGAAGCTTCCTTCTCGGTGGTCTAGGAGTGGGGCGGTCCTTCCATGACTCCTTACTCATGGGACTTAGCCCCTCCCTCTCCGCTTGCAGGGCCGGCCAAACTTTGATCCCAGAGGGGAGGGGTGGTCCTCTGGCTTCCCAGTTCGTCACCAAGCCAACCTTCTCCCCACGATCCATGTAATCCTGAATGGACAAAACCATCCCAACACAACACCCCCTCCGCCCCCTCTCCAGAGGGCCTCAGGAAGCAAACAACACACCTTCTGTGAATTCTCAACATCAACTTTTATTCACAGAAAGAACAAAGGATGGAACACATCCCCCAACAACCGACAATGAAACAGAAACCTCATACCATAAAGAACTTCCAGACTGTTCTGTATCAGTTCTGTACCTATGTCAGAGCTTAGACTGTCTCCATGACAGAGACCCAGCCAGTGATCACATCCCCACTCTCTGGACCACCGGAGAATGTCAGGGAGTGAGGTTATGCTCAACCCTCGCAGTAGTTCTTCAACATTTAAGGCAGAAGCTCTATTTAATGGAATGCCTTTTAATCTGCACAGGCAATCAGAAACCTTGCTGGACAGAAGCCCCACATACCCCTGCCCACTTTCTAACAACACTTGTTGGGCACCAGGAAACGTGGTGGTGGGAGCCATGGTGTTACGCTGGGGACCTCTGGCCTAGCCTAAGTTACTAATACATAGTGCCAGTACTAGTTAGAGCCCCTGCTGCCAGACAGGAGAGAAAACATCAAGCTACTTCACCGCCCTTTATATCTTGGGGCTAAGCAAATTTATGGTCCAGTTACAGTCCTTTGATTGTCACCTCCTGATCAGAACCTCCCCCCCCTTTCAAAGCTTGAGCAGCCAGGAGGTGGGGCTGAGCAGGTGGAACGTTCAGCACTTGAGGGAAAGTTCCACGTGGGCAAAGAATTATCTTGTTTTAATGATGAATTTTAAGAAAATTTCAGCCACAGAGGGAAAGGCAGGAGTTTTAAATAAATAAGATAAAATTGCTGCTGATTATCTGTTGCTGGTTTGATTAAAAACAAAATCTTTACAAAGAGGCGATAGCTGATGCCAGAAACAAACTGCCACATTAGAACAAGAATCTCTTAAAGAATAATAAAAAACTATGACTTAACAAACTCTTAAAACCTGCATTGTTAGAGGAAGAACAATCTAAGAAATTTGGTTCTTTTTTTCTTTTCTTTTACAGTTGTGCAACCTTGTTTAGAGTATTTTACAAGAACCTGGTCTCAATTTTTAAGGGAGCTTTGGTCTAAGAACACCTGATAAGCATTATCTGTGACCTGGTGATTTGAAGTGGGAATTTTTTTTGCCTCTCTTATTGAACAAGACTTCAATGGTGCTCATCAAATTGACAAAGATTAATATGGTAGTTCTCCTGCTTAAAACTCTTGACACTGCTGATGAGACTCAAGTGGGCTTTTGCTCGAAAAGACGGCTTCATTAAAACAGGATTGTGCATGTCAAATGTTATAGGTTAACTTAAATTTGCTCTGTGATTTTAACAATTACCTATTGGTGTGGGCCTCTTCAAAACAAGATCATTCTGAAAGGGTGTAGCTTGTTATGGTTACTAATTAGATAGATTTAAAGTATTTTAAAGACAGATGCCATAATGTGATTTATGGATTTGTGCTGTCACCTGGGAAAGACCTCTTGAACTCTGCCTTACAGGTCTAGCGCTGCTACTCATTTCAAGAGGTAATCTTCCCTTTCAAGGGAGGCACTTGATACTCCTCCTACAGGCAGCATTAAAATGCTGCAAATGAATCAACACGGAATCAAAGAAAATGGGAGTATTGTAAACTTATACATGCAAATACATGCTTTCCAGGTTTAAGAGAACTTTTCACTGGACGAGTTATGAAGATGATCTGGCAGTGGCACATACTTACTGCACAATCCATGACATGCTGCAGGTTGGCAACCTAGCAAAAATTGCACATGTATAAATCCCACTGAATTTATGATGCCACCTTCACAACTCACATTGAACCACAGTACCCCCCATTAACTGACCGCTTCTCCCTTAGCATGTCTGTGAAAAGACAGTGATAAGATCTGAGAGAATGGTGAGGCCTCCAGAGAATTTGCTCAAGATTGTGGCTAACATTCTTCTTCTAAGTGTGTCTTGCCGATGAACTTCCAAGCTCTTGGGTCACAGGACTGAAGTCACTAATTCCATGACTTGAAGACTAAGTAAATGCTCAGCTTCATCTATTTCAGATGACCTCTTAAAACTTTATTGTAAAAATTTGCTTGCACTGGTTAACAGAGTTCAGTATCAGCTAGATTTTGTAAAGAACTACATCGCCTGAATTTTTAAAGACACTTTATCAGATAATTAGAGGAATAAAACAGTTTCCCAAGGTAACAGCAGTTTATCAGTAATGACAGGACAATTATAAATAAAACATATGGGTATATAACTCACATAATCAACAAAATCTTTCTCTATACTATAACCAAAGAACATAAATTTACAATAGAATCCCCCCAGGTACCAAAAATACATTTATTTTGTAAGTTCCAAAGCAACCACCCCCCACACACAACAGACTGATGTTGCATTAAAAAGCGACACAATGTTCAGTGTGATTGTCAGGTGAAGAAGAAAGAAAGGTACGTGGAGGCCGAACTGGCCGACTGGAGCCACTGCTTACAGCAATGATACTCACAGTGGTTCGGGAGCCACCTGTGCCTCTTCTGAGCACCATTCCCCCAATGTGGCATCCACCCCATGTTTCAGGAAAGCAGGTAAGGCAGGATTTGTGGTTGGCAGGTGGTTGCCACGCTAAAACAGTCACTGGTACAGAAATAGGAAAGCTGCAAGCCTCATGCCAGGTATGGAAGTCAATGGGGCTCTGTTGGTTGATGGCCATGGTGAAAGCGGCTCTCTGCCAGCCACAGACTAAGTACAACCGGCTTTCAGAATCCTGGAGTGGTCGGGCTCAAGGTATGGGAGGCAGTTTCCCAATTACAAGCTGCCATCATAGTTCTAATGTGTTAACTTGTACAGTACTCAAAACAAATAATGTGTTGTTCCCATTGCCTATATCCTGTGGACACTCTCATAACATAAAAGTACTTCAAGGGGGGGAAATGTAAATGGGTGTTAGTTTTCTAGGTCAAAATTTTGCAGTATCATCACAGATATTTAACAATCTAAGAACTAGAGCGATGGCTCCTAAAGGATGCCTTGAGACTTACTTCAGAAAGCACATGAACATTTCATATAAATGGATTTAGCCAACTGCATTTCTTGGCTCATAATGCAGTTAAGAAGACTACCCCCCCCCCCAAAAAAAAGAGAAAGGTCTCAGTAAAGGTTTGCACTCCATGACCTGAGGCACATACAGTGCTGTCATTAAAAAAAAAAGACGTTAGCATATTCGCAACCTTAGCTTATGGATCATCTTCTTTCACAAAACCTCATGCTTTGGGGGGATAAAACCTAAATCAGATGTCCTCCAATAGATCTGCATTTTCTTTTTCTTTTTTTACTTTTTAAGAGTCAAGAAACTCACCATGCCTCAGGAGGAAAGTTCTGGCACAGGATGACAATTGATCAACGCTCTGGACCCTACTGTCCCCGGCAAACTTTATTTCTCAAGTCATCATTGCCGTATCTCACTTCCATATTCTTGCAAAGCAGAAGACAGAATCCTTATACCTCAAATTTAACAAAGCTTATATTCGGAGATAACTGGAAACAAAATATTGGTGTTTTAATACAATGTATAAAAAGACCAATAACCTACCTTGTAGCCATACTCTAGCAATACAGTTACGATATGTTTCCATTATCTCTTACTTGATTGGTTTCCAGTTGACTCTCTAGTATACCCCAATAGTATCATTTCGTTCTTCCAATAAAG
This sequence comes from Gekko japonicus, assembly GCF_001447785.1. Classification (NCBI taxonomy): domain Eukaryota; kingdom Metazoa; phylum Chordata; class Lepidosauria; order Squamata; family Gekkonidae; genus Gekko; species Gekko japonicus. Next base: position 1,185,422 of record NW_015160840.1, read on the forward strand.
CTTGCTGTTACTAGGTGAAACTTGTGCCAGGTAAGCCACAGTGCATGTTGACATGTGGGCCTTCCAAGCTACATAGAGTGCACATATCCTCACTGCATAAAGAGCATTTTGGATTACTCACCCCCTACATGCACAAAAAGTCCATAGGCAAATAGAAGAAATCATACATTGCCATTGATTTAGACAAACTGATGCATAGCCAGGGTTCATGTCACCAATGTAAAAAAACACATATCACACCAAGTGATACATGTCCCTCACTTTAAGGTGTCCAGGCACTTTGTGTTCTTCGTACTGTTTTGGATCTGATATGGTGAACTCAGTTTTAAGTCAAAGAAGAACGGATATATATTGGACTATAGTGAGGACTGGGTTCTAGATTAAAGAGAATGCTAGACCACTACTTTATCATTAACAACAGTGAATTTCTTTCAGACACCTATTTGGCAAAACTTCAGCTTACTTGCTGAATTTTAGTATTGCTCTGGAATGTTAACAACCCCCCCCCCCAAAAAAAAAACCTTAATCAAGACAGTAGGAGAGAAAGCACCAGGTGCACAACAAACTATAAGATAAATTTGAAGGTATATTTTGCAGATCTTTTCAAACTATATTAGCATGCAATGCTTAGTTACTGCTTACTGGTTTTAGCTTGTTTCTAGAGATCACACTGTCCAACTAAGTTTAGTTCAACCTGTGTTTAAAATACACACACAAACATGAAAGTATTACTATTCAGCCCAATGAGCACATGTGAAACTTGCAATACATTAACGACAATGTTCACAAATAGCTGCTTTTGCAAAACTTCACATTTAAGTATGGCTTGCTCAATATTTTCTGCTTCCTGAAGAAACCCAGATTTTTCTTGGCAATTTAAAATGCGGGATTTTGCATGGCATTAAATAAAATACTACTCCAAAAGATTTTTGATAAACATTAAACTGTTTAACAATACTAAAACAGACAGTTAATTATAGAAAAACATGTCAGTGCACATATGGCAGCCGGATAAATTATGCACATCTGGATTACTTTTGGCAAGAAATACAGTTAAGTGTCTACAGCCAAATTTAGCAATCTGTCACTAACAATATGTACATTTATTCTGAAGATGTTAAGGCCTCAAAGTAATCTTTTTAAAACAAAATTCATCAACTTTCCAGATCTTCTTAAGAGAACAAACAGGTGACACAACATATTGCTCAAATTGCCTGAGGCTGTATAAACAGGAAGAATTCTGAATCTCTTGCAACAGACACAACAATGTTCATAATTTAAGAGCAATTTTAATCCTTCACTGATGTATGTTGAAGTCTAGGATCAAAACTCATTTTATGGCTAACAAGGGTAATCCACAAGGCATCTTGAAGACATGGTACTAAGCAGTGGTATGTTTAACAGACTAGAATATAACCAACCAACTATCATTTAAGGAAAAACATAATACAAGAAAAATCATAAGTGAACAAACACTTACTAGCTACATGTGGCAAGTACTCACTGGCCACCATCAAAGTGCTTGGTATCACAAGGGCAACCAACTTATTTCATTATAAGTTTAACCCACTGCAGGTACACACACACAAAAAAAGATCAAGTTTTAACACAGTTTTAGTCTATTAGATCTTTCATTGAAATTGGATGGTTTAGCCACACACACACACAAAAAGTAGAATTGCTAGTTTGCCACACCATGTCAGGATACTTATGAAAGCTTTGGGACCTTCCTAAACTATCATAATTTCATGCACTAGATGCACAGCAATTAGACCTCTTATTGTGCTACTGGACTGAGAATTGTTGTCCCAGCTCGAATAGTAGCCCTGTTCACAAGTTACAGTGAATGTACTATCCGCATACAGTGTACAGTTGACTGTTCTTTGTATATATGCTGAGTAATTCTCATGTTACAGTCAATGCATGTACAACTGAACATGTGATACACAGTTCACACTGATCCACGTACTGGTCTCAATTTCATTTATAAAGTGAACCTGAGCCTTCGGGGTAGGGCGGGGTATAAATTTAAATATAAATAAATAAATAAACCTGAATTGGCTCTTTCCAACGGATGTACGCTGTACAGGCAGGATGTCTGTGCGTTCATTGTAAGATGTGAACAGGGATACTATACACCTAAGGCAGGAGAAAGTGTATGATCATTTCTTACAGTGCAATCTAATGGAGAGTGAGTTTAGGCTACTGGAATAATTCTGCATAGGACTGCATGGTTAGTTTCTCTTTAATTAGTAAAATAACCTCACAACACAGAGACCTTAGATTCCATTTTCAATTATTTCCTCACTAAATCTTGAACTGGAAACTTGTTTCAAAATCAGGGTGTAAATTTTCCGACAACTGTCAGCGCCTGTCATTAATTCCTGGTAATCATAAACAATGAACAAGGAAACAAAGTGTATTTGACAATACAGAAATTATTCAGCACTCTCACAGTAAATCATCCAAGCCAGCTCTGAATGCTTCCTAATAAGTGGCTGCCTTTCCTAAGAATTCTCATATGCTCCCCCCCCCCCACATCATTACTAGTCAAATATTAGTAGTAACTGTTGACTTGACAACAGGCCGGCAGAGAGCATGCAACATAAAGCTAGTGTTATGGATAGCGGTAAGAGCATAACCTTTACTAAGGGACACAGCTATTAGGCTGCAAGACAATCCAGGGGTAACTTTTGTCAGCTACCAGCTTGCATCAATCTTGTTAACACTCCTATTATTTCAAAGGAGTGTAAAGTGATATTTCAAGTTTTGTTTTTATTATCATGTTCCTTTTAGATAATCCCACAGTCGGTTCAGCCCATGAAAGAAACTCGCTCTCTGCTACAGCAAAAAAAAGCATCTGTTGAAATTTGAAAGCAATGCAGAGATCTGAAAACCGTACTAGACAAATTTTCTTGCCAGGCACATGTACAAACATATCTTAGCAGACAGTTACATTCTTCTAAGGTCAATCACTCAAAAATAATATAAATGGCTGCCTACAATCAAATCTTCAGTGAAAAAATTATGAGCTCTAAAAAACACAGCCCAGTAGATGCAGTAATGGATTAAGAATTTCATGACAAAATGTAAGGTACCTTCCAAAATTACGGGTGCGATTATTTTTTAAAAAATACTTTCTTCATTAAGATCAATAAATGAAGGCTTAAGAATAAAGTTAAAGAGATGGGGAAATGCTACCAATCCACATTACCAAAAAACCAAATTTCGTGAGTCACTGGTCACTTCTTCAGATGCAACTAGAATGGGAGTCCATCTGTCTTATTTATTGGAAAGCGGAGTGATGACATTAGCAAGCAAATGACAATAGCAGGCGTGATTGGATTTAGGTGAGATATGCAGAGGGGTAATAGGTGTGGAGAAATCAGCATTGGTAATGAGACAGGAAACCTAGGTCTCGATTCAGTCCAGATGGATGCATTGTCTTGAATTTCATTATCAGTTGCAATGCAGCAATGTCTCTTCAGCAGTCTTACAGAATTACAGAATTCATCAGAACCTTTCTAATTTAATAGTACCTTAAAAAGTAATTTTACACAAGGTGGCACAATGAGAGTTTAGTGCATAGAGTATGCTTCATTTTCACGTTCAATTATATTTAGTGCAGTTTCTGTGCAATATCCAAGTGTATATTGCACTATAATACCAGTTATTAGCTTGGGAATTAAATGATAAGGATATCTGATGTCCTTACTACATTTAACCAAGTAGGTAGCCATGTTGGTCTGAAGCAGTAGAACAAAGTTTGAGTCCAGTAGCACCTTTAAGACCAACAAAGTTTCATTCAAGGTATATGCTTTTGTGTGCATGCACACTTTTTCGTACTGGACTCAAACTTTGTTCTACATTTAACCAGTTATTCAAAACTCAGTTTGCTGAGTTAGTTCCCAATACAGAATCCCAAGTAAATATCTGTATGCTGAGAAAAACCAAAATGTGATTCCTTCAAGCTCAGGGTTTAGTTTAGGTGTAAAGTAAAGGACAGTAAAGGACTGTCGCTATGTGAATAAGATTTCTTCCACCTTTCATGCACGGCCAGCTAATGAACAATTTCTGCTCTGGTGCCATAGTTTGCCATTGCAAGTAAGTATGATTTGCCTTTCCTTGTGAACCAGGATTCCAAACCAAAAAGTCATTGGTTTGGAAACCTGGTCAGCAACAAAGGTGAAAGTCATTAATCAGCAGTGTAAAGCAGTGGGCAAACATGCAAGTTCAAGGAACTTCCAGGTTTATTTGTCAAAGAAGAGGAAGATGAGGAGGAAGAGATTGGATTTATACCCTGCCCTTCACTACCCGAAGGAGTCTCAGGGTGCGGTCAGACGGTATGCTGAGAGCGGGTTGAGCTACTCCGGTTCTAACCAGATCATATTTGATCTGGATAATTACAATCACACTTACCTCCCTTATCCCGCCTCACCGCACAGTCACGTCGCTCCCCGGCGTCTACACTACTGACGTGCGGGAGTGCGTGTTGGCAGTTTTACAATTTTTTTCTCAGTTTGCGCATACGCGCTCATCCGTAGAATGGGGGGGTGAAACTACCATGGCGCATGCACAGAACCAAAAGGGCGAATCAATCCAACCCCTCCAACAAAAGGGTTCCCTTTAAACGTTTGACCCGAAAATGGCCTCTGTGAGATCCCAAACTCATCTAAACTCAAAAAACAAGTGACCGTTTAAATGTTGGTTTTCTAAACATGGTAGCAGAGCTCCGCCTATGCGCGCACCGCCGACACTAAAAAAAAAAGGCAGGCGAAAAGCGGAAGCCTCGGGCAGCTTTTGAGCGGGGAGAGGGTTTAAACCAGAAGTGGCTTGACACCGGAGGAGCAATCACACAGGGGGGAAATGCGGCTTTAAACGGGAGATCTGAGAAAACACCACTTTGGGACCTGGTAACAAAATACTCCGGGTTAAAGAGGTTTTGAGCCAGAAACCAACGGCTGGGGACGGGAGGCAAATGTTGACTGTGTCCGTTGCTGAACTGACAAAACACCAGAACAAACGGCGTGTCTGAACGCACCCTCAGAGTGGCTTACAATCTCCTTTCCCTTCTCCTCCCCACAACACCCTGTGAAGTAGGTGGAGCTGAGAGAGCTCTTTCGAGAACTGCTCGAGAGGTCTGAAAGAACCCAAGGTCATGCCAGCAGCTGCATGTGGGGAATCAAACCAGGTTCTCCCACACTAGAGTCTGCTCTCTTAACCACTACACCAAACTGGCCATAGTTTGCTGTTCCATCTGAAAAAAGCCTCACAAATTGTGTGATTAAGGTGACATCATTTTGACAGATGTGTAAATAAAGTATCTGAGAGTGAGTTCTTACATTAATACTCTCTAATCACCATCTTAAAATACATATTATGCAACAGCTGAAAATTGTAAGAGACATGCATTTTTGTATGTTTAACAAAAAAGAATGCACACACACAGGGTACACTTTGCACATCAACTTTCATATTCATTCCTGACTAGATGCATTACAAAGGGCCATATTGTCTGCTTGCTTCACTATGCTTGGATTTAAAAATGCAAATAGGGAACATCAAATGTACATGAGATTGAGAAGATTATGAGAAAACTGGTCCATCGATACAGTAGAAAATAAATATGCTAAACAAAATACACAAACCTATTCTTTGACTACTACCTGGCTTTATAACTTGAATTAATTGTGGCCTATACATCTACAAACATAGATGAAGGAATAGATTATGTTTATCAGGGTCTTCTGGGTCATTAGAGCAGAGCTGATTTCTATCTCAACATAATGAGCGGACTCATCAATTTAAATGTAGACATAGATTGCTCGCCATGGTAATGAAGGGGATTCCAGCCCCAAATTCAGGTCTGAATCTTGACTGAAAGTGATCCAGAAAAATCATTTTATTCAAGAATTCCTGCAGTTACCTACACCATAGATCTCTAAACTACCAGCCACAAAAGGAAAATTTGAATCAGGCCTATAAATCAGTTACAGTATGGCCCAGGGGAGTCCTTTTTTAAATAAACAGAGTAGTTCAGCCATAACTTCCTTTAAACTTGGCACCTGCTGACACCTTTCCTGTCACCCACCACATGTTTGTAGGAAGTGGGTGGGGCCAGGTGAGGTTTTGCCCAGTAGGGCTTCTGATTGGCCACTGGAGCTCTGAATGACTGCACAGATATATATATATATATTTTAAGTTGCTTCCAGCAGTAGCACAGGGATTGACACTGTGTGACTGAAGGTAAGCTGTGAGCAAGCAAGAATTTTTTTTAATACAATTTGTTCATTTTAAAAGGTATCCTGTCAAAGAGAACTTCTGCTTGAGATGTTGAAGAGTTACTATCAGAGTTATGCAAGACTTCACTCATTGACATTTTGTGGCCACCTTCACTTTCTGCAGCAGCCATTCTGAAGTTGCCCTCACCACCCTGTGTCAGAATTCCAAAGGTGCTCACAGGCTCAGAAAGTTCGGGCTCCTCTCCTTTAAATTGTTAAGTCTTTCTCTGAAGATTTGTTCACTTTTAATGTAAAGTACACTGATTTCATAAACCATGAGGGGCTAGCATTATCTGGCACCTAACAGCACAATCCTAAACCATTATCTGTTACAGTGCAATCCTATGCAGAGTTACTACAGACAAAGCCCACTGATAGTATACTATAGCTACAGTGCCTTCCTAAGAACACTTTTCTGGGAATAGGCCCCACTGAACAGACCTAAGTAGGAATCTAAGGCCCCGTTCATACGAGCCCATTTGGGACGGGAGTGGGACGGAACAGGGGCGGAGCAAACGGACGCGATCCCACCTCAACATCTGGGGAGCGTGCCGTCTCCGTCCCTGATCCGGCCCAAATGGCGCTACCCCGCTGCAAAAACGAACCACCTATCTAGGTGGTTGCAGCCGTCTGGAGCGCCCCAAGCCGGCCGTGGGATCGGCGGCGCGTCCTTGCGCCCGCATGCTCGGGCATGCGCAGTTCGGCAGCCTCCCCCTCCCATCGGGCTCGTCCTCCCCGGCGTCTGCTCTTGCCGGGGAGAAGAGGCGCTGCGGCCAGGGGGCCGCATCCCAGCCCCCGGCCGTACTGCGCATGCTCGGGCATGCGCAGTTCGGCAGCCTCCCCCTCCCATCGGGCTCGTCCTCCCCGGCGTCTGCTCTTGCCGGGGAGAAGAGGCGCTGCGGCCAGGGGATCCGTGGGATCCCGCCGCAGCGTCTCAACGTTGGAGCGGCTCTATTAGCCGCACTTTTGCTTCGTGGTTTCCCTGCCGTATGGCAGGGGCCTAAGTAGACCTGTTTACGATTGCTCCATTAGTCTCCTACAATGCTGTTCACAGCCTGAAGCCACAGCTTTTAAACCTGGACAGGTGATTCAGATACTCCTCCTCTGACCAGCAGAAATTTTGGTCCAGGTCAGAGCAAAAGTACACAATTTCACTGACAAAAATGATCAGAGTGAACAACAGGAAGTTCACCCCCACTTCTGACATAGGTAGATGTAGCACACCTTTACCTTAACAGATAAAACAGTTTCAGCTCAAGACTGCTTCTTTGCCATCATTACTTCACAGCTTAGACCTCGATTCAGCCCACATCCCATTCTTCCACTTCTCCTCAAACCTTCTCCCAACTGCATATAGTGCTGTCATAACATTAAAAACACATGCTACCGGGGTCCTCTGACACTTGTTCTGTGTACACATTTTCATAGGAACCAGGGCTATTTTTGGGCAGGAACGCACAGGAACGGAGTTCCGGCTGGCTCCCAAGTTGGCCACGCCCAGCAGGAACTCATTAGCATAACAGGCCACACCCAACAGCAGAAATTCATTACGATTGGCTACATTAGGGGGTGTGTGGCCTAACATGCAAAGGAGTTCCTGCTACAAAAAAAGCCCTGGGTTTTGACAACAAACAAGGTAAACAGAATAACAAGCAAAAGGTGGGTGTGGCTGGATAACCACACTTCAGGTAGCATGGGGGTGTGGCCTAATGTGGTAATGAGCTGTGCTGTTGGAGGTGTGGCCTAATATGCTAATGGGTTTCTGCTGGGCTTTTTCTACAAAAAGAGCCCTGACGGGAACCAACAGACACGAAACCGCTACGGAAATGTCCAGAAGAACCTGGGTAAGGTGGGAGCAAAGGGAGAGCCAGTGTGATCCTATTCCCTAGTGCACTGAGGAATAACTGTTGCACAAGGTTATTGCAATGTAAATATGGAAATAATTCTTTGGATTTTAATGACGACACACTTAACATACCGTTATAAGAATGCAGAATATGCTTGGCATTGCAGATGCACTAGAAAAAAACATAATTTCTTAACTAACGGTTCATCTCTTGATTGCATCCAAGAACATATTGCAATTTTAAGTTGATTACCTGCCAAAGAAATTCTGTGTGCACACAAAGAACAACTATAAACACACCAGACCATTAGGTATTTTAGTTTAAAATGCTTTTTTAAAAGTTAAAAACATGATTTTTTGCACGACTATGCATGAAGCGTATGTAATTATCTAGATCAGATTCTTATTTGTACGTGATATGGTTTGCATGTGGTTTACATTTTATCTAAACTTGACACTTCGTGGTTACTACTGTGCTGTCAACAGCATTAAACTCTGATGGAAAATAAATTTATTTTTTGCAGCCAGCATCCCAACATAAATCATAGCAGGGAAAGAAGGCTTCTACACTAAATCACATCTTATTTTGCAAGACTTCAAGGGCTGAAGGACAACTCTGCTAAAGCTTTCAACAACACGCAGTGTGCTCTCAGGGGCATTCATTTGCTGCTATGGTGGTCTTCATATTGTCTTCATGTTGACTTAAAAAAAAATACTGACTATGATACATGCCGAACAAAACCTTTCATTCTTTCAGAAAGCTGCTGCTAAACTTACATCTTGAATTGTGTTGTACTAGATTTTCTCTAAGCCATTAACTGCTTTTTAAACACGATTTTATGGAACAATAAAACTTGTGAGCTGGTAGACACGTCTAATGACTTTAACACAAGACCAACCCCCCCCCCCAAAAGGATAGACAATATGTAAAAATGGTACACAGATTCCAAATGGGAAAGGTAGTTCTGCCAGCTCATGTTTTCCCTCTTTCTTTTTAATAATAGTAGAGGTATTTAAAAAAAAAAAACCACACAAAACCCTTCAGATGCTTGGGGGGGGGGATCCTGAAGATTCAGCATGCAAATATTTCATAACACAAAAGGAAGAGATAGAGTAGGCTTCAGAGGTATAAAAAGACTTTCCTGGAATAAACTTATTGTTCTAAGACCAAATGTATTCCTTATGTTGAACACAGAGAAAAGTAAGTATTGCAATATGGCTTGAGTTTCAGCACTGTGGTTTTTAACTGTAAGCTGCCTCAAGCACTACTTTGAAGATGCAGCGCAGAAATATTCTAAATCAGGGGTGTTAAATATACGGCCCGTGGGCCGGAAGTGGCGCATACAGAGCTCTTACCTGGCCCGTGAGCAACTGCTCATTACCTTTATTGCCACATGACAGAGACATTGAGGAATTTCAGACGGACGATATAATCCAAAAGAGGAACGGTTCCCAAATGGTTTCTGGTCTGTCATTTCAGACAGAACCGATTTAGAACCGGTTCCCTACCGGAATATATTTGTAATTTCAGACATAAACGCTTCTGTCTCATTTAGGAACCGGGGCTGAAGCGTTTTACCTGTCAACCGCTTTCAAGTAGTCTTCAGTTTCCTCTCCCGGTTCCAATGCGCTTTTCCCCGCCGTTTTTCGCCTGCGCGGGTGATCGCCACTTTTTTTTAACGTTTGCTTTATAGCGTTATAGCACTATAGTGCTATAATGCAACAGCATTATATCAACCCCATTGGAATGCCTGGAGTGTTTTGTTATAGTGCTATAATACTATAGCACTCTAAAGCGAATGTTCAAAAAAAAGCCAGAGATCGCCCGCACGGGCGGAAAACGGCGCAGTCTGAAATGGCAAACCACTTCAGATCCAGCTCTTTACCGGAAGGGGAAAGCCATGTGTGAAATGGCAGCCCTATACCGGTTTACTCCATGACGGATCAAAAACGGCTTCAAAACGCGTTAAAAAGGGTAATGTAAAATTCCTCATTATGTCCCTGTATACTACCCCAGTGCTAATGCATGATGGGTAGTGGAAGCAGGAGGATGGGCACCAGGGAGATACTAAGAGTGTTAATGTTTTAAGCATGTTTGTATTCTGAGGAAAAAATAATATCATTAATTGGGTTTGCCTGTGTCCTTTATAAACTTTATGTCTCTGGTACCTGGCATTTCATTTTATGACACACACGGCCCAGCCTGACAAAGTGACATTTATGTCAGATCCAGCCCTCGTAACAAATGAATTCAACACCTCTGTTATAAATAAATATTTTAACACACACACACACACACACAATTTTTTTCTGGAAAAAATTGTCTCCTTCCCCATGGCTTCAAAATTTCTGGAAGCTGAAGTTTCTTCTTTTGGTTCTATTTCCTCATTATTCCTCATTATTTGGCTCAACAAGAGAATTGTTTTTTGTTTCCCACCTTTTTCCCGAACCTTGATTGAACTTGCAAGAATTTTGTGAGGCTGGAAATTGCTGTTTAGCCTTGGAGTTAAGGTGGGAGTGAGCAAGGAAGGATTCAAGCTTGTTAAGCAGCCTGCAGTCTGCAGTTGTAGCAGATTACCCTTATCACGGACAGACGGAAACTTTTAGCTGCAAGTCTTGGTAAGGTTATTTCATTATCTACTGCTGAAGGAAAGAGGACTTTTTGCTGCCGCTGTTTGCTTGCTGGGAAGTTTGAAACGGAAGGACGGTATCTTCTGCCTCTGGGTGTGTCAGCGTTTTCTGCCTCTACTTACCATGCCTAATTAGCAGCACCAGCTGGATCGTTTGGCCAAATTGCGAAAAGAAACATTATACTACTCATGGTTTAGTTGTACTCTTCCAGTATTTTTGTAGTAGTTTTGCCAAGGTTTCTAGTATGGGGAAAAGGTCTAGGATTGTGGGGGTCCCAGAGGTCTCCCCACCTCATAAAAAGAAATATGCAATTAAATGGACAGAATCTTTGGACAGGTGGCTTATTGCCACACATTATGATAAGATATTGGCTCAGGATACTAACAACCAGGCTGACTCTTCCTCCCCTGGGATAAGGGGCTTCCCGCAGGCAGTGAATGACTCGTTAGATCCTCCTTTTGTCTCTACCCAGTGTCCTTGTCTAGGAGTAGACAGGTCAACTCAAACGGAACCGTCACTACTCTTTGGGGTTGATTTTATGGGTGATAGTGGAAGGGTGGGTGGTGCCCTTTTTGCTAAGCAATGCTTACTGGTGGGCGAGACGCTGCAGTTTTTGATCTCTCTTGTTAGAGGAATGGAGTCTAAGATTGCAGAACTAGGGGAGCAGATTAAATTTGCTGGCCATGATACAACTAACTTCAGTCGTGAAAGATTAGGAAGAAATCCTGCACAGGGTCTGAGTGCAGAGGAGCCCTTTACTAGGAAGTCCGACTGCAATTTCTCTACTATCCTTCAACAACATCAAGTCACACTTATTATTCATCCTTGGAGGGGACAGCTTATGAACTGGAGATCTAAGCGTTCGGCTGAACGTTTTCTAAGCCAAATTTTAGATATCCCTCTGAAGAAGGTCGATTTAGAGTATACACAGCTGGTTTCCCAGTCTAAAGAGCATATGAAAGTCACCCTTACCTTTGCCTCTAAGTTTATTCCGCAATTACTTTTGGGTAACAGTGCCCGGCTCAAGTCTTTTAGGATAAGATCACAAAGAGTTTTTCGGCAAGTGGTGGTTCGGTCCTTTCAAGACCTGTCTGTGGAATCTCAGATGAAGGAGTCGGTTCAGGAGAACAGGAGGGAGACTCTGGAAGTGGGAAAGGCTGGTAGCTCTCTTTTTGACATCAGGAATGTAGAAGATGGCAAGATCGCAGAGAAGCCATCCACATTGGGGCAAGAGGCGATATTACAGAATATCAAGTATATGCATGACGTCTTGACCTCAGTACAAGTCTTGGACAAGAGATCTAATGTTTGCAACCAGGATATCCATTCACAAGTGCACGGCTCTGCAAATCTGCCATCTAGAGCAAGTGAGGCCCTGCACGACACTGAGGCTAACTCTGGAGGCCCGACTTCCCATCAATCGGTGTGCACAGCCATGGTTCACCATTCTTGGGGTGGCCCCCCATTGACAATGGGATCCGATATGAGGGAACAATCGACCGGTGGAAACTTTCCACAAGAAGCTACCTTGCAGCAGTCTCTCGCATTCATAGATGATGCCGAGCGGAGGTTCCGTCATCTGCAGAATCCGACTTTGCTCCCTGTAAATGGCTGCATTCTCTGTGATTCGGGAGTGGAGGAGATAACAACCCTCCCTTCAAATCCAACCTCTGTATCAGACCAAGTAGAGAGAACCGGGGCCAAATCTAAGACAGATTGACAATTCAGTACTCAGAAGCTTCAGATTCTCTCTTGGAATGTGAATGGGTGGAAGGCAAAGAGACACGATTGTTCTATTGTTGAGTTATTTCTGAAATACCACATTGTTATGTTACAGGAAACCTGGTCCACTGGGGCTCTAAACGTGGCTGGTTTTCAGGCCTTTTCTTCCTCTGCAATTAAGGGTTCCGGCCCTGGACGTCCCAGGGCCGGTGTGGCGTGCTTGATCTCCAACAACTTGCCACTGACTATGTGTTCTCTTCTGATGTCTTCACCTTATCGGATGGTGATTATTTTGAAATTGACTTCCTCTGATCATACCATACTTCTGGTGAACAATTATATCCCCCCGCTTTTACTAGAGGAAGAGATTGAAAAGCACTGGAGTGAGTTGGAAGGAACGGTTGAGAAGCTTCAGCAGACTTATCCCGCCGCTATGATACTCGTGGGAGGGGACTTGAATGCTAGGATTGGTGCCTCTGATGCCCAATTGTTGTCCTTGGTGGGTGACCTGGACGACTTAGTTTTGCCCCCTCCTTGGTTTTCTCGTGTCTCCAAGGACCTGAAGGTCAATCTAGCTGGCAAATGGCTAGCTATGATGGCGTTAATGCAGAATCTGGTTTTCCTAAATGGTGTAGTTTTTCCGGATATACCAGGTGATTTTACGTGTTATACCCCAAAGGGTTCTAGTGTTATTGATTTTCTTTTAATATCTCAAGAATTTTTCCCCTTGGTGCAAGAGTTTGTCGTTGGAGACTACCTAGGGGGTGATCATCTTCCACTGTCTCTTTCTCTAAACATTCCCACTGGTCACTTAGGGGAGGCAGTTGTGATAAAGTCCAGCGGAGATGCTATACAGTGGATTAGATGTGCTCGGAGGAACCCACCAGTGGATGCTTTGCAGGTGGCTGAGATTCAAGATCGCCTGGACTCTGGTAATTTCCCTGAGTTTCCCTCTCTGATAAATCCCTCCCAGCTGCAATCTATACTTTACCTTGACCTTCTTAACTTTTTTGTGGATAGTTGTTCCTCAGTTAAGCGGGTTTCTGAGGACCAGCGGAGGATGCCAGAAAGTCATCCAAATCACTGGTTTGATGCCGAATGTAGGTTGGCCAAGAAGGCCATTCGAGTAAAATTGCGGCGTTTTAGACTTACTAGGAGACCTGAGGACTTGATTGGATTTTTTTCTCTCAAAAAAGTTTTTAAGGACCTAATTCGAGTGAAAAAGGAAGCCATGGCCACTCAAGACTGGGAATCTCTTGCTACCATCTTGGAGTCCAGGGATGTGAAGGCCTTTTGGAGGCTTGTTAGACCAGGACGTCAGGCTGACATCGTGACAACAATTTCCCCAGCCAGATGGAGGGTGCATTTTGCAGCTTTGTACCAATCCTCAGAATGCCCTGTCGATGAGAAGGAAATTGATGAGGTGTTGATCTCTGCTCCGGACTGGGAGCGGGTCTCTCCAGAGTCAGTACTTGAACGTTTTAATCAGATGAAGCGTGGCAAAGCGGTGGGCCCGGATTTTATACCTCTAGAACTATTTTTGGTGAATCCCGAATGGTGGGCTCATCGCTTGGCCCACCTGTTTTCGGATATCAACAAGTCAGCTAATATCCCCGATATTTGGAAGACAGCTACTGTGGTACCTATCCACAAAGGTGGGGATACCAACGACCCAGGGAATTATAGACCGATTAGCCTTATTGCTACCCCTGGGAAGATCTACTCTGCACTCCTTCAGGAGAGACTCCAGAAATGGCTTGATGAAGAGAGGTTCCTTTTTCCTGAACAGTGTGGCTTTCGACAGGGTGTCGCTACTACAGACCATTGTCTGACGCTTCTCCATCTTGCCAGCAAGTATTCCTTGCGTCCAAGAGGTTGTCTCTATGCGGCCTTCATGGATTTGAGGGCTGCCTTCGACTCCATCTCTCGTCGCAGATTGTGGGAGAAGTTATTGAACACCAATATTGACCGCAGACTACTGGGATTGATTATGGCTCTCTATTCTAAAACATCTGCCTCGGTTCGAGTGAATTCTTCAGGAGTCAGGACAGACTCCTTTCCAGTGCAGAAGGGAGTTAGACAGGGATGTTTGTTGGCCCCCTGCCTGTTTAACATCTATATTAATGATTTGGTGCCGTTTCTTAAAATGAGAGCCAGACATCCTCCGTATTTAGCTGGTCTTCCTATACCACTTTTACTTTATGCTGACGATGCTGTTTTGCTGGCAACATCTGAAGTTGGACTGAGGTCTACTGTCAATGCCTTTTTGGACTATTGCAAACAAGAAGAGCTTATCGTGAATTATGCAAAGTCCAAGGTTCTTCGCTTCTCTGTCAAGAGAAGAAGAGGTCCTCTGTATTTTAAAGTTGGGAATGGCCAACTAGAATGGGTTTCCTCCTTCCGATACCTAGGTATTGTTTTTAGTTACAATCTATCCTGGTCCGCTCATCTGACATACGTTAAGAAGTCATCCAGACTCGCCACGGCACTGGTTGAGAAATTCTTCCGTACAAAGGGGGCTAAGCGGATTCCCCCGGCCATCGAGGTGTACAATGCGAAGGTGGTCTCCCAAATTTTATACGGTGTAGAAATCTGGATTGCTGGCGTGGATGAGAAATTGGATTCCCAGCTAAACTCCTTCCTTAGGAGAATTACTGGAACGCCACGGTGTGTTGCTGGGACTGTCCTTCGTATGGAACTGGTTCAATCTTCGCTTGAAGCACGTGCTTGGAAGAGGGCATTCAAGTTGAGATTTAAGTTATCTGACCCAAGTCATCACCCCCAGGCCGGCTTTCTTCGTTCCATCTTAAAGGACACGACATCCAACCCTTGGTTGTCCCTTCTTGCTGGTAAACTCAGGACATTGGGAGTGCCGATGTCCTCACCTAACGAAGAGCTGATGCCCTCTCAGCTTGAGGAAACCTTGAAGAAACTTAAACAGTTGGATTGGGCCAGCACCGTGGCCAGGGCAAGACGCACCTGCTCTCCGTTGGCTTTGGGGTTGTCCCCTCCAGAGAGATTTCCTGACTTTTATTCAACGTTATCAATTCCATCTCACCGCCGCGCCTTTATGCTGGCCCGCTTAAATGTATTTCCAACAATGGTAACTCTGGGAAGATTTGGAGGCCTTTCTTACTCAGATCGCCTTTGTCTGTGCAATTCTGGCGAAATTGAAACCTTAGATCACCTGATATTTCGCTGTCCCCACTGGACTCAAGTTAGAGGCACTTATATCTCTCCTATTCTCACGAAGATGAATCTTCCCGCGCAACCTTGGGTGCTCTCAGTACTGTTATCTGACTCAAATGCCGATGGACTGATAACAGCTAACGTGGCGCGGTTCTTGGCTAAGGTGGCTGCTCTCAAGAAGCATTGAAAAGTCCAGCACTTCTGAAAACTTCGACACCGATTTTTAATCTTCGGATGATTTTAGTTAGTTGGCTCCGCCCCAAGTGTAGTTAGGTAATTTTTAATCTCTGGGCTCAGCCTGGGTTTTATGTGACTGTTATTATGTACCTTGACATATTTATGTCTATTTTATGTACCTATTTTACCCCCCTTTGGTATCCTCTTGGTCAAGACTTCGGTCATAAAGACCTGTAATAAATTGAATTGAATTTCTGGAAGCTTTAAATCTGTAATTGAGAGATATAACAGTGGTGGCAGATCTACATGCAAGTTTCTATAAAAGGTTTTCCAAAAATCAAAAAATGTCCATACATAATTGCTACAGCTAAAATACAATATTGAAGAGATGCCCACCTCCAGTAAATCATTGGATTGAGGACCTTAGAACTCTATCAGTATTTGAACGCATGGCAGGAAAGTATGGTACACCATGTTGATGGGGAAAATATCTGCATACAAAAAGTACTGGGATGGAGACAGAAATGCACAGAATAAGGTTATACAAATTTGGTCTCCCTTCATTACTTTCTGGAACAGAAACAATTCTAAAGAATGAGTCTTGAACCTTGTTTAGATTGTAAAATATTATCTTATATATTGTATTTTATGGTAATATCATGTAGTCTCATGTATTGCATATTATTTTAAAAAGTAAGAAAAAAAACATACAAATGTCTGTCAAAACTGCACTGGGTAGCCATAAACATGCTAGAATTTTTCTCAGTTACACCATCTGCATGATGGGGATAATAAAACTTCCACAACTTATAAGGACTTTTAGGAGAGGCTGCCCTAAAAGTCCTTATAAGTCCTTGTTGATTGTTAGATGACATTTCTCTCCATCCCTTTAAGCATACAGAAAGTAGCCTTGTGCATATTGGTCCGTCTCTCTCAGTATTCTCTGACTGGCAGCATCTCTGCAGAGTCTCAGAGTCTGATCAGACGGATCTTTAGATCTGCGCGAGGCCTCACAAATCTAAGGTAATGTCCAGACACAAACATCTGGGAAATGTCCTTCTTCCATGGGCATCCCATTTTGCCGCACTTCAAAGCCGTACTTAAAAGATAACACTTTAAATCTGGGGGTTTTGGTTACCTGTGGGCGATTCACCTTCCCCTCCCCACAACAGACACCCTGTGAGGTAGGTGGGGCTGAGAGAGCTCTGACAGAAACTGCTCTTTTTCAAGAACAGTGGTGCCAGAGCTATGGCTTGCCCAAGGTCATCCAGCCAGATGCAAGTGGAGAAGTGGGGAATCAAACCCGGTTCTCCCAGATTAGAGTCCACGCACTTAACCACTACACCAAACTGGCTCCTATACAGTCTTTTGATACCCCCAGATCCTTTGGCTTTAGATGCCTGAAGTTTAAGGTGGGATCTTCTGTAAAGCACATGCCTTCCACCTCAGTCTAGGACTTTCTCCCAGAGAAAGAATCACTCTGCCAAGGTATTTTTGCGATCTTCAACTATGCGAGTGAATGCTAGCTAAACTGTTTCTAGAGAGCCTGAGCATGACACTGCATTAGTCTTAATTGAGAAGTTAATGAAGGAATGTATAGAGATCTATTCTGAGATCCAATGGGAGTGAGAATCAATTAGCTAACATATAGAACACACACACGCACACAGGGTTTTTTAGGGGTTTTTTTACTGTTTAAGACCACCCGCTTATTTTGTTACCTAATGCCTCGGTGAGCAACAATAATGAAGCTTAAGAGACTGTACTTCCATCTTTTACAAGTGACAGCTGGGCCAGAAATAATGCCTGAATTTCAATGGGTCAAAGTATTATCAGTTCAGTAAATTAAGAAGATATTCTAAAAAAAGTGTATTCTCACAAACTCAACTCTCTCTCCCAAAGGGTAACAACTACTGTCAACAAAGATTTTCAAAGAGCAAGATAAAAATTTGATAGAGTCAACCAAAAAAGGGGGACCCCACAACTAGGACTCTTTACATGTAACTCAAATGCTACAAATTGAGATAAGGGAATGTAAATGAATCAGGTAAATATGAAAATTAGTACGTACACGTCATAATGGTTCCTATAGACCTCCAAATAGAATGTCATTTTTCAGTGGCTGATCTTCCCCCTCCCCACCCTCCACAAGTGATTGTGAAACAGTAAACCAGTCATGTACTTTTTAAAAGACAAGTTTCTGCTTACATTTAAATGAAAAGTAGATGATTACATAGGACTTATGGAACTGTCATGCCAAATATCTGCATGTGAAAAATCTTAAATCAATCACCAGTTTTGTAAGAATTGGGAATCAGAGAGCTTTGGGGCACAGGCCTTTAAGTCTTGGCATTTAATTTCAGTTCTGTTGTTCCCAAACTGTTGTGAAATAAATCAAGCATACTAATGTGGCCTAGCATAACAAGTCTTTTTAACACCGTTCGATCACTCTGCATCTCTTTTCTCCACAGACAGTATTTCTCTCCCCCTCTGTCTAGCCATCCCTCCCAACAAAGCAAACAAAAAATGTTCACTGTAACCCCCACATTATTGCTCATTAGATCATAGATTAGTGAAGTGGAACTGCCAGAGGTTCCCAAATGCAATCTGTGCCAAATGAGGGAAAGAAAGCCTGGGCATGGGGTCAGTCGGACCAATGATCAAAAGAGATCAAGAAAGGGGAAGTCTTCCACCCTAAAGAATTCCGTATCATAAATCAGAATCAGGTCACACAGATTGTCTTTCCCTTTTCACTCATTCATGAAATGCAATCATCTGAGTAGATTTCCCTTCTCCCCCATCCCATGTGGAAAATGAGATTTTAGCAAACTTGCAGCAATCCTATACAGTTTCTCCAGTCTAAGCCTGCACTGCCAGTCTTCAACCTCCTTTATTTGATACATCTGTGCCTCAATCTCTCTCCAAGAACCTTAGAGAAATCTCTGTGGCATTTTCCAGGCAATTTGCTGGCCAGACTGAGGTCTGCTTACTTTCAGCTACTGAACTACATCAGACACTTCTGAACTACACTGGGGTCCAAACAAAAATGTGAAATTACTTAGTAGGATCTATTTCTAATTCTGAACTCCAGTGGCACCTTTAAGGACCAACAATGTTTGTTTTGTTTTAATTAGCTACAACAGACTAACACCACTACCCCTGTGGATTTATAATCCTACCCAAAACAGAGTTTCAAGTAACAACTACTAAACTATGGTTTCATATATTTTTTTACATTAGGAGCTGAGGTAATGCAAATCAGAAGTAACGAATATTTTAAAGAAACATACACTTACCAATAACCAGAACAAAGATCGAGTCCAGTGGCACCTATAAGACCAAAACGTTTACTTCTGGGTATAAGTTTGTGTGTGCATGCACATGAAAGGTTCTACCTAGAATTAAACTTTGTTGGTCTTAAAGATGTCACTAGACTCAAATGTTGTTCTGCTGCTTCAGACCAACGTGGCTACCCACCTGAATTTATTTCCAATAGCTAGTTTCTAAAACTCCCCCACCATCTTATTCTGGAGAACCATTTAAAATAAAATGACCTAAGAAAAGAATACATTGACTGATTTCCTATTATCACAACAACTTTATGCTCAACAAAAGAAATTATAGCTACTTCTCCTGTTGAGAATATTTCATGGAATTTTAACCAGATAGAAACAGGAATGTGCATTCAGCTATTTCCCATCTGAAACAATGCCCAAAGTTCCATTTAGTTTTGGATTGGAAAAATCAGAAACAATACTAAACTGGGAATTTCGGGCACACCATTTTGGACCAAAATATAAGAACATAAGAACATAAGAACATAAGAGATGCCAATATTGGATAAGGCCAAAGGCCCATCCAGTCCAACACTCTGTATCACACAGTGGCGAGAAATACCAGTGCCATCAGGAGGTCCACCAGTGGCGCCAGGACATTAGAAGCCATCCCACTGTTGACCCCCCCAAGCACCAAGATGACAGAGCATCACTTGCCCCAGAGCCCCTATCTATACCTTGCGGCTAATAGCCACTGATGGACCTCTGCTCCATATGCTTATCTAATTCCCTTTTGAAGCCGTCCATGCTTGTAGCCGCCACCACTTCCTGTGGCAGTGAATTCCAAGTGTTAATCACTCTTTGGGTGAAGAAGTACTTCCTTTTATCCGTTCTAACCCGACTGCTCAGCAATTTCATGCAGTGCCCACGAGTTCTTGTATTGTGAGAAAGGGAGAAAAGTACATCTTTCTCTACCTGCTCTTTCCCATGCATAATCTTATAAACCTCAATCATGTCACCCCTCAGTCGTCGTTTCTCCAAGCAAAAGAGCCCTAAGCGCCTTAACCTTTCCTCATAGGGAAAGTGTTCCAGCCCTTTTATCATTCGAGTTGCCCTTTTCTGCACTTTTTCCAAAGCTATAATATCCTTTTTAAGGTGTGGTGACCAGAATTGCACACAGTATTCCAGATGAGGTCGCACCATTGATTTATATAGGGGCATTATGATATTGGCTGATCTGCTTACAATACCCTTCCTAATAATCCCCAGCATAGCATTGGCCTTTTTTATTGCAGTCACACACTGTCTCGACATTTTCAGTGAGTTATCTACTACAACTCCAAGATCTCTCTCTTGATCAGTCTCTGCCAGTTGAGACCCCATCAACGTGTATTTATATTTAGGATTTTTGGCTCCAATGTGCATCACCTTGCACTTGGCCACATTGAACCCCATTTGCCATGTTGACGCCCACTCGCCCATCTTTGACAGATCCCTTTGGAGTGCCTCACAATCCTCACTGGTTTTCACCACCCTGAACAACTTCATATCATCCGCAAATTTAGCCACTTCACTGCTTACAGTATAGGCCAATATCTAAATGCACAGCCCTAAACATGACCTCTGATGCCCTTCAGCATGTTCTTATGTATGCTGCATTTATTTACTCTGCTGTAACTTGGCCTATAGTAGTTTAAAATGTACTAGAAGCAAAACACAAATCTGTAGTGTCATCAAAACAAAGCTCAACACCTGCAATATGTGAAATTGCACTGTATACGTGCCTTACTATTCATGTGCTGACATGCATTTATTTTATTTATTTATTTTATTATATTTATACTCCGCACACTAAGCATATATCCACCCACAGATTTACCTTCTTGAGATCCTAGGAATGGAAATTAACTATGGTGGCAACTCACACTGACAAAATTGTAACAAATATGACACATCTTTCAAAAGATGGAAGAGGGGGAACAAAATGGAGGCAGTTATTTTATAGAAACTATGAAACAGGGGCAACTGTGAGCATATGAACAAACTGCATCTTTTTATATACCTGTCAAAACGGCAAACAGAATCATAGAATCACAGGGCTGGAAGGGGCCATACAATGCAGGATTAGCCTACAGTACCCCTGACAAGTGTTTGTCTAGACACTGCTTAAAGATTGCCAGTGAGGGGGAGCTCACCATCTCCCTAGGCAGCTGATTCCACTGTTGTACAACTCTTACTATAAAAAAGTTTTTTCTAATATCCATCCGTTACCTTCCTTCCCTTAATTTAAACCCATTATTGCAAGTCCTATCTTCTGCCAAATGGAACAGCTCCCTGCCCTCCTCTAAGTGACAGCCCTTCAAATACTTCAAGAAGGCAATCATGTCTCCCCTCAACCTCCTCTTCTCCAGACTAAACATTCCCAAGTCCCTCAGCCTTTCCTCGTAAGGCTTGGTCTCCAGGCCTCCAATCATCCTCGTCGCTCTTCACAATGGGAAGAGTCCAAGGACTTCCTCCTAGCACTGGTATTGTCTATAGATGGGAATGTTCCCTTTAGCTATCCTCACTAATAGCCACTGAGGTACCTGTCCTTCATAACGGTTTCTGATCCCCATCTAAAACCACCTATGCTAATGGTCATCAATGTATCTACTTGAAATGAGCTCCACTATTTAATTGCTCACTGAATGAAAAAGTGTTTTCATAATCTGTCCTGAAATCTATTGCCCATCAATAGATACAATAAATTCTCTGCCATCTCCTCATCCTTCCACTCTTTTGCCATTCAGTGGCCCAACCATGTTCCAGGGCAGTTTCCTACTTCTATTTGAAGAAATGTTTATTGTTTGCCATAATATTTGTAGGAAATCTGCTCCTCATATTGTTTTGGCTTACCTTATTGTCAGCTTATAGTTGTTTTGGCAGAACCTGTGCTAGTTTTTCTTCACCTTGTTTGGTCAAGCCGTCCCCTTTATAAAGGAAGCTGCCTTGCATTTTATAGCCTCCTCCCGCTATGTAGTTAACCAGGCTGCTAGTACCTTTCCTAACCTGAGGTATGCATTTTATGTAGGCTTTAATTTACATGGTTGTAAATGGCTTTCAAACATCGTAGAGGATTCTGACACTTGATTCTCCCTTTTCATTTCCTTTTGAAAAGTCCCCTCTTTCAAAATAATATGTAATTGTTTCTGACTTCGGGGACAACCAGTGACATAAATGGTGAATGGCACTGTGGACACTGTTCCCAACTGATACAATATCTCCATCTTGCATCAGCTCTCAAGTTCTGCTCAGAACCAAGTACAGGGTCACCTCTCCACTAGCTGGCTCTGTGACTAACTGTTCCAATATGGTCATTCACAATATCCCAAAACCATGCCTCTGTGGCCTGACTTGAACTCACAATTACTCAGCTGGGTAGCCATGTTGGTCTGAAGCAACAGAACAAAGCTGTTGTCAAGTGGCACCTTTAAGATCAACAAAGTTTAATTTTCAATATAATCTTTTGTGTACATGAATCTGAAGAAGTGTGCATGCATATGAAAGCTTATACCCAGAATTAAACTTTGTTTGTCTTAAAGGTGCCACTGAACTCAAACTTTGTTCTGTCACATTTACACAGTCAGTCTATGGGTAGGTTCCCCCCCATTTTGTTTTCTAGATTATTTGACTATATCCCCTCTTTGATAAAGAAAGCAACACCACTCCCAACAGAACCTTCCCTGTCCTGTCCAAGGGGTAACGCCATAAGAACATAAGAGAAGCCAATGTTGGATGAGGCCAATGGCCCATCCAGTCCATCACTCTGTCACACAGTGGTCAAAAATACCAGGCGCCATCAGGAGGTCCACCACTGGGGCTAGGACACTAGAAGCCTTCCCACTGTTGTTGTCCCCCCCCCCATAAGCACCAAGAATACAGAGCATCACTTACCCCAGACCGAGAGTTCCTATCTATACCTTGTGGATAATAGCCACTGATGGACCTCTGCTTCATAAGTTTATCTAATTCCCTCTTGAAGCCCTTCATGCTTGTAGCTGCTGCCACCTCCTGTGGCAGTGAATTCCATGTGTTAATCACTCTTTGGGTGAAGAAGTACTTCCTTTTATCTGTTCTAACCCGACTGCTCAGCAATTTCATTGAGTGCCCACTACAACCCAGTCCACCAGTTTCAGAAATGCTCGCTGTATCTATGTTGTCATTTAGCACCAATATTTAATACAATTCAGAGTGAACATGTATCCTGAGGTTGTAGAAATGGTGTGTGTGTGAAAATGATTTCCTATTCCTTAAACAAAGTGCCTTTATACACTAGACAGACTATGTTTCAGAACAAATAACAGGACAGACACTGCCTGTAGCATTATCTTCAGTTCAAAAATTCAACACAGTTCACTTGGCAGTAGCGTTTACAGACTGTAACATGACTGTGCAGACTCGTCCTGTAGTTTAAAAGACGGGGGTAAATAAAGTATTTCAGTTTCTTTCTAAATTGCAGGTGAACATAATATAAATCCTACAATAGGCACTGCACATACACTTCAGCTTTAGTAATTGCTATTCATACACTAACTGAAGTGATCTATATACCCAAACAAGTGTGGATAGTATACAGTTTAAGTGGAGTGTTCTGCATTTGTAAGGGTGCCAGAATCACAATCTTAGGACAAGTCCAAACACTTTCATCAAAGTTTATTTTGAACCTACAACTCTAATTAAAAAAAGGTAAAGGTTCCCTTGCTCGAAAGCCAGTCGAATCTGACTCTAGGGTTGCGGTGCTCATCTCCGTTTCAAAGCCGAAGAGCCAGCGCGGTCCCGAAGACATTTCCGTGGTCATGTGGCCAGCATGACTAAACACCAAGGCGCACGGAACCAATACCCATATATTTTTCATATGTAATGGTGGTCCTCAAATTGCATATTTGGCATTTATTTGTTTCATAACTGTTTAATTTACACCACTGCATCCATGTATATTGAAACACAGCACCTAAGAGTGAGTGTCCTCAGTTCAAAGCTTACTGCAAGCTTTCTAGCTATGCTTATGTAAAGCATTTTTCAACACTCCACCATGGAAGGTATAAAGATGATAAACTACCTCTTACATGCTGTTGTATGTGCAGGGTTTGTGTGGTTAAAACTCAGTATATAAAATGTGGCCCACATACAGCACCAGTGTGTGCATCAAGGGGTAATGCTTAGGATTCGTGTTGCAAAGGAAAATATTCAGGATGTTTGATTTGCACTGTAAGAAATAACTACAGAGCAACTAACGGAGGAACAAATTTGAACTGAACCTGGAAGCTAATTCATAAGATTTGAGTCTTGGAAAAAACTAGGATTTTCTTTACCTCCAATATTCAGCTCCATGCCTCTATCACCATTTCCAAAGAGCTCTGCTTTCCAGCAAACTGCTTTCTCTTTCAGAAACGCTGACATGAACAGTTTAAATATCTGTGAACATTCCATATTCTCATCGGACAATACTTTGACCCCACCTTGAAAACTGATACATATTTCCTTTACAAACATGAAATGAAGAGTTCCATCATGAATGTTCATACCAAGTTTTATAGCTGTAACCTATGCTCGAGGGAGATAGTTCAATACAAGTCAGCAGAACATGCCAAACATCTGGCTAGTTAAATGGCACTGAAACTTTTAGAAATAATGCACTTGCATGAACACAAGCAGGTTTAACGTTCCAGTCTTTGTGTTTTTTTCTTAAAACTTTTATATTATAATACTGGAAATATTCAGAGTCTCTCATCCCTAAATACACCCCCAGCCTCAAAAGAATGGTGACTTATAACAGAAAATCAAGAAATATCCAATTAACACTTCAATCTTTCCTGAAGTGACAGTTACTTTTTTCTTGAAAAGAATACAGGTAAGAATCATCCAGTTTGGGAGACATTCAGGACCAAGCTTTACATGTGAAATGATAGTGAAATGGCTTTAAATTACAAACACCCAGTTTTGGTGGAATTAATGATCGCCAGATAGCAAAGCTGTGGCAGGGGAAGGACCTGTTTAGGCATTTCTCATTGTTAAGACATTCTCTTTTGTAAGGTTTTAAATGCATGTTTGTTTGCAACTGAAACTCCAAAAGGGGCAATGCCAATGGGGAAGGACCTGGAGTGGGAATACAGGTGTGAAAGGAGTTAAGAAGCATGTCCCCCTCACACCTCCACCAATTCTTCCATCCTAATCACTCTTGTTTAAAAGGGGTAGTGGGGGTAAAACCACACAAAACTTTATGCAACAATTGACTGCCCTTTGGCTATAGCCTACTCTTTGCAAATTATAAAAAAGGGTAAAAACATTTAATATATCCCTTAATAAAGATTAATAAGAACTACCATACAGAGATTACCATACAAATATCTTCATTAAATATTTGTTTACTGTGGTGCGATCACAAGGACAGTGGACTTAGATTACTCAGGTGATACAAAAAGTGGTTCATTGACCTACTGGGGCCTCACATGACCCAGTCAGCTGACCCACAGAGTTAACAATTGGCTTGGCTAGGTAAGCAATATAAAAAAGGAGGAAATTTACTAGGAAAGCTGTCCTAGGTTAAGCTTTCATTCCAACGAGAAGGAAGATACAGATTCTTTAAATAGGATCCTCATCCATGTCCTTTGCTACGTGGCTGTCTGGGAAGGAGGGGAGTCTTCCACACACACGAATTGTGAACCATCAAGGAAAAAGTCTGAACAGGCAATTAAAAGGGGGGAAAGCACAAGGCCCAGATGGGTTTTCAATGGAGCACATTTTGAATGGGTATCTATAAGAGCTTCCTAGACAGCATTATAGAACCATTCAGACAAAAGTTCCTGGACGCCATTCAAAACAAAGACTGCATTATAGTAATTAGCAGAAAATGGAAGGCTTAATTAACTGGGAAAGAGCCTACATTTTGCTCATCATACAGCCCCATAAACTGATCTATTTGGATGCCAAGAAAATAGTGAAGCCTTGGCACTAATGCTGGAAAGATTCTGCCCCCCTTCTGTTTAATAAACCAAAACCAAACTGGTTTGATCCAAGAGACTGCTGCTGCTGCTCCTCTCAGCCACCCTTAGGAGCACTGAGGTTTCTCAACCTATTAAAAAAATAAATAAACCTTATTCAATATCATCAAGAGCTGGAACTGGATGTGCTGAAGAGAGACTACACCATTACCCAGACAAACAGCATGATATTGTGATTATTAGAGTGGCTTTAGGCTGGTCCCATCTGGGTTCTAACAACAGAGTAGCAACATCGGCATAAGAGAAGCCTACACTGGGACTAACGGAGGTTCTAAGAAAGGGGTGTGGGGAGGGGGGGGCTGATATTTCAGAAGCATAATTCTAATGTCTGAAGCAAAGACTCAGCCTCACTGCAGAGACATCATTGTGTTCCAGAGACTTTGAACACGCTGGATAAACAACCTCCTTCTCTGGGTAGTACATCAGAAACACAGATACAGAACTGCAAGTCACACTTCTTAAATCCCTACTTCTTCTGAATGTCCAAATCGGCATAGTTAAATGGATGGGTTTTCTTACGAGTAAACAACTGCACAGAACATGCGGCTAAGCAACAGACTTTGTTTAAAAGTGTCAGCTTTTTCGTCAAGGAAGAAAAGTGAAACCGATAGCAATGTAAAGTTTTTTTTAGAAAGAAAGAAAAATACTAACAGCACAATCCTCTGCACACTTATGTATGTTCAACTGAGTTCAATAGATCCAGACAAGGGCTTCATCGGGCTGTGACCTATGTTATGTAATTGAGAAATACGGCAGCTAGAAACTCTCAGTCTTAACGCACTTGTGAATCAGTATGGCTCAGAAAAGCATGAGAGATGCAAGCATATGACATTCCACATAAGCAAACAATGCTATCGCAGTATTTTGGATCCAATTATTTGGTTTGTGAATTAAGTTACATGTGGTTTTCTTCTTAATGGCTTGAATAAATAATTTGTACAATGTTATTTTTGAAAATGCAACATATAAAGAAAAATATTTGCTAAAAAAGCTTCAAATTTGGAAACCTTACAGTGCACCTCCCGCAAGTGAATATCACTACCAGCTGTTGCAGAATTTCTTTGGCTTCTGCACAGTGGTAGACAAAATGATTTTGCGACTACTACTCATTCATACAATACTCCAATTTGAAAAATGCTCTGCAATCTTCACGTTTACCCTGGAGTGGATCAAATAATCTCTGGAGTGGATCAAAATTACTCTCATATGAAAGATCAGCAAATATGCTTGATAAATAGCAGTTTACCCACTATGCCTATTTCTATCCTCGTATTCCCTGTACACTCAGAGCAGCTGATGGCAGGTTTTGCAATAAACAAGATGAAGCTTGAATCCAGATCTTCCAGATACAAAACCAAGTCTCAAAAACACCTCGTGAAGAATAATAACACTGAACCAGGGAAGCCTTTTCAAGTGCTCTGGTGAACATAGTCCCTTTTGATAACCTGGATAAGGTAAATGTTCTTGGGCATAGAAAAACATTCTCGATACAAACAAGACTAACAATTATTTAGGTTAACATAGATGTTTTTCTGCCTCATGCAAAAGTGTGCTTCCAGAGCTCTGGATGTTTGGGTATTGTGAAACTGAATGGGTTCTGACACCAAAAACCACTTTGTGGGACATTTTTCTGCCCCAAGATACATTGGAATTTGGCTTAGAGCACGAATATACCCCAGAATAGAATATGTAAGTTTTTCCAGAACCTATTAACAACTTCTGCTTTGCAGTTAGCATTGCAGATGTGGAAATGCTGCACTGGATCCAGCCAGTGACTAAATCTTCTCAGTATTAACAACTGCTGTATGGGGCCTTGTCTAGGGTAGTCAGCTTATGCTCTGCAACCAGCCATCTCCAACCACCACCTCCCAGCCTCCACTGCTGCTTAAAGAAGTAGTGTGTGTGTGGGGGGGGTGATGAGAGGGAGATATGTCAACATCACTTCTGGCTAAAACCTGGCTACTCTAGAATTTGCTGGTCTCTATGGTTTTAGGCCGAGCGCCGAAGAATAGATGCTTTCGAATTATGGTGCTGGAGAAGACTCTTGAGAGCCCCTTGGACTGCAAGGAGATCAAATCAGTCAATCCTAAAAGAAATCAACCCTGACTATTCCCTGGAAGGCCAGATACTGAAGCTGAAGCTCAAATACTTTGGCCACCAAATGAGAAGGGAGCACTCACTGGAGAAGACCCTGATGCTGGGAAAGACTGAAGGTAAAAGAAGAAGGGGATGGCAAAGGATGAGATGGTTAGACAGTGTCATAGATGCAACAAACATGAAATTAAGCAAACTCTGCAGGACGGCGCAGGACGGTGGAAGACAGGAGGGCCTGGCGTGATGTGGCCCATGGGGTCGCGAAGAGTCACACTTGACTGTGCAACTGAATAAGAACAACAACAACATAGTTTTACCACTCCCAATGCATTTTGGGGGGTGCCAGGCATGCACCTGGCAACCCTAGTTTCATCAAAGAGCGGGAGAGAGGAGAATCCTTCCTCTGCACAGCTCCACAAACAGAAACTACCCTGGTAAGGAAAAATATTGGCAAAGACAGGGTGATTCCCATTCCATTTCTAGGATGAACAGCCGCACAAAGGTAGTGGCAAGGGCTCTGATTAGCACACAACTGTGGAGTTTCCCCCTTGTCACACTGCAATCCTGATCCAAATAATTTCATATACCTGAAGAAGGTTCTAGACCACAAAAGCAAACATTGTGATAAGTCATTTTTGCTACAGTGGGCTATCGCTCTGGAATTATTAGGGGCACTGTCTTGAATATTGCTGTAAAAGACTATATCAAATGGGCTCAGTGAGTGGTCTGGGAAGGGCTGACATAGTCACATTGCTTAAAATATAGACATGATCAGTCCCTTGGATGGGTAACCTACTGGAAGCCTCATGTAAATACAGGATATAACCCAAAAAGTGAATGCAAATTAAACCTCCACTGAGAGCACATAAACATTCAGTGTATTCAAAGGTAATTATGCACATTTCATAGAGTTACATGTAACTCATATTGACAGGAAAGCCTGCAATCAAAGCATGAACAGAAGCAGACGAGACTCAGCAGAGTGCCAAATCATGCGACTATTATTTGTAAACCCAAAGTTCATAGCAATGTAATAAGGAATGCTATAGTGTCCAGAACTACCAACTGAACACTGACAAAGTATCACATTACTAGTCAAAGCGATGCATAATGGAAGTTTGTAATTGTATTTAAAAAGCATATAATAATCCCTTCCCCTTCACAAAGATCCAAAGAACCAAATAACTCATTCATTAGACTATGTTTCATTCCAGCAGAGAAGAAAAGTTACACAAGTTCTATTTTTATTTTCTTTAAGTTAAACGCAGGAACCATTCACCCAATGGTAAAAGAAGTAAACTAGGGATGGGCATGAAGTGGGAAAATGGTGGTTGAACGGTGGTTCATTTGATTAGACGAACCATGAACTTTCATGAACTTTCCCCATTTCTCGAACCAGTTCGTGGTTCAATCAGTTTGCGAGTTCAGGAAGTGGCAGAACAGCCACCTTGCAAGTTAGAGATGCCAATCTCACAGGGAGTCTTTAGCAGGCTCTTCTCCTCCAAGTTAAGTGAAGATTGGACTTGGGATGTCTGAGTTATAGCCCCCCTCAAAGAGGGTGCCCCCAGGATAGCTCAGCTCTAGCCTCCTCTTAAATCAACCACGCAACAAGCAATTCTTCCTAACTCACTCTCACATGACAACTAACTCTTCTCTCTTCCTGCTGCAAAGTGGAAGCAACTGAGTTCAGATGTAGTATATATACAATCTACTCCCACAGAGCAGAACAGGAGCTCCATGGGTGTTTCTAGGGCTCTCCACAAGTTTACCCCCAGCGTTGCCTAGGATTTGATTGAATCGTGTCAGGCTGTCTGGAAAATAAACCGCTCTAATGAACCAAACGAACCTCCACAGAAAAAAGGTGGTTCATTTTTTGATTCGGGAACAATGCAACCAAACAAACTGGTTCAAAACAAACCATGAATTGGCCTAGTTTGTGCTTGAATTGCGGTTCATTTCTTGGTTCGTGCCCATCCCTGGAGTAAACACAAATTTCAGAGAGAAGTCTAGAGACATCTCATGTTCTGCATACAAATAAACAAAAAATGCACTAAGAACATTAGTTAAAAAGAAATCTAAATTTAAAAGAAATCACAGGTACTCTCAGGAAACTTTTCTTAAAGGCAATTTAAGGACCCTCTCCCTTTAAGCAAGGTGCAGAGAGAAAAGAACACAATATATAGATATACACACCAACAATAAAAAAGGAAGACGTAAGGTGTTGCTGTATTACCTCCTGTACTGAACGAGCTGCTGGTTTGTCTTGATGATTGGCCAATATTAAAAATGGCAACGTGCATAACTGTGGGTGCTGAAGTGCAGAGTGCAGTTCATTTCTAGCTGTTTCTAGATCATCTTCTGAAGAGGCACTGTCTAATACAAATATTACTCCTTGGGATCCCTGGTAGTAACGACTCCAGTATTTCCTGATGTTGTCAGCCCCTTAAAGTTTTTTTAAAAAGGGAATATTAAAACAGATCAAAAATCGTATTAGGATACAGACGTAAAGTAAACCTACATTTGCGTATGATAGTTTCTATTCCAATTGCCTTTATTGGTATTTTGCCAGCCCATATTTTGTACCCCCCAAATTGCTCAGCCTTCTCTATCCTAGTACTAAAATTCTTGAAGGAGTCTCTCACCATAACTGCTTCTACTTGCTGGCTTTCTTTGTTTCCCTCATCTCTGTCCAAAACTCCCAGACTAACTCTGTCCAAAACTCCCAGGCTTTCCATTCTATCTCACAAGCACAAACTGTTTATAATGCCTTTAATACCACCTTTAACTTGCTGCATGCCCACACTCACATACCCAATCCCTTTGATCGTTTTCATTTCTGCCAGAGATCTTCGCTTATGCATCTCACCCTTTATCCTCACCAGGCCGCTTCTTTTGCAGAGTCCTTTCTCGTTACCCACTCAACACCCATTCCTGGATTACAGATATGTCAGCTAATCTAAAGTGGAAATATTCTATGACATTTGCTTTCTCTTGCCTTGTCTAACAATTTTTTTATGGAAAGTTTTTAACATCCAAGAAAAAAGTGCCCTATTCACATAACTTTTTGTGACTTTTTTGTCAATTTAGAACATGAGAAAAGTCACATACTTCCTAGCATTCTTTTCCCATCCAGAACATTTTAATGTTTTAATGAATTTAAATTATTTATTAATGTTTTTTATTTATTTATTTTTGCTCATTTATTTAATGTTTTGTTCGTTTATTTTTTGTTTATTTATTTAATTAATGTTTTAATGAATTTAAATTATTCATTAAACAGTGGACCAAGATAATACAAGTAACAGTTATGTTAAAGAATTTCTCACTAAAAATGCCTTTTTGATGAGCTGGTTGGTTGCTTTGGAGTTCCTGATGCATATGAAAGATTGCTAACAGGTGAACAGCATTGAACCTCAGCCAACGTGGCACTCAAGTATCACACACTACACCTACATGTAGGTAACTTAAGTATAGCATCAAAAAAGAAGAGGGCTTATGTATGCTAATGGAGCACTATAAAGTATAATTAGGAGTAAAAGTTTATATAATTTGTCTTTTTCAGCAGCTAAAGAACTCAAGTTGTTTTGGTTTCTAACACAACAAGCATGTTTTGCCTTCTAGCATTATTTGTCCTAACTTTCCAACATGAATCATACTGATATACAAGACTCCAGCAGCCCCTCCTTTTCTACTTGGACTTTCCCTTTCAGGATTTCCACTCATTAGCACCTCAGTCCTTGGGGAAATTACCAAGTAATTTCCAACACTTCACGTATCAGTTGAATCATCTTTATCGGATGCTTTCAGCTCAGGAGCAGGCAAGTTCTGGAGACAAACTAACTGGTTCTGTATTTTTCAGGTAGGAAGAGGTCCTCTGGTAAAGGCTTCTTTGCGTAGCTTCAGGAATGATTACGGATTCCTAAATGACATGCAGAATGGCTTAAGTACATTAAGGTAAGAGTATAAGGACTTACAAAATAAATATTGCAGCACCCTAGAACTGCATCCTTCTTCACTTGAGGACATTTAATGCACAACTTCATGAGGTACTACTTAAAATTAGCAGTGTTTCACCACTGGGTACTCTAAAAACTATTTCTCAGGGGTGAATATACCAAGTCATAGACTGAATCCTTTTCTGCCAAAGTTGGACATGGAGGATGGATATTTGTGCCTTAATAATCATCAAGAATTTGCACACTATGTCTTCAACACATGCTTCCAAGTCGATAGCCTGTTCTGGTGATGCCACATACCAAAATTAGGAGACTTTTGAGCCTTCTGTTGTTCTCAGCCGCTGGGACAATTCCTGATTCTTTTAAATGCCCTGTAACTCCAGCATGGCACTCCAGCTCCCAGACTTCCTCTTCTTTGGCTCCCAGTGTGTCTACTTTGTCCCTTCTCAGCAGCTTTCAAAGATGCCATTTCTTGAAAAGTGTGTCCAACGGCATTCTTTTATTTACTTACTGGTCATCACTTCAAGCATGCACACACAATCAGGGGCCTCAAAGTAGTTTCTCTTGTGTCTTCTGTGAGCAAGTCAGACAAACTGATGCCATTCAGGGGAGGCTGCTGTCTTCTAATACTTCTTAGCAACCATTACCAGTAGTTCATAATCTCACCACACTTGTGGGCCTTTCCTTATTAGAGCAGCACTTCATTCAGGCGCTTCATTTACTCCAGCTGACATGACAAAGTATTCACACAGATTAGCTCAAGTCTGTCCTTCATTGTTGGAGGGCAAGTGACTTTAATAACGTGGCCTGCATATGGCGACAGAAACAGATTCTTGCTTTCTATGTTATGTGGCAAAAGAAATTTTTAAAATGCCATTCATTTCTCAAGGAAATAGGAAGCCCTTTTTATAAAGGAGACAAGATTGTGATTTTAATGTCGGAAAAATGTAGGCCATTTCAATTGCATTGTTTGATATACACATCACACTATTTTCACATTGTTTTACAATGTTGTAAGCCAGCCATATTACATTCTACTGTTTTATTGCACTGTTCTCCTATTTTGTATTCTCATTCTATTGCATCGTTTGCCGTTGTTATACTGGCATTTTTTTTTTTTTTGCATTCTCTAATTCTCTGTAATCCACTTTTAATGACTGCTTGTTATACTTTTCATTGCACATTTTAAAAATCATGTGATCTGCCTTGAGCCACAGTGAGAAAAGCAGACAATAAATGAGGCAAATAAATAAATGAGAGGCATTCGGCATAGAAACCCAGGAAGAGTCTTAGTAAAGAGCAACAAAGTCTTAAATGAGATGCAGGTTACAGATTATCACGCACCAGTGCTGCCCAGATTAAACCACAGAATCTCAGTTTACCTATAAAGGGGTGGTGGTGGTGGTATAGAGAATATTTCACATTTAAGGGCTAGGCTGGTTCAGTACCCAGTGCCATGATCTCCCACCCCTTGTAGTAAATAGGGTGAAGATAGTTTTCAGAGGGTGGCTGTGTCGGTCTGCAGCAGAACAGCTAGATCCGAGTCCAGCAGAAACTTAAGAGACCAACAAGATTTTTGGGCTATGAGCTTTCGATAGTCGATGCTCCTTTTGTCAGATGCAATACACATAGTCCCCCTCTGCATCCTGAGTCCCTCCTCTGCAACACCACTCCCAGCTTCTGACTGGAATATAAGGACTCAAATGTCGCCACTCCAACTTGTATCTGATGGAGGCAGCATTGACTTTTGAAAGCTCATACCCTGAGAAACTTGTTGGCCTCTTAAGATGTTAGTGGACTCGAACCTAGCTGGTCTTGCTGTATTTATTCATGACCCACTTTTCAGTGTTGTTTCCGAGGTGGTTTACACTGAATGCATATCGTTTCAGAGGGTAGCCATGCTGGTGTGCGGTGAAACAGCTAGATTTGTCCAGCAGCATCTTAAAGACCAACAAGATTTTCGGGGTATGAACTTTAGAGAATCAAAGCTCCCTTTGCCAGTGAATATATATATATATAATTCAGTCAGAGTTAACTGATGACTCGTCTGGCCTGGACTCAGCAGATGTAGCCTTTTCCCTCCTTCTCAAGGTGGCTGGCTTTTGGTGGCATTCAAAGAGGAGGGACCACAGGCTGATGTAAGGAGCCTTGTTTTCCCTACCTCTGCTTCTGCAGAATAGGTGCAGGGAGGAGATCACCTACTTACTGTTTTAGGTAAACATGTAATAGAGTATCCATACTATAGTGTCGAAAACAGAAGCGGCTTAGCTTACTGAACTTTCCTCTCCCCTGCCCATCTTTATTACGCCAGACAGGGCACTGCCGCACACTCATAAGTCTTGCAGTCTGTTACACTCTGGTAAACGCTTCTGCTTATTTTCAATTGCCAATTATTCTTATCTTAAGCTTCCCAATTAAGAAAAATGTACTAAAAGTATACCATTTTACTAAACTGCATACAGTCCAACCTTAAATACAATTAAAATCAATGAGGCAAGGAGATATCTAAAACCTGCCATGCCTTCGTCTCATTCCTACAATATCACTTATTTGCTTGAGACACAGCAATGAGAGCTTGGTTAGTTTTTGCGTTTCTGTCACTTTTCTTTGTTCTACTGGAACTAGTCTTTCTGGAAAGCCACATCTTTCCTATATTTGTTTGGTGCTGTATCACCTTACTTCTGAAATTCAAGTCATTTTCTACTCACCCATTGCACCTGCTTCCAAAAACACACTCCTTAATTTCCTTTTTCTCTCGTGCTTCTTTCCCCTACTCCCCTCCCACCCCATACTGGCCCCACAACTCAGCTAGTACTTTAGGATTTGCCTTATGCATTGCTGCATATTGAAATCATACATTCACTGTAAAACAAATGATGGTTTAAATCTGACTGTAAATCAGCCTTCCTGCATAGATTCAGAAACTCAACACAGACACATTTAAAACTGCCTATGATATGCACCCCAAAAGCAGGAGAGCTTTATGTAACAACATGTGTGAAGACAGCCTTACACTGCAAACCTGCAAGCAGGAACTATGTCTAACTATTTCAACTAGCTGGTGCACTATTAAATATTAGTATTATTAATAAAGACAAATGAATGTAAAACTACTAATCAGATATACAAGAATTTAATAGTGTTATACCTCCAAGCTCTTTTACATTCAAGATGGCGTTCTGGAATGGCACTGCTTTTATGCTAAAACCTGAAAACAATTTTTTTTAAAAAAAGAGTTAGTACCTTGTTCAGTATAAATACCATACAAAGCAGCACATCTGTTAATATTCCTCCTTATCCTATTGCTTAATCCAAGGTCTGTGGGAACGTTTCGAATTTGGAGAACTGAGAATGGGCACTGCCACAAAATGGTATCCGTGGAGGGCTAGGGCCAAGAAGAAAATGGCTGCCATGGGAGACTGGGGCCAATCTCAAAATGCTGGGAACTTGCAAGCCAAGTGTACTCCTACTGTGTAGTCAGTTGTTTCTGGATTCTCCTGCTCCAGTGACGTGAAGGGAAGCCAGAACTGAGTCTTTGCTTTGGGAAAGAAGCAAATGGGCACTAGGAAATGCATCAGCATGCACCAGGGTGCCCATGGGAGCCACATCGGGGGATCACTGGCTTAAGTGATCAAGACCAAGGCTTGAAATTTCAGTTCTCATTAATCCCTTCTCTGACCTCCAGTCTCCTTTTCTCCAATTTCTAATTTGCTTACATAAAATGAATAAAGGATACAAGATAGTTTGATATAATTATACAAATATATATTGCACGTTTAGTTTAACAAAAATAGAAACTTTTTATTGGGGGGGGGACCACAAAATATACACTTTTTGGCTCACATTCACCTAAAACAAAGATCCAAGAAGGGTGTCATTGCTTCAGATCACAGTTATGCTAGCAGCAATGAAAAATTCTTTTTAAATCCACCTGTGTTCCATTTTTATTTATCTCTGGCATTCTTTCAATTCGTATCACACTATGAAATCAAATTAATCTTTCAGCAAAGAGAAACTGTGCAAACTAATATCTAAATCCAGAATTCAGAACCTCCCAAGCCCAAGAATGATTTATCATTACTTATATCAGTATTTCAAAATTCCAAATATTCTGGGCAGACATTCAGGATTTAAACTGCATGATCACTTCACCCTTAACCCTAAAAATTGGAGTCAGAAGGAAAAGGAGAGGAGGGCAGGCCGGCAATCCAGGAAAGGAAACAACTACTCCAAGCAATGGCTGGGGTAGGTTTGGATATTGTAGTCCTCTAGGCAAGTATCTCTCCCAAAGCTGTTGAAGCTTCAGGTATAACACTGCTCCACATCAGGCCAGATCCAAGCAAAACTGGCGATACCCACCAATTTCCCTTCCCGCTGTAGATTCCCCCTCATATCACTCTTCTGGGCTGCACTATCCCTCAGGAGCAGCATTTTGTGGAGATTAGTGGGCTGCAGCTGTAGCAAAAGCCACACTAGGGCCCATGTGTCCACATCCTCATTGTCAGAACAATTTCACTGCCAACCTATGGGATGAGAGGAGCGAAAATGCTGTGCACTACCAGCACTAAGCCAGATGGGCTGGCCAAGTCACAGTGCTTCCAAGGCAAACCTTTCAGAAACACTTGTCCTGAATATTTCAACTATCTTACCTACTTATTTCTTCATTCCTTGTATTTTATCCCTTTTAACAAAACTCCTTTATTTCCAAAATTATTTCCAATTGCTATATCAGACCTTAAGTTACGTTATCTTCCCCTGGACATACCAAGATGGGGTATGGCCGTGAAGCTGTCAACAGCAGTGGAACAGCAAGAAATTTCACACAAGATACATGTATGAGAAGTGCTTAAAGGTAAAATGAAAAGTCTACCTAGGTCTAATGTTCCCTCAACTCACTGGATCTGATTTTATATAAACAAACTCTACTGTGTGGACATCATCTAAGATAGTTATCTTTAAAAATTAAATTTGTATGTAACATGCTACTGAACCTTCATTGCTTGAAGATGTATCAGGTCAGATTATGCATGTGTATAGGTCACTGAGAAGAAAGTTACACTTCTTAAAGATTGTTCTATAAAGTGGAGGTCATCTTCTGTCTTCACTGGATGAAGTTCTTCAATAGTGATATTCTTAAGATTCAGCATACATCTACCACACCACAAGATCTCTCTCAAAGGACTTCAATGGTTTCTACTGCTTAGATTTGGTCTCTTCAGCTGAACATCCAATTTATCTAGAAATCATCCCCCTCCACACACAAGGAGCTGGAGACTGAAATCGCTAGATATGTAACACTCAGTCAACAAGTTCCATGTTCTTTGCTTAGTACTGATTAAAAATTACACTGTCCACTCAATCGTAAGCATATTTCAAAACATGCCTTTCCATTTGGCTCTGGAAGAAGTTAAATTTTGAAAAAGACCTGAGCTTACCTGTTGTTGACACAATGTTCTCTCTGTTTTCACTGCAGAGCTGTGATAGCAGACTAGTCTTGCCTGATCCAGTGAGACCTATGCAAACCAAGTCATACTCTGGTCGCGGTGGCGGTGGTCCTTTGCAGCAAAGCGCTCGAAAGCACTGTTAGGGAGAACAGAAAGGAAAGATTAATCACATTTTTTATAAAGCCCAAGAGATTTTTTTAGGGTGCAGGTTGACAAGCAGGGCAGAAAAGGAACCTTTAAAAAGGGGGTAGGGACTACTATTCTGAATAAATATTATCATTAATGTTTTTTCTACCATTGAGCTTAAAGTTTATTAAATTTAGCATGGACTATCCCCAGATTTGCAGAAACTTTTCAATCACCAGTTTGGACTAAAACTATAGTTCTCAAAGGAGAACATACACGTCTCCCCTGCTGGAGGATCCACGGACTGTTGATAGTGGAGCTACAAGCTGTTCCTTAGAGCCCAGTGTGAGGTAAATCATCAATCCATTTCTTCCATAACCCATATCACACCAGCGGCTGCTTACAATGCACACTCTTCCATTGGCTCTTTTGTCTTTGTAATAAACCAACAGCCAGTGAGCCATTTTGCCTCATCTGAGTACCTTTCTGAGTGATCTTAAGTACGACAATAGAATTGCACAGTTTGGCTCCCTCCCCTTTGAGCCAAGTGAGAAAACAGCAGGTTGTCTTAATATTTTCCTCTTGCATGGAAGACCATATCCATAACAAAAAATCTAATCCAAGACATGTACATTCTGCTATCACATGACCAGAGGCAATGCTGAAAACTATAAAGATAATTTCGATTAAGGGACCAATGTCAGACATACTTCTAAAGAAAAAAGTCAAAATTCTCCAGCAGACTGCTGGATCTTATGCTATTGTCTCAAACAACACGTAGCTCATTGTTTGAGCAGAACAGCCCCGCATCAATAAAGGGGTCTGAACATTAATTTAGCTATACCTACTATTCCTTCACAATGTTTTGCACACTCCAGTGTGCAAAAGAGAACTTACTTTGTTCTTGTGGGATATATTAGTTTGTCTTCTAATACCAAAAAATATATTTTATACGTTTCAACAGGCAAATAAATCCTTAACACATCAGCAGCCAAAGAAGGTGCGAATAGTTAAGGATCTGCTGCTGTGGTTTATGGTACTTTAGAGAATGAGTTTCAAACATTAAAACACATGGTAGAATAAAGGTTGCACCTTCGTATTTAACAGATCTGCACCTGTATTTATTCAGGCACAATATTTCTTAGTTTAATCACTACACTTGATATGTTATTCTAGCTTGTCCCAGACAGTAAATACAGCTAAGGGACAATAAAGTACATTTCTGAAAATGCCTCAACTTGTCATCTGAATTCAATGAATGGGAGAGGTCCCTGCAATTACAACAGAGCCTCAGATAACCTGTAAGCTGGTGACTGAAGCCAAAGGACTCTTTGCACGTCTTGGGTATAACTTAAACAGAGATGGGTCCACCGTCCATGTGATAGGGTACACTATGGGGGGGGGGGGGATGATGACATGTGGTGAACTCACCCACATGTAAAATGTAAGAAGCCACTCTAATATGAGAATGGTTTTCCTTTCAGAATACAATTCAGGCATGGCATTTGGAAGCAAGGTAAAGGTAGGATAGAAATTATTTAAATAAACAAACAAAATATATACAATCAGAGAAACTTTGCCAAGAGTGATCCATCACATAGGTGAGGCTTTGATTCAGAGGGGTTGGGCGTACTTTAGGATGTAAGCATCTTTTTTTTTTTTGGCCCCCCGGAGGGGATTTTTTATTGCATTTTTTAATAAACTACAAACTACAACGAAAAACTAGGAAGGGGGAACTACATCTAGGGAGAAAGGAAAGAAAACCACTAATAACTAAAACCCCAAGAATAGGAGTTCATAACAATAGCTTATATAAGTATTAATCTTAAATTGCTAGCATTACTTTGAACATAGTCAATTATGCTAAATTATTTATCTTTTTATTCATTAATTTAACTGTTTAAAGAGAAACCCAAGAGCATCATCCATAATAAAAACAGAATTTTAATGCACAATTCAAAGTCCTTCAGCCTTCACTTTGTTTTCTCTTTTCTAATCCTCAATTGATATGCACGTTTGGGTGCAGCCGCACCCTTATCGGAAATGGAGTCCTCATAGGAAGACCCCAATTCGCCACTGGATTTGCTATCATCTTCTTCCTTGGTGTCCTCGGCTTTCTCTCCCAGCTGCACTCTCAGGAACTCACGTGCTTTAAAGACAGAGTCAATCTTTTCTTTTTTATCGTGTAGTTTAAAACTGACGACTTCTGGAATTTGCCATCTGTAAGCAATGCTATTTGTTTGTAGAAAAAGGATTAAGTCTTTGTATTTCTTCCTCTTTTGCCTTATTTCAAATGGGATGTCTTTTAAAATCCTGATAATGTCCTCGATTTTCAAGGGTGTTCCTGTAGTTGCTTTCAGGATTAAATCCCTCACTTGCCTCTTCGAGAATCTGACCACTGTCTCCCCAGGCAGATTATTCTTCTTGATGTACACGGAATAGGCTCTGTAGACCACATCCATTTTGTTTACAAGAT
Organism: Gekko japonicus; assembly: GCF_001447785.1. Taxonomy (NCBI): domain Eukaryota; kingdom Metazoa; phylum Chordata; class Lepidosauria; order Squamata; family Gekkonidae; genus Gekko; species Gekko japonicus. The sequence goes on from NW_015160840.1 coordinate 1,225,679, forward strand.
ATTCCGCTTTCAAATCCATAACTGGGGCTAATGCTTCACTTATGAGTTGCTTTTGATTCTCTTTTAATTCTGGGACCCCTTGGAACCGGAGGACCAAATCTGCTTTCTCCATTTGCAGCTGTAAAAGCTGGGATTCTTCCGAAGCTTGCTTCTCTCTCAAAACAGATTTCAACGCTTTTAGGGTGTAAGCATCTTCTTAAAGCAGTATGTGATGGGGGAAAAATACTGAAGGTCATAAGAAATAGTAAATGTGTTGTAAATGGAGAAGACCTGTGTAATTTTTATTTAAAGTGTTTATATCCCACCTTGTCTTCTTAGACTCAAAGCAGCTAACAAAGCAACTAAAGCTGAAGGGTCACCAAAACAGCAACAAAATCAACAGTGTTCAAAAAATGCAGCCAAATCAATTGACACTTTGAAGTAAATCAGCACAAACTTTCCTAAATGCAATGAGCAAAGGCGTTCACTTCACCTCCACTTGGGTAGTTCCCATTCCAGAGGAATGGACCTACCACAGAAAAATGAGAGACTGAAACTATTGCTACAGGAATAATCCTAGCAGAAGGTGCCACCAGAAAAAAAACTGGCTGAAGAGCATGACTGCAGCATGGGTATAACTGGAGGACCATGGTTTCATAAGTGTGACAGCCCCAAGCCCTAAAGTGATTTAAAGATAATAACCCGAGTCCATACTCAGGAGCAAATAAATAACCAGTGTAATTGATGTGGCACTGGGATTATGTATTCCAAGTGGCTGACCCCAGATAGGAGTCTTCCCACTGCATTTTGTACCAACAGAAGCTTCCAATCAATCTTCAAAGGCAGCCTCACATAGAGCACATTACATTAGTCCGGTCTGGAAGGTGACAGTAGCATGGGTCAGTGGGACCAGTTTATGAGCTAATGTAATCAGAAGAAGATGCTCATAGCAACAGCACCACTCTATTTTTCAAGGGTTGCCAACAGGTTTGAGAAAAATATCCTGCCCCTTTAACAGAAGCTTACTGAGTGCAAATGGGCAACTGAAGCTTTTCACAGCATGGAGATAAATAAAAGCCCATTAAGCCTCTTATGAGTCAGGGCATTTTTCTCCAGGCCTGTTGGCAATCCTACCGATTTCTCCATCAATAAGGCTGGGTTCCAGAGCACTCACAAGTTTTTAACTAGTATCTAGTAAAGAGTGCTGACATTCCTTACGTCTGGTAGACCAACACCAGCCAAACACTCCACTTTCCCAAGCATCAACGCCTTCCTCTTGTCTGCATTCAGTTTGTTCACCCTCAACTGCTTGACCACAGCCTCAAGTTACTGGCCCAGGACTATCAAAGGTGCTTTTAGAGGCTTAAATAATGAAACAGAAAAAAAGGGTATTGTGCATGTATTGATGACAATCCACTCCAAAGCTCCCAGCCAATTTTCTTACATAAGGTTCAAGAGCACTGGGAATGCCCTAACCTGGATAGCCCAGGCAAGCCTGATATCATCAGATCTCAGAAGCTAAGCAGGGTTGACTCTGGCAAGTACTCAGATGGGAGACCTTCTTGAAATGTCAGCAGTCAGGAGGTTCGGGCAGGTTTTATTCAGCCACCTCTCTGAATATCCTCCAGGCCTCCAGTAGGGGTCACTCCCCAGAGGTCGCCATGACTTCCAGGTGCACACACACACTCACACAGACATGCACATATGGGGGGGGGAGAAAGAGCACTGGGAACAAACAAACCCTTGTGGCATCCCACATGTGAGGTCCCAACTCACTGATTTCGCCTCACCTATGGAACCTTTCCAGTCAACAAGAATGTGACCGACAGAAGGATGTCCCCTTAATCCCAAACCTTAATTGTAGCTGATCCACCAGAACATTGTAGTCAACCATTATCAAGTGCTGCTGATAGGTCTAACAGTATCAGCAGTAACAGACTGCCCTTATCCCTGTCCTAGTCAGGGGATGGCATGAGCCAATGATAGAATTTAGACTTTGAAATTAACAGCAGGACTCATCACTAAGATAACAGAGCCATAACTGAACAGTAAGGCCTGGATTCCTACAGTGTGCCAGGTCAAGCAGAAGAAAGTTGCAGTTAGGAGATATCACCTCCCACAATTCTTACATTCATAGCCCTTCACATGATATCAGTGGTATTTCCAACAGTCACCACGGTCCTCAGAAATTGTTTTTGGGCCTATGAGGCTGTAGCAGAAAGGAAGTAGAAAAGTTCCATTTTGAAATTCTAAAAATGGCTTTGAATTGGCAACAACACAACCTCAGGAATATTTCTACAACTGGTACTTCTATGGTCTAACTGCATGCCATGTCTGCTGTAGAAAACTATCAGAGAGAAGGCTGCAATACAAACTATATTGATTATTAAGGAACAAGGCAAAGGACAACTGTCCTGTTCTCCAACTGGAAGGGCCCCCAAATTCTCTACCTTTCTCCCCAGTGCAGATCCAAAGCAGCTTACATTGTTCTCTTCTCCACCATTTTATCCTCACAAACCCCTGTGAGGTATATTAGGCTGAGAGCTTGTGACTGACCCAAGTTCACCCAACAAGATTTCATGATACAGCGGGGCTTTGAACCTGAGTCTCTAAGATCCTAGCTCAACACTTTAATCACTACACCACCCTATAAATTAAATCTCAACATATCCTGAGAATTTCAGGACTTTGACCTGGGAGTTAAATATGTGTTTTTCAGAAATAAGAAAGGTATATGCATGCATAACCACTGCTTATTTCTTTACCAAACATACATGAAGGTGATGAACAGAGTTTGGACGCCTGCATGTGTGTCTTTTCAGAGGGAAATGACATTTTTTCATTCGCATCCTTTGTAACTAGTGGAAGGTACAGGCGTTTCTTGACTTGGCACAGCCATCAGTAAACACCCTTGGATGAAGATGGCAAACTGAATGGAAAGGCCAGCCATAAGGCTTTAGAAATTGCAGCAGAAGCTACAACCATTCATGACTTCTGCTAAGAGTTTACTCATACAATTCTGAATGTGATAACAGAGAGCACTTCACTGCCAAACAGTGAACAGTGATCATAATGTTGTTGAGTTCAACATTTGTATAAACAGGGAATTGGCCAAAAAGACTGACACAACCACTTTTAACTTTAAAAGGGGTAACTTCTCTGATATGAGGGGACATGTGGGGAGGAAAGTGAAAGGAAAAATAGAAAGGGTCAAAACCACTGGGGAAGCTTGGAAACTATTTAAAACTACGATCCTAGAAGCTCAAAAAATATATATTCCGCAGGTTAGGAAAGGCACAAATAGGTATAGGAAAAAGCCTGCATGGTTAACAAACAAAGCAATGGAAGCTGTAAAAGGTAAAAAGGATGCCTTTAAGCGGTGGAAAGCTAGTCACAGTGAGGCTGATAAAACGGAACACAGGCTATGGTAAATAAAATGCAAGTCTGTGTTCAGGCAGGCAAAAAGGGAATATGAGGAGCATATAGCAAAAAAAGGTAAAGACCAACAATAAAACTTTCTTCAAATGCATTAGAAGCAGGAAACCAGCCAGGGAGGCAGTGGGGCCCTTGGATGACCAAGGGGTAAAAGGGGTACTGAAGGATGATAGGGAAATGGCTGAGAAGCTAAATGCATTTTTTTTGCCTCTGTCTTCACTGTGGAAGATGAGAAGTGCTTGCCCACTCCAGAACCGCTGATTTCAGGAGGGGTGTTGAAAGACCTGAGTCAGATTGAGGTGACGAGAGAAGAGGTCCTAAAACTGATAGACAACTTAAAAACTGAAAAATCACCAGGCCCAAATGGCATACATCCGAGAGTTCTGAAAGAACTCAAATGTGAACTTGTGGATCTCCTGACAAAAATATGTAATCTTTCCTTAAAATCAGCCTCCATTCCTGAGGACTGGAAGGTAGCTAATGTCACTCCCATCTTTAAAAAGGGTTCCAGAGGAGATCCGGGAAATTACAGGCCAGTCAGTCTGACGTCGATACCGGGTAAATTGGTGGAAACCATTATTAAGGAAAGAATTAGTAGGCACATAGATGAACAAAACCTATTGAGGCAGACTCAACATGGGTTCTGTAAGGGAAGATCTTGTCTCACTAACCTATTAGTGTTCTTTGAGGGGGTGAACAAACATGTGGACAAGGGGGATCCAATAGATATTGTTTACCTTGACTTCCAGAAAGCTTTTGATAAAGTTCCTCATCAAAGGCTCCTAAGTAAGCTCAAAAATCATGGGATAGAAGGACAAGTCCTTTTATGGATCAAAAACTGGCTAATTAATAGAAAACAGAGAGTGAGTATAAATGGGCAATTTTCTCAGTGGAGGGTGGTAAGCAGTGGGGTACCGCAGGGATCAGTACTTGGTCCACTGCTTTTTAACTTGTTCATTAATGATTTGGAGATGGGAGTAAGCAGTGAAGTGGCTAAATTTGCGGATGATACAAAGTTGTTCAGGGTGGTGAAAACCAGTGAGGATTGTGAGGCACTCCAAGGGGATCTGTCAAGGATGGGCGAGTGGGCGTCAACATGGCAAATGGGGTTCAATGTGGCCAAGTGCAAGGTGATGCACATTGGAGCCAAAAATCCTAAATATAAATACACATTGATGGGGTCTGAACTGGCAGAGACTGAGCAAGAGAGAGATCTTGGAGTTGTAGTGGATAACTCACTGAAAATGTCGAGACAGTGTGTGACTGCAATAAAGAAGGCCAATGCTATGCTGGGGATTATTAGGAAGGGTATTGAAAACAGATCAGCCAATATAATAATGCCCCTATATAAATCAATGGTGAGACCTCATTTGGAATACTGTGTGCAGTTCTGGGCACCACACCTTAAAAAGGATATTATAGCTTTGGAAAAAGTGCAGAAAAGGGCAACTCGAATGATAAAAGGGTTGGAACACTTTCCCTATGAGGAAAGGTTAAAGCGCTTAGGGCTCTTTAGCTTGGAGAAAAGACGACTGAGGGGTGACATGATCGAGGTTTATAAGATTATGCATGGGAAAGAGCAGGTAAAGAAAGAGGTACTTTTCTCCCTTTCTCACAATACAAGAACTCGTGGGCACTCCATGAAACTGCAGAGCGGTCGGGTTAGAACGGATAAAAGGAAGTACTTCTTCACCCAAAGAAAGAGTGTCAACCCCACAATACTGCATCCCATTCCTACGCAATGGAGCAGACTGTGTGCCTTCATTATTCTCAGCTACCATCCCCTAGTTCTCCTCAGACTGAAGTGGCAGGAAATCATTGCCTTGTTGGAGGCTGAAACACATCCAAAAGCTCTTTCAAGAAAATCCAACCATCAGCAGTATACGGAGAGCAAAACCACAGGTTTCTGTTGAGTAAACTTGAAGCCCCGAGGTGCTGATTTTGAAGTTCTTTAAAATTAAGACGTTTCCACAGCTATCCTGAAAAGGGACACAACCACACAATATCGTCGTAAAATAGCTGGTCCCCCATGATGACAACAAAAAGCAGCAAAAATCAAGCCACCTGCAGACAATATGGGAGATTTCCTGTTTATGTAGAAAAATCTTTGTTTTCCTCGGGGGGGGGGGCGGTGTTAGTTTACACAAACACTCTCAAAAAGACAGCCTGACAAAGACTAAATATGCTCCAGAAGGGACAGAATGTTGAACACTGTTTAGGAGGCCATGAAACAGGGGAAAGGAAGAGAGCTCTGAGAGCTCAAAGAGGGAGGGAAGATTTTGCAGGATGGAGCAGGATTTCCACATTGTCCTTTTCACAATCCCTTTTGGATAGTTGATTGTTCTAGAACAAGATGTAGTAAAGTTTCCCTGTGCCTGTGATATTACTGCCCTTAATGAGAACAGAACTGAAAACATAAAAGATCCTTTTACTATTACTACTACTACTGTCCACAGGAGAACACATTTCTCACAAAACACTGCAGAGAAACTGAGTCACTCTGTTACATACCACAGGTGCCCTAGTACTTTCTCCTTCTATAGTGACCCCAGGGGTTTTTTTTGCTCTGTTACAGCTGCTATCCACTTCACCGTCTAAACCTTTCTGTTGCCTCAGTCTTTAGAACACAAACTGTATTCTTAGTCTCCAGGCAATTTAAAAAAATATGTTTTCTTATTCACACATGGAGCTGCACATTAATATTACTATTGTATGTTGACTGCAGAAAAACAACCATTTGCCGAAGGCATGGGCTTTAGAAAACAGATCACAATGCCTTCTGCAATAGAGCAAGCGCTCCAATACGTCTAGGACAAGTAAATGAAAGGCACAGGACATTGTTGTTTTCTAAAGGGCACAGTTCTTTCAGTTGTTATCTAAAAACCAGACAAGTAACACATCATATGCAGCAACAGAAGAAGGCTAGACATATTGTTCAATAGAGGACTATAAAAATATTCAGAAACAGAGGCAGAATTTACTATACTCTCTTTTAAAAAAAATCTTACTTTTACTTGGCTTTGTATTATTCTTTCCCAATGTCTTTGACAAAAAGCAAATTAAATGACAAGCAGTGCTAGTCACTGTATCCTTTCGCCTAAAATGTCTGTGGGGAACAAAAGAGATTCTTGTGTTTGTAAAACATTCAGAAAATACTAAAAATGCAAGATTAGAATTTCTCTGTGTATTCCAGCTTTAGCTTCTAGGGTTTGTTTATAACCAGACATTATAGTGCTTTATCAAAATTATCTTCCAAAACCATCCATGCAAAATTTATTCAGTCCTTTTAATTTTTTTTCTAGTATTAACATACAATTTTATTGGGGGGGAGTTCAATACAGTTCAGACAGGTCTAATTCTGGGGGGGAAATAACAGTTTACAACAAATTTGGAACAAGTAATATTCAAAATTCATAGTTCCAGGTGTACACACCAAGTCTTTAGCCAATAAACTAAACTTGCTTTGCTGCTGAAAGATGAAATTAAACCTGTGTTCCTCTTCAGGTTCCAGGAATTCAGGGCAGAATCCAGGAAAGTTTAGATGATCCTGAAGTTTCAGTAATAGTTATGTTGGACTGTGCCCTCAGAGTGCAGTTTGTGGTTATAGGGGAGCAGGATTCTAGCCCATATAATTGTAAAGATACAGACCAAGATCCAAAGAAAAGCGAGAGCAGGTCCTGGGCATAAACACAGAGAAGTTTGTCGACTTTTTTCTCCTCAACACAGGTTGTAAAAAGAGGAACACAAGAACTATATTCATATTGCCAAAGTAAGAACAATCAAACGAATTACAGATTCTTGTGATTCAAGGAACTAGTTCTGTTAAGTCCAAGAGGCACTTTTGACTCATTTTTCCTCCTGATAATGTAAGAGATAAAATTAATACATGGTATCATTAAGTTGGGGTTGTAAAATTGATAAGGCATTTGGAGATTCTTCTGATTGATAATGAGCAGGGTTTACTCAAAGTTAATTATATTCATTTTACAGACATTAGCAACTCTTAAAATCTCTTGGATTAGAAAGATGGCAGTTGATGATACCTAGCTATATATCACACTAATACGTTTGCAAAAGCAAGCATTTCCATGTTTGGACAATGCCTGAACACCATGGTCAAGCAGCTGAGGAAGAATATGTTGAAATATAATCCTGATAAAATAGAGGTGATGCTCGAAAGGCTAATATTTTGGAGGGATGGCATTATTAGGAGGTTGGGAGTTTTGTTGGATCCAGCTCTTTTGCTAGAAAATCAGACAAATTCAGGTAGCCAAAAACAAAAGCCTTTTCCCAAATTAATACAGTACAGAAATAATCCCATTTTAAATATTCAGCCAACCCAATCATGCTTATCCACACACTACAGTAACCTCAAGACTAGACTATTGTAATATGTACATGGGGTTGACCTTGAAGAGAGCTCACAAGTTTCAGTTGGTACAGAATGCAACAGCTATATTGTAAACAGTGTTCTGCACATATTACCCTGAACTTTAAGGTCATTATACTGGCTGAAGATTTGCTTCTGAGTTCTGGAGCCAGACATTTTTTTAAGGCTTCTTATAAAATGCCAATGTTCCCTCTAAGCTGTGGAATCTTGTGAGCAAAAATTCTACCTTGTGAGCTATTGGCAATAAAGTTGTGAGTGAGCGATTTGGCTCCTGCATGAATTAGTCTGCTCTGGAGCCATCCTTCCTGAGCTAAGACAAAAATGTGTGAGCCAAAAAAACTGTGAGCTAGCTCACACTAACTCATCTTAGAGGGAACACTGGTTGGGACCATTTTATTTGCAGGACCAGTTCCACCCTTCGTGTGCTATACAGCAGCTCATGTCATCAAACCAGTGACTGTGAACTGGTCCTTCCACTGGTCCAGTATGAACTGTTTCTGCACAAGCTCCCATTCTATGGTTCTGACTGCAAAAAATTTGGAAGTTCTATAAATCTCTTCCATTGTGTTTTCAGTGATTCCTGAGTGAAGGTCAGTTAAAAAGGTAAAGGTAAAGGCAGTCGAGTCCGACTCTAAGGTTGCGGTGCTCATTTCTGTTTCAAAGCCGAAGAGCCAGCGCTGTCCAAAGACGTTTCCGTGGTCATGTGGCCGGCATGACTAAACACCAAGGCACACGGAATGCTGTTACCTTCCCACTGAAGTGGTACCTATTTATCTACTTGCAATTTCTTGCTTTCGAACTGCTAGGCGGGAGTTAGTGTGATGGTAAATGAGAAATTGGCTTCCATTTTTATCTATTGTAGTTCTGTGATTTTTAATAATTTATATTATTAATCTTATTATTTGAGTCCCACAGTCCCACAGACTGGGAGAAAAGTGAGATATAGAGAGCAGCCCTAAGCGAATCTACTTGGAAGCCTATTAAGGTCCATGCAATAGGGCTTACTCCCAGGAAAGTGTTCTTAGGATTGCATTGATAAATATGTTTATCTGGAAATAAACTGCCCCTATGCCATCTTCTTTGCTTAATAGATGGCAGAAGATTTTACAGACTCCATGTAGAATAACAAAAAACCTAGAGTGGTCTTAAAGGCTATATAGAAACCTTATGATAAAATTGATAAATGTGTCACTCTAAGTAGTTTAAGACTGAGAAAAGTTGGAAATCTTGCTTACCTTGGTTAATACTTCAAAAAGGATAATACGGAACACAAACTTTTGTTGGAAACGGACGAGTTCCCAGGAAACAAGTTGGCAAGATGGCATCAAAAACCATTTAAGAGATTCCAATTGGATAAACATATCTGTGCATGAACCTGAATGATATGCTAAAAGAGAAGCCACCTTTGGATTTTCCCAGATTTTTACAATCATATTCCTGGTCCCAAATCACCAGGAAGTTCATAATGAATGGAATATTTCAGCTTGCTCTTTAAAACAGATGCTGGTTTTCAGTTTACCAAATGTACATGTCTGTAATTTACCCAATACAATATTCCAGTAAATTGTATCCATGTATAGTACTATGTGGAGCTGCGGTGGCTCAAGTGGTTAAGACGCTGAACTGCAGGCTATGGAAAGGTCAGTAGTTCAGCAGTTCGAGACCCGGGTGCCGCATGATGGAGTGAGCTCCCGTCTCTCGTTCCAGCTCCTGCCAACCTAGCAGTTCGAAAGCATGAAATTGCAAGTAGATAAATAGGTACCACTTCGGTGGGAAGGTAACAGCGTTCCGTGCGCCTTGGTGTTTAGTCATGCCAGCCACATGACCACAGAAACATCTTCAGACAGTGCTGGCTCTTCGGCTTTGAAACGGAGATGAGCACCGCAACCCTAGAGTCGGATTCGACTGGCTTTCAAGCAAGGGAACCTTTACCTTTTATACTACTATGTATGTTAAAAAAAAAAAAAAAAAATATGCCTCTATGAGACACCTCTACCACTGAACAGAACATCTAGCATGTATCCCATCCCATTTTCAGGGGTCAAAAACTATGGAAACAATCTATACAAGAGTTCCTTATATATTGTACTAGTAGAAAATGGAAGCAAATCTATTTTGTTCATTTGGAAGAGCATTCCCCTGTGTTCATAAATGCCTGAATTCCAAGCTAGTACTGTCTTGCAAAACTGTCAGTAGCTCCATCTTATTTTTCCTGTCGACATGTAAGTATAAAATTTCTAATTTCAAATTACTGAAAACAGATGGTTTTCTGTTTAGAAATGTTTTAATCTGTCAACCCTCAAATCTATATAAACTGACTCAAATTTGAAACAAATTCCACCCCAGAACAACATATAATATACTTTTAATGTTTTCCAACGGATACATACACACACAAATTTAAAGTTAATATATTGTACGCTTTTAGTATTTTGACCCTAGGAGCTATTAAACAATTTATATACAAAGTCTCACCAATCTTAATTTTTAATAAAGCTCATAATACAAAAACTGTAATATCTTAGTACAATGTACACTTTAAATGAAAAAAATGATTGATTTATTTAGAATATTTCTATGCCACCTCTTCAGCATCCAGCTCGAGGTGGCTTACAATTCAAAACCACAATATAAAAATACAAGCCATTAGACATCAGTAACATTAGAACTATCCATAAAACAGAGCAGACCATTAAACCCAAATTCAAAGCCTGGGTAAGAAGATGTGCTTTAGCCTGGCACCTAAAAGAAGATAAAGTAGGTGCTAGACAAGCCTCAAGAGTGTTGGATCCGGGTGCCGGATGGTATTCCAAAGGTATGGTGCCACAACAGAAAATGCTCTATCTTCAGTTGCCACCCACCTCACCTCTGAAGGTGGTGGCACAGAAAGCAGTGCTTGAGAAGCATCTTAACTGGTAGGTTTGATAATATCGGAGGAGAAGGTCCTTCAGGAAACCTAACGTCAAGCCATTTAGGTCTTCAAAGGTAAGAACCAGCACTTTGAATTCTGTGCAGAAACAGATGGGTAACCAAGTGCAGATCTGAGATTGTATTTCATAACAATAGCAAGAGAAAAGGTTCATAAAACAAACCTTTAAATGCTTTAACAAAATGGCAAAAACATTCAAAATGTTTCAAAGCAAAATACTGAAATAAATGTCTGAGGTAGGATTTTGAATGGGAAGAACAGCAAAGGGGTAGATGATTAATTTTTCCCAATTCACCACTTCTTTATTCCACATTTTTCTTTACAATGTGCGTTGCGTAGTTCTCATGTTATACTCAATGCCTATACATCTGAAAATGTGATATAGATGTCGACTTCACACTTATCCAGATACTGGTTCCCAGGTTCATTTGTAAAGTCAATATCTGTTGGCTCTTTCTTACAAACAGGTGTATGTGCATTCACTACGACACATGAACAGGGCTTGAAAACTTTTCTGTCAAACGGATTTAAGATGTAGATTTGCACCAAAATCCAACAGGGAGGGGGCAGCCATGTTGGGAGCAGCACATAGCAGATCAATGGTGGTCAGAGAATTGTTTCTCTGCTCAAACCTGTTTATCCCCAAAGCTGCTTTTCTTTCAAAATTAACAGGATTCAGTTATTCCTGTTTCTCCACATCAGGTAGTAAACAGCAGCTCTGCTAGATCAGCCCTAAGATGATGACTCGTAGACAGGCCCGGGAGAAAAACATCAGGGGGAAAAAGACACAAGGTATCTCTACCACACACACATATCTGAAGAAGTGAGCAGTGACTCATGAAAGCTCATACCCTACCACAAATTTTATTAGTCTTTAAGGTGCTACTGGACTCTTGCCCTTTTCTACTGGTACATACAAACACATACTAAGACACCCTCCCCAGGTGAAACATGAAATCTGAGGAAGATGTTATGTGCAGTATATTTTTTATGAAAGACAACATTAAGCATTACATAATATACTGAAGACATGTAGAATACTTTAAAGATATGTTCTTTGTTTAAATGTGACTAATTTTGTTGACAATCAACACTAATTTTGTTGACAATCAACATGTGTATGATGTTTGTTCTATCACTGAAATATTTGGTGATTTCTGTATTATGCAGTTTAATAATTACTAGTCATATAGTAACTGTTAGGAGGCTGTCTCTGTCCAAATATTTTCTTCCTATTTTCAACATTTTTCCTCTAATTTTCAGATAGCAAACACTAAGGTAACACACGTGAGGTAGCGTGGGAACGCCTTGCAGTTCCCTCCCAAGTACTAAGCATATTCACTGTTTTGCTTGAGGAAAGCTAAGGCATTTTATACTTCTAAATTCCATAAACAAGCCAAATAATAAAAGTTTATAAAGCAAGCAGTGAATTATTTTATGCTGTCAAAGCAATAAAGTAAGGTTATGTGTGACATGTACTACACAGATTCAGGTGGGTAGCCATATTGGTCTGAAGCACCAGAACTATTCAAGATATAAGCTCTCATGAGCACACATTTCAATTTTGTGCAAAATGTGTTTTCCCCCAGGAAAAAGTGTTTTCTGTCCACAACTTAAAAATTTCCGCAAGTTTTGCATCTCTAATCAGCTGAATCATCCAGTCTTGGATCTGTCATAGTGGCCAGTCAGAAGAACCTAGAAAGACTGGAAGCAAGGCTGTGGCAGACACTTGGACCCACCTTTAAACAACCACATGGAGATTAAAACCTCTGAATGAATTAAAGCAGCATGTTAACCTCTACATCACAGCCCTGCTTGACAACCGAATGCTCCCTTAAAACGTTCAATCTTTGAAGAGCACTGTCCACAATCTCTAAAGGAGATATTGAAGTTTACCCATTTGTTTCTTCTCGATTCAAAATGATCCTGTATTTCCCAGACAATGAACGGTCAATGTATTAATTAAACTTTCATTTTAAAATAATCTGAAAACTAATTGGAGAAAATATATCGGTGGGATCAGAGAGACAGATTCTTTATAAACCAGAGCTCTTATGGTTACATGTGTAGTTGGCATGCCAAAAATATCTTCAAGCAATAGCTTTACCTTTGATTACCACAGCCAGATTGATCTTCGCTATGAACTACAAGCAAAAATAAAAGAAATAGGCCAAAATTCATGAATGGCTGATGAAAGTAAAAGAAACTTACACACTGGTGAAGCTAAGAGCCTCCCAACAAAACTGAGATACTTCCAAATTAGACTAATTATGGTCAAGGATTGTGCCAAGAATGGAACTTGCAGCAAAATGCGAGGGACAGAATTCTTAGTTATGGGGGGGGGGAGATATGGTTTGAGTAGATATGCTCACCTTATGAATACTATTATGTATACTCTTTATGGTATACTAGCAGTAAAGCCCGTTGTGAAAGCAATACAACGAGATCTAGAAAGAGGCTCTGGGGCAGTGCTCTGGCTTTGGACAAACAGTGTCAATTTGCTGTGGTGACCTCAGCAGGGTATAATGACAGAGTCCACTGTTTTCTCCAGAGGAACTGATCTCTGCTACCTGAAGAGCAGTTGTAATTGTGAGTAATCTGTAGCCCTCACCTGGAGATTGGCAACAATTGTTACCCAGGACAAAATGGCTGGTTTGGAGGGTGGAGTCTATGGCATTCTACCTGTCTGAGGTCCCACCCCTCTGCAAACCCCACCCTCTCCAGGCTCCACCCCTCAAATCCCCAGGAATTTGTCAGCATGTAGTTGGCAACCCCATCTCCTTCCCAGCTAGCCACCAACCTACCATTATCTGCCCCTTTGACTTCAGCTGACTTCTGCCCTCCCTTCTGCAGAGCAGTTGTAATACTGAGTGCTCTCCAGCCCTCACCTGGAGATTGGCAACAATGGTTCCCTATGTGAGACTGACTGGTTTGGAGGGTGGAGTCTATGGCAGTGTACCTGTCTGAGGTCCCACCCCTCCTCAAACCTCACCCTCTTCAGGCTCCATCCCTCAAGTCTCCAGGAATTTCCCATCTGGAGTTGGCAACCCTATCAGGATTGGCCCCAATGTGTTTTCTCCCAAAGGCCAAAGTAGGTGACAGGACCAAGCTTAGTTGCCTACCAACAGGCACTGAGGGGAATGTAGGGTTGCCAGCTCTAAGGAGGGAAATACCTGGAGGTTTGGGGGGTGGATTCTGTAGAGGGCCGGGCGACGGAGGCATCGGCCTTCTGTCGCCCGCCTTGCCCCCCCAATCTCGGCCCGGGCACCCGCGGCTCCCACCAGCGGCCGCCCGACTCCAGACTCCCCCGCGGCCACTCCAGCCAGGCGACGGAGGCATCGGCCTTCCATC
>NW_015160840.1:1240207-1247638 GCF_001447785.1 Gekko japonicus
CCACCCCCACCCACTCCAGGGCCGACATCCGGCCGCAGGAGCCGTTTCCCCCTACCCAACCCCACTCACTCCAGGGCCGGCGACTGGAGGTGCAAGCCTCCGGCTGCCGGGTCCGTTTCCACCCCCCCCACTCCAGGACCGGAGACAGGAGGCAGAAGCCTCCGGTCGCCCACTCCCTTCCCCTCCCCCACCACCCACTCCCAACAGGCACTGAGGGGAATGTAGGGTTGCCAGCTCTAAGGAGGGAAATACCTGGAGGTTTGGGGGGTGGATTCTGTAGAGGGCAGCATTGGGCGGGGGGGGGGCGGAAGGACTCAGCAGGTATAATGTCATAGGGTCTACCCTCCTAAAGCAGTCATTTTCTCTAGGGGAACTGATCTCTGTCATCTGGAGATCAATTGTAGCAGTGGGAGATCTCCAGGTCCCACCTGGAGATTGGCAACCCTAGGGGGAAGTCAGCTGCACAGCAGGGGGTTGAAGAGAATGGTTTGATGGCTGCTGGGCCAAGATTGGCAACAATAGTTCCCCAGGAGCCCCATCGTAAATGCACCAAACAATTCCTCAAGATTTTCCAAAACACTTCTCTGTTTTGGGCTCCTGGGGAACTTTGAAGTAGCACCAAAGCTTTAAGATCTCTCCAGCTGTCACCTGGAGACTGGCAACAGCTTGTCTGGAGTGTGGGCAGCATGGCATTGTATCTGTCTGAGGTCCCCCTCTTCCTCCTCCTCCTCAGATCCCACCCTCAGCAGGCTTCATCCCTAAAATATCCTGGAAGTTTCCAACCTGGAGTTGGCAACCCTATGTCCTGGAGTTGGCAACCATCAGCCAACGTTTATCTGCCTGTCTGTCTTTACAACCCCCCCCCCACACACACACACACACAGCCTCTGCCTAGGGAGCAGCTGACATCATTCTCCTCTCCCAACTGAAAATTCCAACTGCCTTGGGGGGGGGGGGGTTTGAGGTGTGGAATGGAGTGTAGTCCAATCAGCTTCCATATGTAAATGACCTTGGAATGCTGGCCGGGACTGCACAAAGCAGCCAATGAACCCAGCCAGTGTCTTCCAAGTGGCAGTTTTTTCGGCCTAACACTAAAGGGGCCAATTTTAGAATTCTGGCACCCACTACTCTTTTATAATAAGGGAGAGATACCTTTTTATTGTATCAGAAAATTCTTTAAAATCTGATAACTCTAGACTAATTAAACAAAACATTACTGAATACAAAGAACACTGGCATACCGTATAGGATTCAATCCTATATAAGCATATATGTAATTCCTATTCTACTTAAATTGACTTTAAGTGGAAAAAGTTAAATTCCAATCCCTCTTACCCAAAACTTTGCCAAAAAAGGGGGAAAACAGATTTCAGTGAATTCCAGATCTGGGAGATTCAGAGATTATAGGGTGTGGCCAGTTTATATATATGTTATTACACAGGCCACCACTTCACTTTATTAATCCTTCTAATTCATGGTCTCTAAAGGCATGATATGATGCTACTCTGACAGATGCTGTTTTCACAATGGGATTTTTCCCCTGGGCATTAAACCAACTGTATGGCATAGTTCTTTGTGCTGGGAGCTAGTGTGGCAGAAGATCAACCTTTTAAAACTTATTCTAACAATGAACAATACATTTCTTCCTTATGGCCGCCTTCTGAAATAAAGGAGATTATAATTTGAACAGGAAAACTGAAAAACTCTATAATCAAGTATACAGTTTAAGCCTTGCATGTCAAACTTATCTATAAAATCCACATATGAACCATGCTCCATGACAAAGCAAAAAAAGGCAGCAGCCCTCTCACAAGTTTTGCCTGGCAGCAACTAGTATTCAGAGGCATACTTTGTCTGAATTAGAGGTTCCATTTATCCACTGCGGCCAATACTCACATTCTTCTTTAATCTCTTTTAAGGAAATCTAAAGTAGTGGACGTGACTCCATTTTGTGGGAGTGAATTTTGTGTATTTCACTATTAAAGGAGTATTTTCTCTTGTCTCTTCTGAATCTCCCGCTAATCCCTTGACATGATCAAAAGTTCTAGAATTAAATGGGAATAGTTTTCTATGCATTTTCTTCATCAAGCCCCCCAAACTATGAAGCCAAAAATACTTTAGTCTTCCCTTACAGTGAAAATACTCTAGTCCATCAGTATTTTTAGTTTCCCCTTTTTTGTATCTTTCTCAGCTCTTACATATTTTACGGGTGTGGTGATCAGAACTGTATGCGGCATTCTAAATGCAGAGACACCATAAAGGATACAGGACAATTTATTTTCCATCCCCTTCCTTAAAAACGCAGGATGAAATTCAGCACTACAACTAGGCTGCAAGGAACCAGATGTCTATGCAAAAAAATGGAGCTACTGTGATATCATCTGTTGCTGCAATTTCAAAAACCAAACCTAAAACACAAGCAAGTTGTTCAAATCTAGAGACCAAGCCGTGGTTTGTTCTTACCAGAATGAGCCTGGAGGGATCTTCAGACACAGTCACGTTGAGAAAACATGGATTAGGTACCAATAGCCACTAGGAGAAACAGCCAAAAAACCCCAACAACAGTAAGTTCCAAAGGGTGTTCAAGCTGTCCAACCATATGAGTCAAACTCTCTTTTTATAAGATATGAACCAGCAACAACTCTTAGCTCTGGAGAGGGGCTGTGGCTCAGTAGCAGAGCATCTGCTGGGCATGCAGAAGGTTTAATCCCTGGCATCTCCAGTAAGTATCAGGTTGTAGGTGGTATGAAAAACCTCAGCCTGAGACCCTGGAGAGCCACTGCCAGTCTTTGATGGACCAATGTCTGATTCAGTATAAGGCAGCTACATGTATTCAATAACCAAATATTTGGGAACAGCCTTTCAAATATATGCTGCATGTACCTAATTTCTGTTAACCTCGTATCTATTGTGTACTATACGTAAAAACAGGAATTTACTTTTTTTTGTTTCTCACTCCTGTTGAGACAAGAGTCACAAAAGAAATTCAATACATACACTGTAATAACTAAAAGAACAGCGCAAGGGGAAGAATATATACTTCCAAAACTGTAATTGCCATAAAAACTAACCAGTGACAAAAAAGAAGACTGTTAAATATTTGATTCTTTAAGGAATCAGCCAGGTAAATAAGTAGCCTACCATTAAAAAAAAACTACATTGCCCAAACAACTGACCCTCCAAAAATTGTGGGCTTTTTTATTCCTTTCAGCCACTAATTTTCAAACACAAAAAGAGCGATAGTCCAGAGATTTTGGTTTCAGTTTAAATGCCCCCCCCCAATCCTCCCAACCCTCCAATTTATCTTTTGCTCTGGTCAACAACTAATGGTTCTTGCCTTGCATAGTAGCTATGACCCCTACATTTGAGGTGATATGATCAAAGGCACTCTGGCCAGACTTGGAAAAACATTTCCACTGAGAATGGACATAGTGCCTGTCAAAAGGTTATTCCCACTGTGTACAGGGAGCAGCTCATGTTACTTCCAGTGTAACATGAAAGTGCAAACTCTAGCTGGAGCAACCCACATACATGTTTTTCTTTCTGCAAAGGGCATGTGGGAGGCTCTGACTAGAAGAACACACATCCATCTTGCCATCCGGAAAAAAGGGGGGGAAAGGAAATAAAAGGTTTCCTTAAGCAATCCAGCTGCAAGTCACTTATTTTTAATCATTTCTTTAAAAACGTAAGCCTTCCATTTGAAAACTGTTTCTATTGAATTCAAGCCTGGGGAGGGAATGGGGGCTTTAAAAAAATTAGTCTCCCTATATCTCGTAGAAAACAAAATAACTTGGCGGCGTAAATCTTAATGTCAGTGACAGGAAGGCTTTGGTGAACCATTACCATAAATCTGACAAACGCTAATTTGATGGGTGGCTGTATCTGTCTGCTACAAAGCCAGTCTAGACAGTCTATTGAGAAATCCTAAAACACAACTGTTTGTTCCCCGTAACACCATCTGGATATGGCAATAAGAGCCGACCCAGTGCCATTCACACATGGATCAAAGCGCATGCTAATGCCATCATGAAGTCATACACATAAAAAATTCAAATCTGAGAACTCGAAGCAATTTTGCTAAGTCCTCAGCGGAGAAACCTCAGACTTTGCTTGACTCAAGCTAAGTGCATGAAGAAGGCGGGGGGGGGGGAATGGAAAAAGAGAGAGAGAGAGAGAACGGAATATTTAATGAGCTTGGCCTTCCAGAGGAATGTTAGGCCACCCATTGTATTGGAAAATGCTCATGTCACACTTCAGTCATGGCACACATCAGGGTGCCGCCTTTACAAAAACTGATCTGAGGGCCTTTTGTAATTACCTGTTTCAAACGGTACCCCAGAAAGTGCAGATGAGTCCCCTAGGTGTAACTCTTGGGCTTATTACAATAAACTATTAGAATACCCTGTCTGATAGACAATATTCTGAACCCCTCTCATTAAAGAAAGAGTACTGTGGCATTAGATCAAAGCATCAAGGGCCCCCTATTGAACTTCTTTAAGTATTACAAATGTAAAGAGCAAGTCTGGCTGCACAGACAGCTTGTCTTCCCACTCTTCTCCTGCCCCTGCCCCCAATTAAAATCAAAATCAACCCAAAACCCAGAATTTCTGAAACAGTGATACGAGTCTGCATTGTTACAATACAGATATGTTCAAAGACTAACCTCCGGAAGCAAGAAATACCATCAACATTTCCAGCAAATCACATTCTCTTATCAGAGTTATATTTCCTAACATGTTGGTTTTTCATGGTTGTATTCTGATGGAAGAATTTAAAGAAGTAACAAAGGTTAGCAGAATTATATTATGCTCTTCTACATAAAAGAAGATAGACACATGAGTACAAAGTAACAGGCCTTCACATGGGCAAATAATGCCAATATTAGAATTTCACTGCAATTGCAAATTGGCAGACATTTTAGAAATGCTTAGCATGGGGTTGTGGTGGAGGCCGGGATAAGCCAATGCAACTTTACTTTTTTCCACCTTTGCACACCTGATCCTCCCACACCATATCAAAGTGCTTTTGAGACAACTTTCAGTTTTTTATAAGGCACGGACGGAGCTTGCAAAAAAAAAACAACCCAAAATTTAAACCAGTGTCACAGTTCTTTGGTGTGTGGCCTAATATATATATATAAATGTGATTAACAAGAATACATTATCATTCAATACATTTTTAAAAACCGCAGCCATTGTTAAGCAGATTACTAACAAGCAACAGAGTACTTCAGTAACGACTACATTGCTGCAGATGGAACAGATTTTTCTGTTATATTAACTAGCAATCTTACAGGCACTTCAAAAAGTTTAGAGTACAGTCCGTTTTTAAAATGAGATGTGCAGGAAATTCTGAATCAGAGGCAAAGGCCAAAAGGAATCAAACATATGCAGCTTCTCGTATTTCATTTTTCTACAGTATAACTTCACCCTTTGAGAAATTATAGTTAAAGATAGTGAGTTAGACACAGGTGGGTACATTCCACTAAGCGAGAAAATCTTTCTCCAACAAACGATTCCTGATCCATTCCAAACCCATAGCTTCTAAGCAAAAAAAGTCACACTGCATTTATTATACAAATCATTCAAGTGAAAAAAAAATATTCCCCTGTTTGAGGAACTAATTTTCATCATAACTGAGGTTGTGGCCAGAAAATTAAAATTAATATGTTTTTAAAAATAATTTATTCTAATGAGCATGTAAATAAATCTTCATCCACGGCTCTCAACTAATGTTAAGAACAAAACTATTCTCATGGGGGAGGACGGAAGATATACCCCAACCAATGGAAACGAAGCCCTGTGTGGGGTTTTTTTTTGCTGGAACATCATCTCCAGTATTGCTAATGAAGACCTAAAAGATAGTTGTACACAGGAGGCAGAATATGTCAGGTCTTGAAGATTAACAGAGCAAAATATGTAAGCAAGTGTTAATATGAACTCATTTCCCCATTAACTGACTTCAGGATTCAATTGGGTTAATACAAGAAGTAGATGCAAAGCATAACATGTGTGTAATTCAAAGCCTGGAAAGCAGACCTTTGCAGAAGCTTCCAATACAACAGAACAAGTCTGCCACCTACTGTTCAGCAGAAGTGCCTTCTCTAATAAGATTCACAACAGAAATGACCTTGCAATCGCGTAAAAAGTTCCTGCCCTTGCTGACTGCAATTGGAAGAACGCTTGGCAAATTTAAAAGCAGATATCAGATTTTTGCTCGTTTGCTATGTTCCCTCTAAGCTGAGTTAGTGTGAGCTAGCTCACAGTTTTTTAGCCTCCAGCTCACAGATTTTTGCCTTAGCTCAGGAAGGATGGCTCCAGAGCAAACTAATTTATGCAGTAGCCAAATCGCTCACTCACAACTTTCATGCCAGTAGCTCACAAAGTAGAATTTTTGCTCACAAGACTCCACAGCTTAAGAGGGAGCATTGCATATGTTACAGCTGTTAGTTGCTTGATCAGAAACAACAATAACAAAACACAGTATTGTCCAACAAGATGTACTTAAAAACATAACAAAACCCAATAGCTACATTTTATAAACCCATCAAAAATAATCCTGGTCCAAAAATTAAATAGAAAATTCTACAGAACAAAAGATGTTTTACAAGGATTCCCGAACAGAAAGCATAACTCCTGCAGCAAACCATTCCATAGAACAGAGACCAGTATGTGCTCACGCCACCACTCAGAGAACTTGTCAGACAGAAGACACAGGTGAGAAGAACACCTTCAAATATATGGGCCCCAGTTCATGGAGGGCTTTATGGATAATATCAGGATACCTGAGCTTGAGATTAACCCAGAAACATATTGGGAGCCAAGTAATTTGTTCAAAAGGAAGGAACGTCTGCCAGCAAGCAGGTATAAAAAACAAGTGGCTTAGAATCATAGAATGTTAGAGTTGGAAAGGACCTTGCAGGTCATCTAATCCAACCCCCTGCACTCTGCAGGAGCATTGTCGAAAGATAACCCTACAACATACCCAAAAGATGGTTGTCCAACCTCTGCTTGAAAACGTCCAGCGAAGGAGCATCCACCATCTCCTGAGGCAGTCTGTTCCACTGCTCAACCACTCTTACAGTTAGGAAGTTTCTCCTGGTATTTAGCCGGTATTGACTCCCTTGTAATTTCCACCCAATAGATCTTCATGCTTCTCCATGCGCACGCGCATGCAGAAGCAGCAAGACAGATGGGCAAAGTTATTCAGTGTTAGGGACAATTCCTTTCTAGGATAGCAGTTCAGAGAACTATCCTTCCCACAAAAACTCTCCCATGTTTTCTCTTCCTTCTCCTAGCCTGGCCTACCAGTAGGTCCTAAGAACATAAGAGAAACCAATGGTGGAGCAGGCCAATGGCCCATCTAGTCCAACACCCTGTCACACAGTGGCCAAAAACAACAGGTGCCATCAGGAGGTCCAGCA
Organism: Gekko japonicus; assembly: GCF_001447785.1. Taxonomy (NCBI): domain Eukaryota; kingdom Metazoa; phylum Chordata; class Lepidosauria; order Squamata; family Gekkonidae; genus Gekko; species Gekko japonicus. The sequence goes on from NW_015160840.1 coordinate 1,247,631, forward strand.
GTGGGGCC
>NW_015160840.1:1248168-1258917 GCF_001447785.1 Gekko japonicus
TGGCTCCAATGTGCATCACTTTGCACTTGGTCACATTGAACCCCATTTGCAAAGTTGACGCCCACTCGTCCATCCTCTACAGATCCCTTTGAAGTGCCTCACAAACCCCCCTGGTTCTCACCACCCTGAACAACTTCATGTCATCTGCAAATTTAGCCACTTCACTGCTTACTCCCATCTCCAAATCATTGATAAACAAGTTAAAAAGCATCAGACCCAGTACTGATCCCTGTGGCACCCCACTAAGAAAATTTCCCATTTATACTCACTCTCTGTTTCCTATTTATTAGCCAGTTTTTGATCCACAAGAGGACTTGTTCATTTATCACGTGACTTACTTAGGAGCCTTTGATGAGGAACTTTATCAAAAGCTTTCTGGAAGTCAAGGTAAACAACATCTATTGGGTCCCCCTTGTCCACATGTTTGTTCACTCCCTCAAAAAACACTAACAGGTTAGTGAGACAAGATCTTCCCTTACAGAACCCATGCTGAGTCCACCTCAATAGTTTTTGTTCATCAATGTGCCTACTAATTCTTTCCTTAACAGTTTCCACCAACTCAACCGGTATTGATGTCAAGGAATCCTTAAAGGAATCCTTCTTACCTTTTACAGCTTCCATTACTTTGTTTGTTAACCATGCAGGCTTTTTTCTATACCTATTTGTGCCTTTCCTAACCTGCGGTATATATTTTTTTCTGAGCTTCTAGGACTGTACTTTTAAATAGTTTCCAAGCTTCCCCAATGGTTTTGACCCTTTCTATGTTTTCTTTCAGTTTCTTCCTCACATGTCTCCTCATGTGAGGCCAACTGTTGTCATTTTAATGTCAGCCTTCTCCTTAAATTATGAAGAGATACAATCATTTTAATGTCTATTCTGGAGGGTAGTGTTTCCCAACCTGTGGGGCCAGGACCTGGAAGTGGGCCACGAAGCCGCTGAAAGTATTTTGGAAACCAAGACCTGACCCTGGAAACGGTGTCTTCCATGTTATACATTAGTTAGTAGTTTTCTTCACTGCACATACATGTTGATCAAGTAAAATATATCTTAATGGTTACCAGAGTGAGTTTTTTAGAATCTTGGGGGGAGGATTAGAGGGAGTAATAGAGGGTGGCCAAAGGCTGGACTGTAACTCCATATGCAAAGGCTTTGTATGTCAGAGTGCCACTTGCTTGGGGTTCATGGTGTGCCCTCTGCACAATGTTTGTTGGTTTCTCAAAAACATCTCAAAAACAATGTAGAATTCGATGGGTGCCAAGGTCATAGTTTGCCTAAGGTGCCAAATCAAGTAAATTTGGGCTTGTGGGTCAGTATATTGATAAGGTTGGGGACTGCTGCTGTAGGGTATGCACCACAACATAAAGCAGAAGAGGGGCCAGTCTTACAAATGGGTACAATGGTTCGGACCACGTGATTATTCTTCAGGAACACCATTGGGGAAGCTCTGTTAGGTGCAAAAATTGTCATAACAAATGCTCTTAATTATGCATGCTGTTCATTAAAGTAATTTTGAATATTTTGCGGATTAAGGTTTAATCATGTCATCAGTTTTTCCCACCTTATCCCTTCTGCCGAAATACGAAATCTAGACCTTCACAACCATACTTCAGATTTGTTAATGGGTTAAGATCAACTTAGCTTTCTTTGGTTGTAACTACAAACTAGAATTATCAGCATTTTGCAGAACCAAGTACTTTTTCCTTATTAAAAGCAAAATTTCGACTTCCGGTTTTCGGCGATCGCCATGGCAGTAGCTTTCTCCCGGACCTCCGGGAGAAGTCTGCCAGCGCCCACGGCTAGGAGGGGGTGCAATTGTCCGTGCCACCCCAGGAGCCCGGGAGATGGGCTCCCAGCCATGGGGCGCTAGAGAGTTTCCCCGCTGTGAGAAAAGCTGGCGAGGGGGGGCTACTCCAAGCCCCGACGGTCCCACCGTGGAGTGTCCCGTATGGGAACAAGATCAGCACACCGGAGCAAGCGTTTGGTGATCAAGCGATATTAAATACAAGCAAGCAATCGTTGAAAATGTGAGTTTAAGTATAAGCAAGAACAGTGAAAAAGTGCATGACTCTCCCGAACGAAAATGTGGGGGGGAGGGGACTCCCCTCCGTTAAGAACTGTTTACAGGCAATTTTAGCTATGAAGGGGGGGGCTACTACAAAAAGCAACCGGAATAAAATAAAGAGACTGTAAGAGCTTACCGCATTACAAAAGAACTTCCAGAGACGTTGACAAACGTTTGATAAAAGTAAACAATTCTCAAATATGGCGCCGCTAATGGTGAAGGACTCTAGAGATAAACAAGCGAAAGCAAAGCTTCTCCCCGGAAATTCCAGCCCTGCGAGTTCTGTTCCTAGACAGGACTCAACAGCGGAACTTCAAAGGCTCTTGTCGGAAGCACTTCGCCCTCTGCTGGAGAAAATCACAGCAATTGACACATACTGGACACACAACAAGCGCAAATGGCTGCAAACACGAGAAAATCGAATAAATGGAGCAGGAGCTTAAAGAGATTGATACCAACTCAAAAAAGATGGACAAAAAACTGCAGGCACTGGGGGAAAAGTGTCAAATCGAAGAGTCTCGAGTATTACAGCTTCAAATGGAAAGAGCAAGCTATGTCTTGAGACTTCAAGGTATCCAGGAAGAGAAAGGAGAGAATCTAAGACAGATTGTTGGCGACGCTCTCGCGCCCATGGCAGAGATGACATTGGATCAACTTCAAAGTGAAATAGATAACAGTCAATAGTTCGTATTCAGAAATTATCAGAAAGAATAATCTGCCAGGGGAAGTTACAATAGGATTCTCTCGAAGAAAAGTGAGAGACCAACTACTGAAAGCATCCAATGGAGCTACCTTGAAGATAAAAGACAAAGATATAAGAATACTGAAAGATGTTCCATTTGAGATAAGAAGGAAAAGAAGGAAATAGAGAGACTTGGCTCTATTTCTACAATATAATAATATATTTTGATTTATTAATCGCTCAGTCCTGCAGAGCTGCTGGCCTACAGATGGTTAACACCAGGGGGACTAATCTTCAGATATGCAAATGGTAAAGTCCGTGCGCCTGACTGTCTCTGCTTCTCCAGGTCTGCCACCCTGGCCTCAAGGGAGCAAACTCGTTCCCTGAGAACCAGGAACTCCTTACACCGGGCACACACTCAAGACTTCCGTCCAGTGGGCAGACAGTCATACGTGTGACAATCCGTGCAAAACACTGGATAGCCCCCAACCCCCTGCTGGCATTCTGGTGTCATAATTGCTTTTAAAATAATAATTATATATAATCCCCCTTTTAAAACCCTTTGTATTTATGTGATTCTCCTTATAGAAGTCTACTTACCTTACTGGGAACCCAAGGAGACTAGGGCTCTGGCTTTCTGGCTCTTCCTGGGCTTCTTACAGAGCCCTTAGTCAAAGAGCCCCTAGGCACCCTTCAGTTCATGCCAGAGGTTCGTGCCTCTGGCAAGGTGCTACCTGAAATAGAAGCTTCCCCCAGCAGAGGGTGTGGCCAGCAGCTATTCAAATTCACCCAGGCACTCAATTACAGTCAAACAATGACCCTTTCATACCCTATCTCAAGCAGCCAGGACTCTGCAACAACTCACAACTCACCCACACACTCCCAAACACAGTACTCTCTCAGTTAAATCACCTCAGCTGAAAGTAAATAAAAAACACTCACCCCCCCCCAGCAGTTCTATCTCCTGCTCCTTCTCAGAACTCAGCTGGGTCCGCTAATGCTCTGCATGTGATGGCGGTGTGGAACCCGCCTCCCCACAAGTGAGACCATAACACTGGTTCCTCCTCTTCCTGTTATGTGACTGGACTACCACGTGATGTCCCATCGTATGTCTGCAGCTCAGTAATTCCCATTTGCCACTTGGATGATAAAGGTGGTCTGGAAAACCTAGAAACCACTGATTCCAGCATGCTGTTTCCAACAGCAGCCATGTAGATGCTTCTGGGAAACCCACAAGAAGAACATAAAGGCTTCTCCCTGTCATTGAAACCCAGTATTTGGGGTAAAACTGTTCCTATATTGCATAATACACTGCAATAAAGATTGGAATACAAAGTTAGAAAAAAAATACAATAAAACCATGTAAGGCATGACCTTTAGTCCCTGTGAGAAAGGCAGACTATAAATATATAAATAAAAGCAAAAACCAGATTACTAAGGTTACAAAACAATGCAGTAGAAACAAGAAATGCGTACAATAAGCTGTGCTGTAAACGACAGCCCTTGTCTCCTTGTAAAAACGCCCTCTTGTCCCAAATAATTCCATTTCACTATAGCCCTGTTTACTTTATAAAAATGCCTTCCTGAACTAGAAGAAAAAGAGATTTATAGAAGAAAAAGTTTTATACTCTGCCCTTCACTACCCGAAGGAGTCTCAGAGCAGCTTACAATCTCCTTTCCCTTCCCACAACAGACACCCTGTGAGGTAGGTGGGGCTGAGAGAGCTCTTTCAAGAACTGTTCATGAGAGAACAGCTCTGAAAGAATTTGTAACTGACCCAAGGTCACACCAGCAGCTGCATGTGGAGGAGTAGGGAATCAAACCTGGTTCTCCCAGATTAGAGTCCGCACTCCTAACCACTACACCAAACTGGCTCTCCAGAACTATTCGTTCTGTGGAATGACAGAAGTTGGGGGAGCCTTCCTGACCTCCCCAAGCAGGGTATTCCACAAAGTGGGAGCCACAAGAGAGAGTGCCAGGGTACAGGCAGCTGCTGGATCCATTGGCAGGGCAGCACCTTTGGCAGGCTTCGCTCAGATGAGCACAGCTGTAGCTATGGAGTCCTTCAGATATATGGGTACTAGGCCAAGAAGAGCTTCAGATACCGGGGTACTAGGCCCTTCAATTGAACCCAAGAACTAACTGGTAACCAGTGGAGTAACTGAAGAATAGGTGTAATATGTAATATAAACCTCCATCATGTTTCTGCTTAATAGTTACCACTTCCTGTTCTTTTGACAAGGGTCAAAAATGGCTACGCTATCTAGTACAGGAAAATCCACTTAGTCTAGCATACCCATTTGAAAGCGGGGAAGCCAAAACTGTTGGGCATGTTCTGCTGTATTGCCCTTTTTATTGTGATTTTTATTTTATTTTATTACTCCTGTTCTTCAAAAAATTCCAGGTACATTTAAGGAACTGTATATGGCCTTTCTTGTCTCAGACCGTGAGCCTTTGATCACAGATAATGTGGCCAGGTTTTGTGCAGCTGCTAGAGCTATCATAGTTCTCCGTCTAGTGGATCATATTTGTTCATTTTAATAGAATTTATGTCACAGGTTTTCTAATGTATCATTTGATGGTATTGTATTTACTTCTGAGGTCGTCTTTGACCATAATAAATATTCCATCCATTCACTTAGTATAGCCTGCCCCCATCTCCCTCTTTCACTTCTGGGTCTGGAACTATGGGTGCCAGGTTTGGCCCAGGTGGCACAAGTTGCTGATCCATCTAATAAAATTCTCAATTTGTTTGTTTGTTTTTTAAGTCTCTACAACCCCTGCACTGGTGTCTGCACATGTGGAAGCTAGTGGACTACGGTCCAACTGATTTTCTTCCAGGCGAGGCACTGGGGGACGTTCATCTTCAAGACAGTGTGCTCCAAATGGAAGATAGTTAGAGATGTCAAATAAAAATAAGACCAGGTTTGCTGCAACACACATTCCCTTTCCCCAGCAGACAGCTTATTTCAGAGAAACAGCGCAGTTGAGAAACCACTAGCAAGCAGCGTGCACGCCCACACTGGAATGGATTAGCAGGAAGTGTCAGCTTGCTCCCGCCAGACATTTCTTAACACAATCCCAGCTCCCCTTAAAACATAAATCTTACATAAACAATACATACAAACAAGGAGCCAATAGCTTCGTGTAGCTTCCTATATCAAGTGGCTCCAAAATGGTGGATGAGGAACTCCCAGTGGGCTTCGTAGTGGTTGCTGCCTGCCAAGAGTACAGAGCCAAGGACACAGAGGCAGGATTGATATGTTACTGGCAACGCCGGCCATGGAAAGGAACAGCATCATTCTGCTGACCAACGTGGCTCCTTTCTGCAGATGTTACTGCAGCGACATGGGACTAGAAGATGGAGAAGTGAATCCAGCGCCACCCCAGTAACACATGAATTAGGTCCAAGTGGGCCCCCTACAACACATGCAAAGCACCGTGAATTTGCATCTGCAAAGTACCATAGAAGCCGTACAGAGTGAGGCTGGTTACTTTCTTTTATGCAGCTTTAAAACAGCACCCAGTACCTGACACACAACCCTGGAGTTCTCAGTAACAAACTTCAGTCCATCACTATATGCTTGAAAATATTCAGGCAGCGACTAAAAAACAATTCAGTATTTAGTTATCTACTGCACAAAGCTCTCTCATTATTACCCACGCCTTCATCCTATACCGTCTAACAGCCTGACACTGTTGCCTGACCTTCCCAAGGCTCTTTTGGGCTATTTTCTAGTATCTTTTCCACTATAAGCAGAAAGCTGCAATAGTATCCTGAGTACATTAAAAAGATGCTGTTTGTTCCTTTCTCCAAATGATATCAGTGTAGCTTTAAAAAATGCAATGTACAATAAAAATAGATATTATTTAAAAAACATGCAAAACTGTTTATTAGGATTACCATAAAACACCATATAGGAGCTTTCTGGGTTCTCTTGAACTCTTCATTAGACGAAAATTTAATTGAGGACGATTTTCTAATCTGACTTGAGTCTCAAGAAGAAATGCACACTATAAGTGAAGTAAATAAGTACGATGGCTTAAAGTACATGTTTTAAAGTACAGTCTATATCCTGTATTGCATTGTCCGGAAGATCACAATAGATTTTTATTAAAACATCTATATCCTGCCTTCCTCCTTGTGGTTCGAGGCAGCTTGCAATAATAGTTATTTCCAGTTAAAACCAAAAATAAAACAGCAAACCCCTAATCTCTCCCCCACTTTACTCCATTCAACCCCCTCAAAAGCCCTGGCAAGCAGGCAGGCCTTGCAGTGCCTCCTGAAGATCTCCAAGGAGGTTGCCCCCCCCCATACCTCCTCAGGGAGCCCATTCCGCAGAGCTGGAGCCACAGCTGGAAAAGGCCAGGGATCTGGTCAATGCCAGACGGGCCTCCCTAGGTGGTGGGATAGGCAACAGATGGCTGCCTGACAACTGTTGTTTGAGCATAGGGACATATGGAAAGAGACTGGAACTAGTATACAGTTGTATCTTTAATCTCCTGGGAAAATGGAAAAAACAGCACCATCCAAAGCCAGGGAGAAGAAGTCAAACTCACATGCCTTGCTTCAACTATAATTTTTTATTAAGCAGCCCAGATTACAATGCAGTTACAGGAGCACCTCCCCACCAACACTTCTCTGTGGTTTGGACAGGATACCCTACAAGCCCAGGTCAAGTGGCTCCCTCTACCCTTCCTTTTGCTCTTCTATTTATTTAATTTGTACCCCGCCCTCCCCGCAAAAGCAGGCTCTATGCAGCATCTCCTTTCTCTTCTACTCTACCACTCCTACTCTACCACTGACCAAATTCTTCCACTGCAACCTGCCAGCTTTCTGGCTCACTAGGAATCAAAGAACCCCTTCCTCAGTATCTCCCACCCCTCCTTGCCTGCTCTCCCTTCTCCTCGATGGCTCCTAATGTATTCTAATAGACCTCCACAATCACATAAGCATGCTTCATCACCTCTCATCTACCACAATTGAAGTGGCTGGCAGAATCCCCACCATCTCAGCCTTTCAGACCGCTGGCTATCGAGCCACCCACCCAACGGGTTCTTCATTGCTGCCATAATCCTTCTTCAACTTCAGGACTCCTTCCCAGTGATGGGTAAGCTAGCACAGAGAAACATATAGTCCCTGTCATGGTCAAATGCCCATCCCCAAGAAACCAGGGGAGCCTGGTAATCATACCCTGCCAACAGAAAACATAAAAAACAGTAGCTGATCAGGTGGTTAACACCAAAAGGAACACACAAATAAAGGCTGAGAGTGAAATAAAAGTGTGACCATCATTCGGGGGGGGGGGACCTCTAAAAACTAATTGCAGATAAATAGTGTGGAACTGAACACTATCTAGTGGTGAAGAAACACCACAAAACAGTATCTTTCCAGGGTATTTTCTTCCAGGTAACAAATCGGACTCTACTGATTAGATTCAATTATTTAGACAGAGACCAGATTAGGAAAAGGATGCTCATACTGCAGTGTGTGTAGTAACAGAATTTACTAGCAGACCACTTTGGCCTCTGTCTTCAGCAAAACTAGCTGATGACCAGAAAAGTGAATGGGGCAAATTACTTTATACCCAAGAAAAGTCTGCACACAGTCGTAATAAATTATTATTCACATATGTTTGTAAAACAAGCATTGTCACCTTGCCCATTTAATAACAGACGGTGATACTGTGCTATGCAAATGAATAAAATAGCAATCCACATATATGGCACAGAGCACTTCTTCCTAATCTCAGAAACTGTAGATATGCAATGAACGTTGGCTCAAACAGAACAACCAGAGCAATACGCCTATGAGAAGGGCTTGTCAGAAGTACAACCAAAGAGAACCAATTTCTGGGTGATGGGGTGGATCCAACCACCCTCCAAGAAGCCCTCCTCCAGCCTAATGAGGCCCCCTCCAATCTAAGTGGCTCTTCCACTGGAGGAACAGCCACTCAAGTTGGAGGAAGGGTCCTTAGGCTGGAGGACGGCTTCAAACTTTGCATACTGGAATGGTAAGGAAGGGGTATGAGCTACCCCAATATGCCACACTGCTACAAAAAGCAGTATGTATTTGCGACAAACTCTGTTTGCTCACTTGAAATTCATCAGTTTCTGCAACATCAGAAGTTCACAGACTGTAGAAAAAGGAGTCGGGCACGTAACATTTCAGTTATTAAATACCCTGGAAGACTGTCAGAACTTATTTTTGCAAGAATCATACAGATCGGGAGGGGTGGGGGGAGATGCACAATGTATACGATATTCCAGTGAGCTCATTATTGAGGTGCATGGCAGCAGAAGTTACGCCTCATGGGTTGTGTGCTGGACTGATTTAAATCATTCCTCCAGGACTAGACCCAAAAGATTGCCTTTTGAGACCAGTTATCATCAGTGATGGGTCCCATAAGGCACAGTCCTATCCCCCATGCTCTTTAATCTCTACGTGAAGCCCTTAGGCCAAGTCACTCACAGTTTTGGGGTTGGCTGTCATCAATATGCAGATGATACACACACACATACACACACACAAACATATATTCTTTATCCAAATCTCCTGGTGATGCAGTAGAGGTCCTAAATCAATGCCTGGCTGCTATGGTTGTGGCTAATAGTGAACAAATTGAAACTGAATCCTTGAAAGACAGAAGGAACGCTGGTTGAGAAGGTGAAGATCTTGAAGGAAATTATGCTCCTTACTTTCGAGGGGGTCCATCTGACCCTTGTCAACCCAGTTAAGAACCTCAGGATTATATTGGAGCCAACATTATTGCTGGAGAAACTAGTTAATGCAGGTGCAAAAAAGGCTTTCTTCCAACTCAGCCTAGGTTGAAAAATGTCCCCTTAACCTTGATACAGCTGATCTGCCCACCTGTATCCATGCCACAGACACACCAAAACTAGACTACTATAATGCATTATCCAGTGGTCTCCGCTCAAAATCAGTTCAGAAACTCCAGTTGGTGCAGAATGCTGCAGCTGGGCTATTGTCGAGAGCTAGATGAAGATACATATTACTCCTGTTCTGCAGTCATTCTACTGGCTGCAGTTACTGGGCTCAATTTAAAGTACAGGCCAATACTCCCTCTAAGCTGTGGAGTCTTGTGAGCAAAAATTTTACTTTGTGACCTACTGGCAATAAAGTTGTGAGTGAGCAATTTGGCTACTGCATAAATTAGTGTGCTCCGGAGCCATCCTTTCTGAACTGAGACAAACATGTAAGAACATAAGAGACACCAATGTTGGATCAGGTCAAAGGCCCATCCAGTCCAACATTCTGTCACACAGTGGCCAAAAATACCAGGTGCCATCAGGAGGTCCACCACTGGGGCCAGGACATTAGAAATCCTCCCACTGTTGGCCCCCCCAAGCTCAAGAAGACAGAGCATCCCTTGCCCCAGAGTCCCTATCTATACCTTGTGGCTAATAGCCACTGATGGACCTCTGCTCCATATGCCTATCTAATTCCCTTTTGAAGCCGTCCATGCTTGTAGCCGCCACCACTTCCTGTGGCAGTGAATTCCATGTGTTAATTACTCTTTGGGTGAAGAAGTACTTCCTTTTATCCATTCTAACCCGACTGCTCAGCAATTTCATGGAGTGCCCACGAGTTCTTGTATTGTGAGAAAGGGAGAAAAGTACTTCTTGTTCTACCTGTTTTTTCCCATGCATAATCTTGTAAACCTCAATCATGTCACCCCTCAGTCGTCTTTTCTCCAAGCTAAATAGCCCTAAGCGCTTTAACCTTTCCTCATAGGGAAAGTGTTCCAACCCTTTTATCATTCGAGTTGCCCTTTTCTGCACTTTTTCCAAAGCCAGAAGCTAAAAAACTGAGCTAGCTCTCACACTAACTCAGCTTCAGGCCCGTAGCCTGCATGGGGCCCACAGGGCCCGGTCCCCCTGCTGGTTTTACGGCCCCCTCCCGATCCTCTGCTCCCCGGGGGGCTTGGCTGGCGCAGTCGGGATCAGCAGCGACGCGCCAGCCCGCCTCTCTTCGCCCCCCGCG
>NW_015160840.1:1259162-1270521 GCF_001447785.1 Gekko japonicus
GCCAAGCCCCCCGGGGAGCAGAGGATCAGGAGAGAGGGGTGGGGTGGGGCTGCCAAGCGGACGGGCTCTGTGTGGGGGGGGGATCCGCTCACGCCCAGCCCTCGGCTCCCCCCCGCCCATCGCTGCCGCCTGCCGCGCTCGCTCGCTGGCCTGCCTCCCCCGTCTCGCTCCCATAGTCTCGGCGGCAGCAGAGGCGGGATCCCGTCTCTCCGGAAGGTGGGGAGGAGAGAATCCCTCTTCAGCCGCAGCCCTCGCGGGCCAGGGACACCCCCCCTGGTTGCGCTAGACGCTGGCTTGCGGCCGTGGCCAGCTGGCTTCGCGGCCTCCTGGGCCGGCCTGCCGGGCTCTCGCCACCTCCTCACGCCGGTGCTCAGAGCCGCTTCGTTGCTAGGAGTACCGGGTGATGTGTGTGTGGTGCGCGCGAAAAGCGCGCGCACACACACTCCAGCCCCCTTCCTTTCCCCAGGGCCCCCCCACAAGTAAGGGGTTAGCTACAGCCCTGCTCAGCTTAGAAGGATACAAAGCCCTTCATGGTCTTGGACCCTCATATCTGCGAGATTGTCTCTCCCCCATGCTCCCCTCATTGCAGCAGGTGCAAATCTGCAAATGGGAAATGGGAAAATGAATGGGAAAATGAACAACTGCCCATACATGTGCCTTCATTGTCCCCCCCCACCCACACACACACCTTGTGAAATGGCCTGGCTGAGGAGGTCAGGAAGGCTCTCCCACTCTCATGGCTTTCTACAAACTATACAAAACTGAATCATTCAAGAGGGCGTTTCTACACAGGCAATGCGGCAGCACTGTACAAAATGTCTCACAAAACTACATGGGCAAATTATTAGGGACTGTGATCTATACTACTGTGTATAGTTTGCTGTAAACTGGATCCTCCTCTGTAATCTTGCATCATTTAATATGTCATGTAAACACTTGTGATTTGCTTCAGTTCTGTTTTTTTAGATTTCTGGTTCGTTTTACAATCCAAATCCTATTTCATTAATTATTGAACGTCCCATCCTGTTGATGGTATTGAGTCACTCTGTGTAATCCGCCTTGAGAAAGGCAGAAGATAAATAATATAAATTTTTTAAAAAATTGGGCACATCAGAAGAGACTTTAAATGTCTCCCTTCCCTTCAAACGTTATTCTTCCTTGCACTCTGCTGATCCCAAGTTTACAGAAGCCGCCTACGACATGGATTAGCCGTGCTGCTAAGAGGAAATGGCCCCACTGGATGTACAGAATCAACTCTCCACATTGTGACCAGACTGTGAAAGAATTCCAGATGCTTGAATCATCCCAGCTGGCCAGGACAAAATGCCATTACCTCATGATATTCCTCACTACAGCCGTGATGAGAAGAAAGGACCTGCTCGAGATCACCTAGGTAGCTCCATGGCTGGTCCCCTCTATGTTGCTATGGACATGAATTTTTAAAAAAATAAGAACTATTACAACAGTTTTTAACCTTGGGATACAACCTCCATGTAAATCCAATAAACTGACACAAAATGGAAGCCATCATGAAATTACTCCTGATGTAACTTAAGGCAAGGCAGCTGTATTTTCTCCTCAATCGGTGGGGATCTTTAGTACTCCAAACTATCAGGACACCATACCATGAAAATACATTTGTCCCTCTTGGATTGGCAAAGAGGAAGGACTTGGGCACCTACCCTCAATTCATATTTGTGCAGCTGCCTTCGTCAGATTTATCGAGAGCACTTTGAAATGTTGGTGCTCAGTGCTGGTAGGCAATCTGACGGTTAAATTAAAATGTAGCCTGAAGAATAAATCATTCTCTTAACATTGTTTAGATCAGTGTAAGCAAGTATAATAGTCAAACTCTTTCAGGCTTTGTTTCCCATTATGATCTCAGCTTCGTTTGGCTTTATTTCTCTGCTACAGATCTTAATCTCTAGTAAATCTTAAGGAAATTGCCTCTCCTCTAGAAAGCCAAAGTCCAGATGTGGTGGTGATGTTGGAAAGATGGAACTTTTCTGCAAGGCCGCTTTACCATCTCCATCTACATATGCTTCTTCCAAAGAATACATGCAGACTCCTGATGCAGAAAATGATTCTCTGAGACAACAGAAAATTATTCACAGCCAAAAAAAAAGGAAAATTGGATGTATTCAGGAACTGATCATCTACCTGAACTAGTGGGACAAGTTTTTACAACACATTTCTTCCATCAAATGTGTGGTTTAGTTATTGCTAGCCAATGGCAGACTTGTATAACCCACTTCCTAACCACAGCCTAATTTTTGGTCATCTGTCATCACACAGTAGAGACCCACAGGAAACCTGGTGGTGAGAATTTATTTATTTAAAACATTCTCACAACTGAGCAGGAGTATACAAGTGCTCAGCAGCTCCCTCATCCTGTAAATGCATGGCATAACTTTTTTAAAAACTAGGCTTGCCATATATATGGCTTTGTTAATAGTTTCACCAAGATTTATGATAAAAGTCATAAAACAACTGTGCTAACAAATAATTACTGGATTTCACTGCAAGGGTAGACACCAACAGCCTGATGATGTAAATTTGTGGATCAGAATTTCCTTGAAGAACAAATGGGAAAAGGAGGTCATAATTTTTATTATTAAGGTTCATGATCCCCAACAAGAGTGAAAAAAGTTTGAGGTCAACCACTACTATTATCAAGAAAATTGCAGGAACCCAAATAAGCTGCGGTATAGGCAGTTGCTCTGTCTCAGAGGGCATGGACTGCTATCTGTATATATACAACGCAATCATACGGACATTCCCAAGTATTTATTTACATCATTTATACTCCACCTGGCTTTCCAATGGGGACACCAAGTGGCTTACATTGTTCTCCTCTCCTCCATTTTAGCCTTGCAACAAACTTGTGAGCATATGACTGTAAATCCCATTAAGTTCAGTGAGACTTTCTCCTAGGGTTGCCAAGTCTGGCAAACTCACCGGCGGTGGAGGCTTCTCCGGCTCCGGGAGCCGGCTCCGGATGTGCGCGCGTGCGCCGCCAGCACGTCGACGGAAGTGACGTGCGACGTCACTCACGTTGGGGGCGTGGCCCAGATCGTCAGGGGGAAAACCATATGTTTCCTCCCCGACTATCTGGGCCACGCCCCCAACGTGAGTGATGTGGCTGCGCTTGGGGGGCGGAGTTCACCCCGGGGCCCGATTCCGCCGCGGCAGAAATCGGGCCTTCAAAGCGGGGGTTTCCCCGCCCCCCGCCCACACTTGGCAGCCCTACTTTCTTCCTAGTTAGTGTGTTCAGGATTGCGGGCCTAGTCTCACGCTCCACTAGGATTAGCATGGATTCTTCATCCAAGGTGAACGTTGGTTTTCTAGAGAACAGCTTACTGGAACTCACCATTCAGCCAAGCTGCCTGGTAACACACAGGTGGGCAGGTAAATGCTTTGTTCTTAGCTACAAGGCTAAAGTAAATGACTTCTTTTGGATTAGTGGTACCAATTGGCTGGTAGACTGCCTATTGGAAACAACTGTTGTCTTCTGGGGTATGAAACAAACAAATATATATCCAGTTAAATATATGGCTTACATCATCTAGGAAATGTGCATGCCAATGGCACACAAAGCTGATTATATTTGCATATCCATCAATATTCTGCAGTATGCACTTGAGCAGTCAGTAGTTAGCAACATTTCTGTTTACCTTTAATTGAATCTTTATGTCAGCTGTTCTTTTGTCTGTGCTCTGATGTGAACCCTCTTTCCTTATCTACTGGTCTCACAGCACTAGGCCTTTGAATTTTTTTCCTGCAAGCTTTGAAACATGGAGCAGTCATGAGTTAAGAGGAAAGCTGCCAGGTAATTGCCCTTAAACAGCCACAGCAAAAAAAGTACTTTATATCTCATTTAAATACAGAAATTCATTAACAAGGATGACAACAGAACGACAATTCATTAACTTCTGACAATAGGACCACACTCCCATAAATTGCCCTTTGAATTCAAAGCCTGCAGTAGATGAAGCACTTGCTAATTGTTTGTTTGTTTCTCTCTCCACAGATACGTAAGGATAAGGTACAGACATACCTGAAGTAACCTGAAACAAGCAAGAGGTATCAAGTCATCATTTACTACTGAAGCCAGGCAAATTGAATTCCTGAGCATAAAGCATGTGTGGAACTGTTTCTGGAGGAAGAGTCATCTAGCCATCTCCTCCAAAATGCTTCCTTTCTGGAGTCCATTTTATGTTTTACTACACTTAGCTTATACTATCTTGCATCTGTGCTGTACCTTTATTACACTGCTACACAGTTCTCAAACACAGAAGGCGCTTTAACAAGTAAATATGAAGAACCACTCTAGAACACACATAAAATGGTATGTAGGTCTCTAAAACTTTAAACAAACTTAGAAAAATCAGGGATTTTCCAGGCTAACACATGTATTCATGAAGTGTCGTGCTATTTATCATTTGCAAAGGTTACGTACGAGTTGTTTATATAATATCCCTACTAGTAAATTAAAAAGCATTCGGCAGCCTTGGCAAAAACCACTTCACATGGTATTTGATTCATAAAAGATTAAACTGCACCCTCTAGTGGTCCATCGCACTCTTTGAAAATGTACACCATAGTATAATTGCAGATCTGGGTAATTACTGCACTTTTTCTCAACTGCCAGTAATACTTCTGACTGGTAGCCCCTAGCCAAGTAAAAAGCTCCAGAATATTTGATTTGCACCTGAGCTAAAAATGGAATCTGCAAGGAAAATCTGACAGGTCACACAATTTCTTCTCTTCTAATACCAGTTTCTAAATAGGCTTTGGATACTGGTGCTGTGATACGAACCCTGTTTTCCACCCATGTGAGGGCATTTCTGTAGATGTGCAGAGGGCATTTACTAATTCCCACCCCTCCCACTACAGATACCCCACTGCACTCCTGGAAGCAGCATGGTGAGAGGACACAACTGAAAAAGTGATAGCTTCAATCAAGCCCACACATTGTTTCGTGCCAACAGTGCCACACAGGCCACAAAGCAAATACAGACAGTTCTCCTGCAGATCCGGTCCTGGTGCTTTGTAAAATTTATTTTCACCTCAAGAGAGGCACAAGTTCAGAAAACTGTCTGATTGCAGGAGGCTGCCAGGGAGACATTTGCCTAGAAGTCAGCGGAATAAATCATGATCCAGGAGTCCCTAGTTCAAATCTCACCAACGACACAAGCAGACTGAGCAACCCTAATTTAAGAGTCAGAGGGGAGTAATACCGACTGATCTTACAGAGCCTGTGGTAATGCATGTGAAGCACGGGAAGTATTACAGAAATGTAAGGTATTAATCACTCCCACTGACCATCACTCTTGTTCCTGCATTTTTAGGATTGGGCACATTCATGCAAAGTCAAAACATACACAACACTTCAGCACTTTCAAGGTTCCAGTACCACAGAAAGAAGAAGAAAGTTTATTGGTTAAAATGCGACAACAAGCCATAGTTTGTGGTTCGGACAAAAGAACAAGCTATGATTTGCAGCAAAAGCGTTTTCATTTGCGCACACACAGGAAAGGCAGAGTTGCCAACAATCTGGAGAAGAAACATCCTGTCCCTTTAATAGAGGTGTAATGTATGGAAATGGGAGGCTGAAGCTCTGTACAGGATGGAGACAAATAAAACCAACCTGGTAAATAACATGCCAGGGGACATTTTTTTCTTCAGGTTGCTGGCAACCCTAAAAAAACAGGAAGCATGGTCCCCACAGGATCCCCAAGTTAGCTCTTGCAGTTACCAAAAAAAAAAAAAAAGATTCTTCTGTGTTTAAACCACTCCAGAACCTGCAATTTCAGTCACTTCACAGATTTCATACAACAGAAAGGCTTAGTTTCACCATAGACCTTTCAGTTACAGATGCTCTTCTAGGTTGGTAAGAGTTCAGGTACACTGGCTGTATCTGTACCTGCCCTTCTTGCATTCCCTCCCTGTTCTCCCATCTAGATACTGGCTAGGCAGAAGCTTGCTTAGCACTGGAGAAGGAACATCTTCATGCCAGATTCTGAGCCACTGGGCCATTTAACCTATCACTGTGACAACTACTCTTCAAAGACAATGGTGAGCGTAACAGGCCCAAGCCACATTTTTCTTACAGGATACAGACTAGCCTTGTTGATACCTGTAGAACAGTCACAAGTTCCTAGACTCAACAAAGTCTCACTCAAGGAAGTCTCTATTTGAGGCGGGGTTTCGATTGCATGCTGACCAGAAGCCATTACCAGCTGCTCCTGGACCTCTCACTCTTAAACTAACTCCAATTTACTATTTCTAAACAAACTTGACCTAAAATATGCTGCCTAAAGCTTCTAAGGGTAAAAAAACTCAAAAGAAAGCCAGGGGAGCCCCTTTGTTATAGCAATTCTTTGAATTAGCTGAACTTGCCAGTACCTATTCAGCTTCTTCAGGCGATGGCGATACAAACACTGCTGACTCTCTCCTCCCACCAAATTTTTTATTAGAAGCATTGGGGGGAAAAACATCAAGAGCTAAGGCAAGATATGATGGATAGGATATCTCCTTTAGCCCAACGCATGAAGTGGAGTCACAATATAAGCAAACAGCTCAAAAAACAGAAGAAGCATTAAAGAAAGTCGTCTCCTTGGGGAAAAAACGCTTGGACAGTTGGTCTAGGGAAAAAATTATGATGTTGGAGTCTAGCATAAGAGGTAAAAAATACTTGAAATTTTGCGTTTTTTCATCAAATGCTGAAGCAACAACTGACCTTTCCATTTTCATGGCGTCCTAGCTGGCTGCTTCTTTAGAGGAGGGAGTGACACCATTGATACTGCAAGCTTACTGAGTAGGTAAAACAACAGATTCCTCCCAGACTGCCTCTTCTGGCAGTGACAGAGTGGTGGAGCTGGCAGACTATCGGTCTAAGAGGAAAATCTTGATGGAAGCACGTCAGCAGAGCAGCTTAGATTTTCAAGAAAGCAAAATACTTGTATTTATGGATCTTCCTCCAGAATATCACCAAACTCAATATATTGCAGATGACGATGTTTCTAGATCAGCTTTATTATCTGCATTCGGTTTGCCTCAGTTAGAGCAAGCTGAAACTCGAGCTGTAAAAAGGAAGACTCCTTCACCCTTGACTCCGGTTAAAAGCAGCAAGCTTCATGCTTCTGAAGAAACAGAGGACGGTGAAATAGAGCTTGATGTGATCTAATTTTGTTCTATCACAATAGCAAGCTACATATTTATTCGCTTGATGTATATATAGTTTGGGAGGTCCAGGGAGCAGACAGGTATGTGCTCCCATATTGCAGGTCATCAGGTGGGGTAGAAGGCTTTCCCGTAGCCTACCTCGTGGGCTCCTGTGGACCTAATAGTCTTCTGGGCTCCAATGTATACTTTATTGGTTAATTAACTGTATTATCAGATTAAAACAAGAAGACAGAAGATGCAAGAGCTTGGGAAGCTAATAATGATCGAGTATGTTTTAATGCATAATTAATTATCATTTTGGAAGAAGGAAAAAAGAAGACGGCTTATGTAAAGAGATATAAATATTATGTAAGGACATATAAGTTCAATTGATATAATTTATCTTAAACATTAGATGATGTTACATACAATCTATATACTTTTTTGTTGTTTGTGAGTAATATAGTTCTTCAATAAAAAAGAAGCCTCTATTTTACTTCTATTTACTGATTTATACTCTGCCTTATCTCCCATGACCTAAGAAGCTGTAAGGGCACAAAGACATCATAAGCATCCATCTATTTCCTTCCTTGCTTATTCCAGCCTATACTAACCTTCTTAAACTCTAATAATTCCCTTCCATTACCACAGACTGTACAACATAATACAAGTAGCTCTCTACTAGGCACCCAAATTCTTATAGACTGACATTATTAGCTGGTCTCATGGCATGATGGGGAAAGTTACAAAGCATCATTCTTTGGGATGCTGGATCATCTATAACCAGGATATACTAAGACTGCCTGCCTTCCAGTTCCCAAAATAGGTACATTTTAAGGCAGTCTTTTCCTGCTGCACTAAAACAGGAAAAAGTTGTAACTTTGTTTGTCGTTTCCTGAAGACTGCTTCCTTTCCTCATCTTTTGAGATAATGATAGACATGAACACTTATGGCCAAGCCTGAGAACAGTAGATTTCACCTCCTTATGGATAAGGTTTTCAGATAGACTCACCAGTGCTGAAGATGTGGCAAAATCACAGGCTTTTTATGGTCGCTGGCGCCCAATATTGGAAAATTTAGAAAATATTCTTGAACAGATTACATCTAGTCAGAAATCACAATATTATTCTTTTATTCAGAAAGAATGGTCGACGTAAAAAATTGTAATTGTATAGATTTATATTTATTTTTAAAAAATAGAATATATTGAAGAAATTGTACAGTATATAATTACAAAATAACAATGTTCTTTGTATTATTGTTAATGTTACAATTGTTTTTGTTTTGGATGTTTATATAGTTTGTTGAGAAAATAAAATTTATTATATAAACAGTAGATTTTAGCAGCATGCCATCCAAAACCTATCCACCCCTTTAGAGACAGCTCAAGAGGGGTAGCAGTAGAAAACAAATCCTTAAAGACTAATGAAAATTGTGGCGGGGTATGAGCTTTTGTGAGCCACTGCTCACTTCTTCAGATCTTCAGAAGTGTTTAAGATGCTACTGGACTCTTGCTCTTATCTACTATCTACCTTTGGGGAGATATCCACTACAAGACTGTTCATACGCTTTATAGGACTTGCTAATATAGTAATTGCAAAATTGGGTTTATTTATTTGGAAATTCTTCCAACATCCTTTGCACATATTCTCAGATGTCACTGAGATGATCACCAAATAATGGCTTGGAAAATCGGAATTTCCCAAAACAGCCCTCCATATCCTGTCACATGAGTTCACAGGGTCCTTTCCCCTTCTTTCCATGATCTGAGATAACTATAGTTTGCCATGACACATGAATTGGGCACTACCAGTTGCCCGGTGACCGTTTGGAGAACAGTTCCATGACATCTTTATTGAGCCACTGAAGATGACGCGGATGAGTACAGCAACTAAGTATAAAGAGTTGGAGTTTTAAATTAATAATTGTTGTGCAATGTCTTTATATTGCTTCTTACATGTTGTATCACCTTATGTAAACCTGCAAATTTAAAATGCATGTGCATCTGGGCATAATTAAGGAATGCATACTAGTAATGGGTAATTTTCTTTAAATGTGTTAGAATGCGGACAACTCTGAATTCCTTCCAACAGATTTATACTTGGTTTGGAGACAGCTGCCCAGTTCTAAGTACAAGGGATCAAATAACTAGCTCTCCCAGCCCTAGTTTGCCTTAAGCATAGGATGCCATAGTAGGTGTAGCCTTAAACACAGTAAAGTTTGCCTTAAGCATAGGGTGCCATAGTAGAGAGTGGCAAGGCCTAACAGTACCAGGAATGCAACCATCACTTAAGAACCTAGTAAAGAGATCACATGATGACTCAAGAACCTTACAATACCATAATTATTTTCAGTTTATATAACAAAAATTAGCCTACTGGCTCCATGACAGTCATATTGCCATCAAAGGCTAGATGTTTTCATTTCTCCTCAAATAGCTCAACAATTCATGAATACCTATCATAGTACAAACAAACATTTTGGACTCCCGGAGCTCTAGGGGGCCAAGAAGGCTGAAATCCCTGCTGTAGAAACAGTGCTCAAAGTGACTCAAAACATAAGGCAAGGAACATTCTGTCCTATTAAAAACAAACATACACAGTTAAACGTGTCAAGCATCTTTGTGCTCGTTGTTTTCAGAGACAATTTTATAATGTAAACCACAAGATAAGCCTGTTACTGGTTTGGCTGAAAGACCGACATAAAATGATATGGTGACAGTGCTTCCCCCACTAGTTTTTGAATGTTGTCTTTTCTGATGTCAAACTCATGTCCTTTAATTCTTTGTTGAAGGGACTGGCATCTTGGTTTGTTGCAGGCCTTGGTATCAGAGTCCATGTTACTGTTAAGTGGTTTATCATTGCGGGTGAGAAGTTGTTTTAGGTTAGCAGGTTGTCTGTAAGCAAGAAAAGGTCAGCCCCCCAGTGCCTGTGTGAGGGAAGTGTCACTATCCAGCATGGGCTGTAGGTCATTAACAATGTGTTGAACAGGGTTGAGTTGTGAGCTGTAGGTAACCACCAGTGGTGTTCTGTTGTCATTTTCTTTTGGCTTGTCTTCTGGTAAACTGTCCCTGGGTATCATTCTGGCCTTTCCAATCATCTTTCTCACCATATCAGGAGGATATTGTATTTGTAAAAATGCCAGGCTTTCCACAACTTCTACACCACCATCTATCTAACTATGAATTACTCTACACAAGAAATAAACTACCTGGACACCACAGTACGGATATACGAGGGACACATAGGTACCACATTATACCAGAAACCAACAGATTGGGTGCGATCAGGGCCCTGCGGGATCAATTAGTTAAACTGTCTCATCTGCCTCAGGGCACTGCCTATACCAACCTGGCAACAGAACCAGTAGATAACTCACTGAAAATGTCGAGACAGTGTGTGACTACAATAAAGAAGGCCAATGCTATGCTGGGGATTATTAGGAAGGGTACTGAAAACAGCCAATATCATGATGCCCCTATATAAATCAATGGTGAGACGTCATTTGGAATACTGTGTGCAGTTCTGGTCACCACACCTTAAAAAGGATATTATAGCTTTGGGAAAAGTGCAGAAAAGGGCAACTCGAATGATAAAAAGGTTGGAACACTTTCCCTATGAGGAAAGGTTAAAGCGCTTAGGGCTCTTTAGCTTGGAGAAAAGAAGACTGAGGGGTGACATGATTGAGGTTTACAAGATTATGCATGGGAAAGAACAGATAGAGAAAGAGGTACTTTTCTCCCTTTCTCACAATACAAGAACTCGTGGGCACTCCATGAAATTGCTGAGCAGTCGGGTTAGAACGAATAAAAGGAATTAACACATGGAATTCACTATTCCAAAAAATAAAGGACTTTGGAGAATTGGCTGGATTTTATGTAAATAAGAGCAAAACGAAGCTTATTTGTAAAAATATGACGAAACAAAAACAAATGGAACTGCAAGACCTGGTACAATGCGAAGTAGTAAAAAAGACGAAATATCTAGGTATTGAGTTAACTGCAAGAAATATAGATTTATACAAGAATAACTATGAGAAATTATGGACCAAGCTAACTCAAGACTTTAAGAAATGGGACAAAATGAACTTGTCACTGATGGGAAGAATATCAGTTATAAAAATGAATGTCCTACCACGTCTGATGTTCCTGTTCCAAACAATACCAATACTTAGTAAGACAGATTTGCTACTT
>NW_015160840.1:1271253-1330235 GCF_001447785.1 Gekko japonicus
CCACAATGAAATGCAAAAAATTTTGAAATGCTCTTTTAAAAAGGCACCGGAAATTCTGCTTTTAGGATTGAAAATGGAAGAAGTCAATACAACTAAAAAGACTTTATTCTGGTACTTAATCACAACAGCGAGAATGATTTATGCACAATTTTGGAAAACAGAGAAAGTGCCAGAAATTGAAGACTGGATACAAAAAGTTCTGTTCATGGCAGAGATGGACAAAATTACGAAGAAGTTGAATAATAAAGAAGATGACGTGTTTTTTCAAGAATGGAGTGACTTTAAAACATATCTGGAAAAGAACTGGGATGTGAAACAAAACTTAATATGTTTAGATCAATATTAAGTCAAATGATGTTATCTTTAGACTGTAACGATAAGAAATTGATATAACTGATGTTATGAAGCAATTTGGAGCAGGGGGGGAAGCATTGCGGGAAGCCACCGGAGGGAGGGGAGGAATTGGGAACGGGGTAGACAATTGATAGAACGAAATGATTTAATTTTATATGTTGTATTCCTGAGAAAATAAAAATTTGTTTACCAAAAAAAAAAGGAAGTGGTGGCGGCTACAAGCATGGACGGCTTCAAAGGGGAATTAGATAAGCATATGGAGCAGAGGTCCATCAGTGGCTATTAGCCACAAGGTATATGATGTTCTGTCATCTTGGTGCTTGGGGGGGTCAACAGTGGGAGGGCTTCCAATGTCCTGGCCCCACTGGTGGACCTCCTGATGGCACCTGGTATTTTTGGCCACTGTGTGACAGTGGACTAGATGGACCTTTGGCCTGATCCAACATTGACGTCTCTTATGTTCTTATGTTCTTAACCAGCTGACTCTGTTCCCTCTGACAGAAATGTGTCCCCCTGACATTGTTGCAGCAGGCACTGTAGTTAGAATGGTGAAGCTGCCATCACATATTTTAACTGATCTATTTTAGATTAATTGGTTGTTGTTGTATGACTTCTTATTTATTGTTTCACTATATGTTGTGACTTGTGTGAGCCACCCTGAGGCCGCTTGCAGGGTAGGGCGAGATACAAATTAAAATAAATGAATAAATACACGCATGCCTCCAGCTACCACCCCAACCACATCAAACAATCCATTGTGTATAGCCAAGCCCTGTGCTATAGTTGCGTCTGCTCCAACCCCTCAGAGAGAGATACTCACTTGAAGGATCTGCAACAGGCGTTTGTGCAACTACAATATAACTACAAGGAATCTGTGTACAGATGTATTATTATTACTAATTAAATTTATAGACCACCCTCCCCTGAAGGGCTCAGGGTGGTGCACATCATATTGCAAATACAGAATAGACTGAAGATATAAAATAAATAGTAACATTAATACAAACAGCAAATAACAGAGAAAACAATAGCATTCTCCTGAGAAACTGATGGCATATAAAATTCCTCTCCCTCCGTAGGGCGAATCGTAGACTGGGCATGGTGAAGGCCCTGGCAGAATCTGAATAAAAACTGTTGCTCTCCTCAGCTGTAGGCCTGGTGGTCCATCTCTGTTCTACATGCCCTGCAGAACTGAACTAGGTCCCACACGGCATGGATGTCATTAGGTAGAGAGTTCTACCAGGCCAGTACCAGGGCCGAAAAGGCCCTGGCTCTAGTTGAGGACAACCAGAAGTCTTTTGGGCCAGAGATCACCAGTAGATTTTGATCTCCCAAGTGTAAAGCTCTTGGGAGGGGCATATTGAGTCAGGCAGTCCCGCGGGTATGTTGGTCCCAGACCATTAGGGGCTTTAAAGGTCAGAATCAAAACCATGAAGTGGATCTGGTACTTGATTTGGAGCCAGTGCGGAAGCACAGGTTTGTTTATTTAATTTATTTATATTCTAATTTATATCCCGCCCTACCCCACCAGAGCAGGTTGAATGTGGGATGTCATTGGGGTACCTGTAAGTACCCACACCGCTGCATTCTGGACAAGCAATAATTTCCAGATCAGCTTCAACGGTAGCCCTATGTAGAGCGAGTTGCGGTAATCCAGCCTTGAGGTGACCACTGCATGGATCACAGGGGCCAAGTCTGGGCTAGAGAGTCAGGGGGGGCCAACTGCCTGACCTGACGGAGTTGGGAAAATGCCAGCCAGTCAACGTTTGCAACCTGGGCCTCCACTGATAGAGAGGAGTTCAGCAGCATGCCCAAGCTCTTGACAGTCAACACTGGCATGAGCGGCATACCATCAAGTGCAGGGAGTTGGCACCCCAACCTCGGATTGTCCCCTCCTAGCCACAGGACCTCCGTCTTTGATGGGTTCAGTCTCAGCCAGCTCTGCTTCAGCCATCCAGCTACAGCCTCCAGTTCCACAGCCAAATTAGGTGGGGTGGTAGCCAGCCAACCAGCCAACAACAGATATAGCTGGGTGTCATCAGCGTACTGGTGACAGCCCAGCTTGAAACTCCATACCAGCTGGGCAAAAGGGTGCATACAGATGTTAAATAACATGGGAGAGAGGATTGCCCCTTGGGAAACCCTGCACACCAAGGCCACCATCTGTCCTCAGCCCTGAAGAAATGAAGTTAGCCACTTCAAGGCTGCTCCACAAACTCCTGCATTGGCAAGACAGTGGGCCAACTGAGTCGAATGCTGCCCTGTGGGTGTTTCTGAAGGACTTTATCATACCAGTTGTTATTCCCCCAGTTATATAGATCACTAATTTTTTCTGAGGGATCTCGATCACACTATCCTGAACAGAGCAACGTATGCACTAGAAAGTTGATACCAAAAGGTATCTTCAAGCATCAGAACTCTTGAAAATCCAAACGTTTCCACGAATACCTCATTTTAACATTATTCAAAATGCATCACACATCATCAAGAAGTCACTAGATTTCCACACTGTAAAAGGTAGCTGTGAGAAAGTCCCCAAAACTAAACTCAGTTTGTATTGGATTATTTATATCTACATCCTGTTTAGGGAAAAGTCCAGCACGTATAATCTTTACAAGAGTACCTTCTTAAAGGAGGGAGGACCTCCCACCAGCATTTGCTTCCTGCCATTCACACCCTACAGCAAGTTTGAACCATCCAAGCAGACTTAACATCCACTGTTTCTACATTCAGAACTTTATAACTAATGGTCTGTATCTGATTTTTGCCAATGAAGATAGTTTCAGAGAGTACCCTCTTTGTAGTGGAACAGCTAGATTCAAGTCTGGTAGCGCCTTAGAGACCAACAAGATTCTCAGATTATGAGCTTTTGAGACTCAACGCTCCTTTGTTGGTCTCTAAGGTGCTACTGGACTCAAATCTAGCTTTTGCCAATGAGTACCCCCAGAAGTTCAATAAGCCATTCACAAACAGCAAGTAAACAAGCCAACTGCCATTTTCATTCTCTCAGCAGCCACAGCAACTGTTCCATGGCTAGGACAGAACCATTCCAGTCACAAGGCTCCCAGGAAGCAACAGAAGGAATTCCAACAAGGAATCAGCACACTGTTGCCATTGTGGCTGCCTGTTATAGCCTCAGAGAGCTGAAAGAAGAGCCCACAGTAGTATAATCACAAAGTTCTTTCCTGCCTAATAAATACCACTATGGTGGCAGGAGGTGAAAGGCCTGGTCAGACATGGTTGCTAGGGACCATGGATGACACCAATCAAGGTTCATACCTGCAGACCTAAAATTAGAGTTCATGGCTAAAATACAGTGGAGGGACTTCTGAGAAGAGAAGATGGCAACACTCACTTACTTCCCCTTCCCACTACAGATCTCCAACTACCACTTCTTAAAGTGTTCCTTTGGGGGTCACTTCTCCTTGGAAGAAGCATTTTAAGGTGAATTCTGGGCTGCAACAGGAAGGAGGAGGCAAGAAAGTCCTTGCACACAGATGAGAATCCCTTCCATCCGCAGAGGTCCCCAGGGGATCCAATCCAGTTTCTTCTGTGTTGACTACACTGTACCAGACATTATGGCATAGGAAACAAAATGTTTCGCATGAGCACAGGTTGCCAGGGGAAAAAGGAGTCTAAATATCATTTTATGGACACCCAAAACTTGTTGAGAATTTCTATTTGCTATGTAATCATTATCATCAATAGTAACCAATAACTCAGATGGATAGCCATATTGCTGCAGAACAACGTTTGAGTTCAGTGGCACATTTAAGACCAACAAAGTTTTATTCAAAGTATAACCTTTTGTGTACATGCACACTGTATCTGAAGAAGCGTGCATGTACACGAAAGCTTATACCTTGAATAAGACTTTATTGGTCTTAAAGGTGCCACTGAGCTCTAACTTTGTTCTACTAACCAATGACTGGCAACAATACGGAAAACCATTCCCTTTGACCTGCGCTTCCAGTGTTATCAACTACCAGTCATACAGAGAAAAAGAGAGAGAGAGGAGATTGGATTTATACCCCGCCCTTCACTACCCAAGGGAGTCTCAGAGCGGCTTACAAACTCCTTTCCCTCCCCCTCCCCCTCCCCACAACAGACACCCTGTGAGGTAGGTGGGGCTGAGAGAGCTCTGACAGAAACTGCTCTTTTTCAAGAACAGCTGTGCCAGAACTATGGCTTACCCAAGGTCATCCAGCCAGGTGCAAGTGGAGGAGTGGGGAATCAAACCCGGTTCTCCCAGATTAGAGTCTGCACACTTATCCACTACACCAAACTGGAAAATCCCCACACAAGGTTGAACATGCTCTGAGACAAGGCAAAGGAATGCTAGAACAAGATCCCTCCCTGCATTTCTTGCTTATTTCTTCTGTGGTTGTAGAAAAAGGAATGAAATTTCTTCATGAAATTTGTCCTCAGTCAGTAAGCTGTTTTTTCTCTTGGTATACAAAACCTCGAACACCGTATGCTCTTAGTGTGACTTAATTGCCGCATGTGGATCTTAAGACCTTCAAACTCTTGCTCAGTCACATGCGCTTAGTAGGCCTTGCACCAGTTGCCATCTTGCAACCTCAATTCTCCATTTAAATGAATTTGTAGTAATGATAAAGTTGAAGACAGCAGGAAAAGAAGAAGACCCCACATGAGATAGATTAACTCAGTCAAGGAAGCCATGGCCCTCAGTTTGCAAGACCTGAGCAAGCCTGTTAATGACAGGATGTTTTGAAGAATGTTAATTCATAGGGTTGAGGGCTCTTTTTGTAGCAGGAACTCCTTTGCATATTAGGCCCCTGTAAGAAGAGTTCTGTAAGCTCTTAGAGGATTGGCTACATTAGGGGTGTGTTGCCTAATATGCAAAAGAGTTCCTGATACAAAAAGAGCCCTGTAAAAAGAACGTTAATTCATAGGATCACCATAGGTCAGAAGCTACTGGACGGCACTTAAAACATACACAGTAAGTACTCACTCAAAGTATGAGGAGACACACAAACCTGATGTCACTATAGGTAAACAGCTATATCACAAACAGATCCCAGATGAAGCATGAAATTTAATAAGTTCAATGCATTATCCACTAGGACTTACCACTTCTAAACAGGAACTAGAATGAGTCAATGGTTAGTGTATTAAACTTGGGGTATAGGAGAAAATCCTATTATTGACAGCTGTCACAGTATGCCAAGGGCAATTATGATTGAACAGATGGTGACACCCAAAGTGAAACAAAAAATTATTTCCCCTGCGTCATCACATACTTGGATTTTTCACTGCTTGTTTCCATCACACAACAGGAAAGGGAGGAGTACACAGGATGTAGCCTAAAAGCTCTGTATTTCATTTTTCCCCCCTCCTCACAATGGGAAACCATGGGACAAAAGATTAGCGCAAACTTTGCCATATTAACAAGCTTAATCTAATAGGTTTTATGGCACAATGTTAGAGACTTGTTTTTCTCATGGTGGAGGGGAAAAAATAATATTCCATATGAGTGTTATCTAAATGCTTAGGATGGAAGAATGATTTCAACAGTTAGAAGCCTTTCAAATAAACTAAGATAAAAATATTTATTAAGGAAAATCAGCCTTTGTGCTAACCCTCAACACACCAGAATTCAAGAACAGTGCTGGGGGGGGGGGGGGGGGGAGTTTCACACACTAAAACTTTAACTGCTTTCAAAGTCTAGGAGAAAATATTAATGAAAGCAAAGGTTTGCTCTGAAAAATACCACCTTCATATTTTGCTTTTAGTTCGCATCTTATGAACACCCACGTATAACACTTCACTGCGCTTCAAACATAAACTATTCCCCCAAGTCCTCTTTTTAAAAATTATTCAGTTTACTAAGGTTCCATTTGTAGTGCTGGCATTAAATTAGTCAAAAGACTATAGAAACTGTCTACAACATCATTGTGAACCACGGAGTCACACCAGACGTTTACACTGCACAAGAGAAACAAGCGATCAACTAGCAGAAGACACCAGACAGAATTTGGGACAGCCTATCCTTAGAACAGCACACCCAACTCTGCTCTCACTAAGCTGCAACAGCTACAACAGAAAAGGCAAAAGGGGCTTGAAAATGATTCCACTGAGAAAAGACAACTTGGAGGGGAGGGAAGCATGAGAGTGGTTTAATTCCTCACCGCTTTCTAAAAAGCCTAAAAGCCTAGACAAACAAACAAAAGTATCAAGTCCAGCAGCACAGAATGCATACTTGGGACGAACAATAAGCATGGCTTTTTCCATCATGTTCCACCTGTGAGCTTTCTAAGAACCTCTGCAAAGTCAAAACTGGACACAGTGCTGGACTACAGGGACATTTGGTATGACCCTGCCTAGGAGCTGTGGGAAATGAGTGACCTTTAAGGTTATTAATAACTATTAGTAATAACTGAACACTAGGGTTGCCAGCCTCCAGGTGGGGCCTGGGGATCTCCCGCTTTTACCACTGATCCCCAGCTGACAGAGATCAGCTGCCCTGGAGAAAATGGCTGCTTTGAAGGGTGGACTCTATGGCATTGTACTGTGTTGAGCCCCCTCCCTTCCCCAAACCCCGCCCTCTCCTGGCTCCACCCCCAAAGTCTCCAGGTATTTTCCAACCCAGACTTGGCAACCCTACTGAACACAGTCTTCTTCACTTGAACCCATACATTGGTCTCTTTACAGGCACAAGGACCAGCATTTTGTTTTAAGAAGAAACAAATGAAAATCAGAGGCTGCCAAGACCAGTTGGACTGCATCAGTATTCCACAGTTGCATCAACATACTTACCACTTTGTTACACCATACCCATGAGAACAAGCATGGTTCATTGAAGAATGTGCTAGAACACTTGTATTCAGGTCTCCATTCAAACTTTCTTCACAGCTGATACTTCTACGTGCCATGTTGACAGATACATATTAATAATCTATTTAAAGAGGACTCTCGCTAGTAATTTTACTTCAGAGTTATGGTGAGATGCTATCTTCAGACATGTTACCTTAACTCTGGGATGCAGGAGATTAGACTACAGTACCAAACGTTCACACACCCAATGAAAAGATGGATTAAATGGATGGTAAAATAAGCAAGGAATGAAACTAGGCCTCTCCTTTTCCATTTAAAAAGCAGGCTATTCTAGGGTTGCCAAGTCAAAATTTCGCCGGAGCGGGGGATTCCCCGCTAGCGGCTGGAGTGTGCGCACACCGCACGCATGTCACCCGGAAGTGATGTGACGACGCCGGGCACGCTGGGTTTTCCCTTGGATGACCGTGGCCTCGCCCCCAGCATGCCCGGGGTCATCACGTCACTTCCTATAATTGCTGAATGCCATTGAAGAACATAGCTGTAAGCATAGCTTTATGATGAAGTGAATCAACAGTATATTTTCAATACGTCACCAAGAGAAATGAATTGTTGAAAGACAGTTTATGTACACATCTTTGTCCAGAAGAAGATCATTGTCGAAATGGCACACCATTCCGGAGACCACCTACATTCACTATATATATTACTTATTTTCTGTTATTGTATATTATGATTTATGAATATTAGTATCAAGCGCTAAATTGTCACAGTTCTTTTTTCTTTTTTCATTGGTCTTATTACTGTGCCCATTCTTGTAACTATTCTCACCATTCAAAGCAGCCATTTTCTCCAGGGGAGCTGATCTCTGTCAGTTGTAAAAGCGGGAGGTCTCCAGGCCCCACGTGGAGGCAAGCAACCCTAGTCTTGAGATTGGATTTTGGTGATCCCAAACAAAGGATTAAGAGAATACCACAATCCATGCTGGAAAACTATATTTAAAAAGACAGTAGTTTGCTTAACAGTGCACCCTCTATGGCCTCTTCCATTTAAATGCTGTCAGCTGTTGAATCAGCACAAACTCCTTCTGAAAAGACCAAAGCTCTGCACATTCAATCATACTCTCGCCTAACAGCATCCATTCGCACTTTACAATTATTCTCTCCCATGGGCAGGCACTGGACTAGCCTTTGGCACAGAATTAACAGAGGGTCCATTGCTTTAAATTCCTAACCGTAATACTATCAAATCCCAGAAGCAAGTAAAGTTACATTTACCATTCATCAGAGAAGATTTTGAAGAAATCTGAATGCTCCAGGAAACCATGTCTTTTCTGTTGCTAGGTTCCAAACTGCACAGATAACACCTCATACAAACAGACCATGCAGAACAGGCAGGTGACAGCTTCTATCCCATTGCCTCATCTTTCCTGTGTTGACAGTGATGATGTGGAAAGTAAACACACACCTATTCCCACCCCACTCCTGTCAAGTGCTACCAGCACAGTGCAAGGTCCTGCCATGTGCAAGCAGCAACCACACTGAATGGCCAACATAAAAATAGGCCTTGACTGTCTGATTACAGGTGGCTATGGTACATCAATGAGCCAATCAGAGTCAGATACAAACATAACAGAGAGATGGAGCAGCTTGTGGTATGCAATTGACTGGATAATGTGATGCTCCTCTCAAAGAAGCATGTTCACAGCATGTATTCAGGCCCATTCTTGAATTCCTAGCTGAGAGCTGCAGCCAACAGAGTATTCCACAAGCTTCATGTGATGCCACGCCAACAGCATCGCAACTTGACTACTGCAGTGTGGGGCTGCCCTTGGAGACGCTCAAGACTCCAGTGGATCCAAAATACAGCAGCACAGTTCTTAGACAGGATTAACATATTGCACCGGTATGAAATAAGCTCCACTCCTTGGCCAGGAAGAGACCCGGCAACTTCAAGGTGCAAAGTTTAATTTTTAAAGACCCGTATGCTCCGGGTCTGTAATATCAGACAATGATTTCTCCACAGGAACACATGTGAACACACATGAAGCTGCCTTATATGGAATCAGACCCTTGGTCTATCAAAGTACGTATTGTGTACTCAGGCTGGCAGTGGCTCTCCAGGGTCTCAGGCAGAGGTCTTTCACATCCTGCCTGGTCCTTTTTACTGGAGATGCTCTACCACTGAGCCATGGGCATGTTGTTCCCCAAGAAAGTAATGAAGCCACGTCATCAGAAGTTAAATACTGTTGGTAGGACAGCAGCAATGGCCCTTCAACTGAGGAACTGTTCCCCATTAAAATGTGCAATAATCTGTCCAGTCAGTCCTTTTAGGAGAACTATAATATCTTGGTGGATAGCTAATGGAGGCCTGTTTTACCCCACAAAGGTACACACTGTTGATATTTCTAACTGAAAGTTTAATTTTCATATACTATAATTATCAGTTTTATTAGAGCTGTTACTTGTGAGCTGCTTTTAGGGGCAACCAATGAGAAAGCAATTTTCAGAGTTCTGTACGACCAGCATCCCATAA
Organism: Gekko japonicus; assembly: GCF_001447785.1. Classification (NCBI taxonomy): domain Eukaryota; kingdom Metazoa; phylum Chordata; class Lepidosauria; order Squamata; family Gekkonidae; genus Gekko; species Gekko japonicus. The sequence continues at coordinate 1,280,938 of NW_015160840.1, forward strand.
CCTGAAAATGAGAATATTAGTTACTGGTAATATTCAGCCTCTCACCACCACTTAGGATCACAGTCTTAAGTATATATATCACATTATTATACCACACTTTCCCCAGGGAGCTCAGGGTGATATGCAGGGTTCTTCTCCTTTTTACCCTCATAACAATCCTGTGAGGTAGGCAGGCCAGGCTGAAAGTGAAAGATTGGCTCAAAGCCACCCAGTGTGTTTCATGGCTGAGTGAGGATTCCAGCCTGGGTCTCCTCCCCAGCCCTTGCCCAGCACTCTAACTATTACACCAGGCTGGCTCTCTAGAATTCCTAGTGGCAGAAGGCCGGCCCAAGGTGTTCCTGCGCCCTAGGCGAGGTGCAGATGCCAACCTCCCTGTGGGGCTTGGAGACATGGGGGGGAGGGAAACAAAGCTTCCTGAAAGTTGCAGCACCGCGAGTTGCAGCAGCACTGAGGTCCCCCATGCCTTCCTCTTGCTGTAACACCTCCCTCTCCTCCCCCCCCGGCTCACCCTGACGTGCATGGGAGGGGGGACTGTGCAGGAGGTGAGAGGGATGCCACATCTCCTCTGCACAGCTATTTTGGCACCGGCTGGGTCATCCACTGGGGAAAGGGGGGGTGGCCACCAGCCCTGGCACTGGGATGCTCCTGCGGTAAACCACCCACTTCTTGCCAGCAGGCCCCGCCACACGCACGCCCCCCCTCCTGGATCTGAAGGGGAGCGCGGCCCTCGCACAGGTCCCGCGTCGGGGCTCTCCTGCGCTGCCTCTGGAAGTCAGGACCATGCAAGGGCGGCAGGCCCATCCCAGGGAGGGAGGGAGATGTCCCCCTGCTCTGCCCCCTCCTTTCCTCCTCAGGTTCTCTCTCCCTCCCTCCCCACACTGCTCGCCCGCTTCCCGCTTGGGGATGGGGGCGGGGATGCGGGGCTGGCTGGCTGGGGACGTGGCTGCTTCAGCAGCAGAGCAGGGGAGGCAAACGGTAGCACGCAGGCTTTTGGGGGGGAGGCGAACTTCGGCGCCCCATCCAGGGCCCGGCGCTCTAGTCGAATGCCTAGTTTGCCTAGCAGGTGAGCCGACCCTGGTGGCAGTGGTGATGAACAGCACCTTTCACTAATTCTGTCTGGTGACAGTTCCAAGACTGAGGAAGTCTTAGCAGCCTCTCCAAAATAAAACAGGTCCAGTCGGTAGAATACACAATGAACCAGCTTCCCATGAACTTCCTCGCACAACGGAAGGGACTGGGTTTAACCTGTAAAGCACCAAGGCATTGATTCTACCTCAAAGACCAATTGATCATGTATCTTATTACAACCCCAAGATCACCGAGTCCCTCTCAGCAACGGCTGTTATTCACAAAAGCTTTATTTTTGGCTGCCTTACAAGTGGGTACTTTCCTTCCTTTGTACAACTGTGAAAGTCCAAGCCTTATGAACTTTTGAGGTACTGCAGAACGCTTGTTTAGCCTGGCTTCTGGTGGGCAGGGCAGTGTTTCAACATTTCCAATTTCAGACGTACACCTAAGCTTGAAAGCCTGGAATCTGTCACTGTAACGGCCAGGATGTAATGGCCCACACACTCCACCTTTCATTTACGTAGTCGCCTGACAATGTACAAGGAAGCATTTCTCCTCTTAAAAATAACACCATCTTCTAAGAGCAAACACCATATCTATGCAGGGTCTCAGATACTTTCAGATCAAATATTACACATCAAATGTATCTAATTAATGCTTCTAATTGTCAACCATACAGACAAAAACCACAGAGACAAGACCTTAATAATAAGTCATGAACTCAGCCCAACAATGAAGGCAGCACTTCCTGCATAGTTAAGCAGGAACACATAATGTAAACACAATGTATGAAAAATTACTGTGCTTTTTAAAAAGTGCACAATGTTATGGAAAACCACATATTGAGCTGATCTACTGCCCAACAAGAACATCCTATTTCATGTTCCTATAGCAAAACACCATACAAGAGGAGAAGGGAACAAAGTTTGAGCCATTCATGTCGTTAAGACCAACAAAGTTTAATTCTGGGAATAAGCTTTCATGTGCATGCACACTTCTTCAGATAGGGGAAGGATTTGCCATGAGCATCTGTAGTCTCTTATTCCATCAAAAAAAAAAAAAGATTGATATGGACATAGCCCATTCCCCCACTAAGAATTCCACTAAAAATCTTGTATTTATTATTATCCCCTCCCCCCCAAAAAAAACCCCAGTGCTTCCTTAAAACTAAGTCTTCGGCACAGTACTATGTTAGCAACAGTAGAGTAAGGTATGAAAGAACCTGAATACACTTCTTTATAAAAGGATACAAAGTGCCCTGTACAAGACAGCCCACATGTTCTTGGTGCCACATATGCAAAACAGAACTATGACATGCTATCCACCCTTTGTTTAAGGAGCTCAGGTCAGTATGTATGATTCCCCCCTTCTCCCTTTTCAGGTAAGGCCTTTCAACCTGTGTGGTGAGCACAAAGTTCAGCTCCTCTTTGACCATTATGGTGAAAGAAGTTGTATTGCAATGGTCACGTGACTGCATACAGTGTCTTTGAAACTCTGATTAGAAGACAAGAAGTTCTGTTTTCCTACTCCTTTGAGACATGGACACAGAGAGAGATGCACATACAGCACTCCCTAAGTAATATCAGGTTGACCAAATTAAAATTTCTATCATTTAAACAACTAAAATACTCCTTCTACCCGCTGGCCAGGCGGAAATAAGGGCAAGTATGGCATGTGTCCAACACAATGTATACAATAACATATTAAATATTTATTCAAACTAGAGAATTCGTTTGAAGGCCTTGATAAAGCAGGCCCCTGATTTCCGTAACACACATATTTAAAACATTATCTAGGAACCACTATACTACACATCTTACATGTATTATAATGTGAAAATATATCTATATTAATATATAAAGTAAAGGTAAAGGTTCCCTTGCTCGAAAGCCAGTTGAGTCCGACTCTAGGGTTGCGGTGCTCATCTCCGTTTCAAAGCCGAAGAGCCAGCGCTGTCTGAAGACGTTTCCGTGGTCATGTGGCCGTCATGACTAAACACCAAGGCGCATGGAACGCTGTTACCTTCCCACCAAAGTGGTACCTATTTATCTACTTGCAATTTCTTGCTTTCGAACTGCTAGGTTGGCAGGAGCTGGAACTAGAGACGAAAGCTCACTCCATCATGCGGCAACTCAGGTCTCGAACTGCTGAACTACTGACCTTCCACAGCCTGCAGTTCAGCGTCTTAACCACTTGAGCCACCGCAGCTCCATATTAATATATAAATCTGCACAATTCACAAGCTGGCCTATTTCTAGGAGCATAACTGAAGCACAGCTGCCTCTTTGTACAGCCTACTATGATAAGACCTAGCTAATCACATATGCCAATTACTGACCGGAAATAACAGCGTAACTAACTCTAATGCACAAAGAACTAATTTGCAAGAAACATAGGTTTCAAAAGATGCCTCATTGCTTACCGTGTAAATGCCAATTCTACAAACAGCAAATGAAAGCTGGATACATTCAGACATTCTCTAAAGAAATTGAAATAAAGTATTACCAAGAATTATAAAAGGGGGCATAAAAACAGCTTAATTATGTCACACGCAAGTTGGTCAGAAATACAACCTCCTTTTTTCAAAATATCAGGTCAACAATGGCAAAAATCTGCATGACAAACATGTTTGTTCATAAAGATAAAGAGCTGAGTAATATTTCTGATTCACACTGTTGTGTTTGCAGTGAACTTTTGAGCACTTAACTGTGAAAAAAGAATGAGTTACCTGCCCAATTTTTCATGAGGGTCGTTTTGAAGCAAGGGAACAAAAACAGGATTAATCTGGGAAACACGATGAGAATAAACTACTGTGGAACATAGACGTCTTTTGCAGACTGGCATAGAGGAATCATTCCCAAAATGTCACAGACTGGCATAGAGGAATCATTCCCAAAATGTCACAATCATTTTGTGGCAGATGTTACAACAGAAGAGGACCTAAAATTGGCTGTGGAAAAGAGCTTCAGGCCTGAGGATCAAACACAACACTGGAAAGTTCACTATAGTCCTTTTATTATAGTACTGCTTTATTTTAATTCTTGTCTAGACACACCTCTGCCTTAGCATTTCTAAAAGACATAGATTGGTGTCCCCACACTTTTTGAGCCTGTAGGCACCCTTAGAATTCTGTCAAAGGGTGGTGGGCTCAACCACAAAATGGCGGCCAGAGCAGGCATAGCCACACACAAACAGAGGAAGCCGAGTGCTGGGGAGGTGAGATTATCTGGGAAAGAGAATAAAACCAGCACTATGGTGGCAGCTGCCGCTCAAACAATGTTATTTTAATCTTCCCAGCCATTCAAATTTCCAGTAGCCAATCAGAAGCCCTGTTAGGCAAGTGCCCCAACTTGCCCCACCCACCTTCTACAAACGTTTGTTGGGCACCAGGAAAGGCATCGGTAGTTGCAATGGTGCCCGCAAGTGCCACGTTGGGGACCCCTGACATTGATTATTTCCCCCTCCCATCCAAGGTAATACCAGGTCTCTCTCAAAAAGAAACCTGTCCATCATTTATGGCCAGCTTGTGTGCCTCTGCAGAGAGGTAAGTGACATCCAGAGGAACAGCACAACAGTCCAGCTCCAGAATGCCTCCCCCACCCCTGCAAGAAATTTGCCTGGCATCTAGTACCATAAGCTTTCAGTACTAGGTGAAGAGGTTTTATTTGCCCAGACACTGTTTGAAATTATTAAATTTGTGAGCTGTTCTTTTTGAAGGGTTTTTTAAAAAAATGCATTTAACTACCCTACTACTGAATTTGCTTTTTGTATTTTTATGCTGCTACTTTGCTCTGCCATTTTATAAATATTTGTTTTAATGAATGTTTGAATTTATTTTGTTGTAAACCAGTTTTGGGCATCTTTTATGGAGGACCAAAAAGACTATGAGTGAATACTATTTCCGTATATTTTTACACAATAAAAATATAGATTATTGTTCCTGCTTCATAAGAATGGAATTCAGGAAATAGCTCTTCATTCCCCACTCCCTGCCTAGACATTCAAACCATCATTTTTCATTTAACATAGGAATACAAACAGGCAGGTGTCAGGTCAGGAATTGTATGACCTATACCTCCAAATGCTTTTAGGGTGGGATGACAGGCCACATTATAATATTAAATATTACCAAAATGTGGCTATTTTCCTTGGCCATTCTCCATCATAATCCCAATTAGTCATGGAAAAGAAGACCTATTTTGCCTCTTTTTGGCAACTAGCACAGAGGAGGAAATCGATGGCTTAGTGCATAAACTCTGTATATGATAGAATATATTCTATGTCTTCAGGGAAATTTGAAGCCATATTCAGACTGTAAAATCAGAGATCTGTTTCATTTGCTGATGTTACTCTATGATGTGCCATGTATAAATGTGTACACAAATAGAAAGCTGCTGTTTAACCACATGAGCAATTTCTACTTGGCTAGTTATGGGTAAGTATTATGCGCTGATTATTTTCAGTTTTATGTTTTGCATTCTAATGTTTTCAATACAATATGGAACTGAAATTATACTTAAGGTCAGAAAGGTTCAAAGGATTTTTTAAAAAGTTTACTTTGACAATTGATATAGCTTGTTAGTTACATTTAATAATAACCGTTTATAAATCAAAACATGCTTTCAAGAAGAAGCAATAATCGTACACAATACTGGAGATTGCGTCTCTATTTTCTAATACAAAGATCTAGTTAAAGTTCAGCATGACAAAGTACGCAAAGTTCAAACTCGTTATTTTAGTTGGGAAGCCAACACACACAACGGTGATTATGTAACTCCCGTTTTTATTCCTATTCAGCATTCAATGAATTCACACTGTTGCTGGGCACCAGACTCTGGCAAATGCAAGAATCGTGTTTTTCAGCTACAAATGTTGAGCTTCATATAATTTCATTAAAAGGATATATATATATATATATATATATATATATATCTGCACAACACCCTTGTATATAAATAGACTGGTAAGTTTACTGAACAAATGCAGACTTCCCCACCCACTAACGGTTTGTTTTGCAAAGGCACACAAAGGACAGCCAGAAGCCAAGCTGTAGCTTGTCTATAGCGACTCCTTACAAGGACTAATTTTATTGCTTTGGGTGGCATTTTTTTACAAGCAGATAAAGTTATTCAAGGGCCTAGCTCCTCTGAACTAAATTCAGATTTTATAAGCAAACCTTCTTTTATGACATGCCAACTTTATAGTCCCCCTGTAAGAATGGAAGGCAGGCGGTTAAGTGCCCTCTAAGCTAGTAAGACATGAACCTTGAACTGCTGTTCACCCTCACTCTTCATACCTTTATGAAAGACAGACCTCTTTACACTGGATCCTGTAAACCCAGCACAAGTCTACCACTTTCCACTGTAGTCTACAACCCACTTCTCCAGACAAGCAATTTCCATGCTATATTAGCAGCTGCTTTAGTAAGGAATCACTGCAGAACAGTCCAGTCCTCAGCCAAAATATAAATCTTAAGTCACTTGAACTCAAGGGGACAGGCAGTTTCATTTCCACTTAGCTCCTTTCAAGAAGCATCATCATATCCAATCACCCTTTATTCCTTCACGCTCAAAAAAGCATCACTGCTCTGTAAGTAAAGAAGCTGCTACAGAGCACAATATGCACATCTAGGTCCCATCTCTCAGATTTAGCCCTGAGAACAGACAAGACTGCAGGGCTTAGAAAAACCACTGCCTGAAATCCTGCATTCAAAAGAGGACAGGACTCACAATAATGGGTTTAAATTAAGGGCGGGAAGGCACCGGCTGGATCTTAGGAAAAACCAGTTTGGTGTAGTGGTTAAGTGCACAGACTCTAATCTGGGTAGGGCTGCCAAGTGGGGGCGGGGGGCGGGTAAACCCCCGCTTTGGAGGCTCGATTTCCGCCGCCGCGGAATCGGGCCCAGGGGGGAACCCCACCCCAGCATGTGCATCACCAGGAAGTGACGTGGGCACGCCGGGCACACTGGGGGCGGGGCCACGGCCATACAAGGGAAAACTCTATGGTTTTCCCTTATATGGGCGTGGCCCCACCCCCAGCGTGCCTGGCGTCCTCCCGTCACTTCCGGGTGACGTGCGTGCGGCATGCATGCGCGCGCACAACACACTGGCCGGGAGCCCCCCGCTCCCGGCGAAGATACACTTGGCAACCCTAAATCTGGGAGAACCGGGTTTGATTCCCCACTCCTCCACTTCACCTGCTGGATGACCTTGGGTAAGCCATAGTTCTGGTCTGATGGTCTGACCGATTAGAAAGACAGTTTCCCATATGCTTAAGCACTAAGGAAACGAAAACATAAGAATTGCTGGCTTAGACTGGTACTCTATTGATATCAATAGAGTACCAGTCTAAGCCAGCAATTCTTATATTTTAAAACATCCAGCTGGGCGGCTGTGTTGGTCTGAACTAGAGTCCAGTGGACATGAAAGCTCATACCTTGAATAAAACCTTGTTGGTCTTAAAGGTGCCACTGGACTCTAACTTTGTTCTACGTTAATACAGTTAAGGGTCAAACTGATGCACAGTATAAATCCACGTGGTAGAAGCTCAACATGTGTCAAATATCTTAGAGAAATTGTTCACACAGAGGACATTATGGGTGCGTTCAGACGGGGGCTTTACATCGGTTAGGGTTCCGGTTGCAACCGGTGTACTCACCGGCGTTCACACGACGAACATCTGCCTCCTGTCCCTAACCGGTGTAAAGCCCTTTACACCGTTGCACTCTGCCACTAGGTCCCAAGTGGTGGTAAACTGAGTGCAACGGTTGTAAACGGTGCACCCCGGCGTCTGATCGCTCTCCAACGTTGCAGAGACACTTCCGTCGGAAGCCTGAGGCTTCCGGCTTTCCCCCGCCATTTTTTTTTTAAAGTAAGCGATATGCACTTGGGCGAAGCTTCGCCCCGAGCGCTTGTTAAGAGGGGGAAAAAGCCCTTAGTTTAACTTCCCGGAGGAGTCCGGGACTACAGGGAGGCCAGGTTGGGCTTTAAACTTTAAAGGTAAGTCCTTACCTTTAAAGTTTAAATGTAAGGGGGGGGTTGAGCATGCGCAAAAATCGCCATTCTGTGAATGGCTGCCTATGCGCATGCTCAAACTGTGCTTTAAAAAAAACCCCGCCGACGCCCACAGCGTGTGAGCGGGCGTCCACCGGAGGGATCTGGAAGATGGAGGTAAGTGTGATTGCGTTTCTGCCGGCATAAACGCCCCGTCTGAACACACCCAATGTGTGAACCATCCAATGATACACCGGCTAAGAACCAGCTGTGATTTCCATTATCACAGTGACAAAAAATATCACCTGCCAATAGCACAGAAACTTCTACTTATATTCGTATACATACCGGCTTGCTCATCATGTTCTCTAACATAACTGTGGGAAAACACAGAAACATAGATGGCTCTGAACATATCACGAAGAGCCAATTTTCACTATGTGAATTAGCCCATGAGTCCTGTGTGCCAGCCAAACAGGCAACCACGTACGAATCTCCTTGGCGAAATCCATCACAAATCGATTTGGGGAGAAGCAGCATCATAGAAAAGTGTGCCTTTTCCACAGATCAATGGTTAAGATATGACCATAGTGGGGTTACATAATGATGGGCTATGGACCTATACTTGTTTAATGTTCTGGAAAACCACATTAAAAGAACTGACAACATCTGCATGTACAATATTAGCCTAAATACTCCTAAGCCTACAGCAGACTGGAAATAATTACAGGGGGTGGAAATGATCATACGCATCACTCAAGAGCCTGATTCCCTGTGCAGTAATCTGAGCTTCCCTGTCGACACATGTAGTAGGGCAATCTTCACGAACCCAAGAAAGAGACCAACTACCAAAACAGCACTGACTGCTCTTGGCACATCCAGCTTATCAGAGCAGCTTAAAGAAGACCTAGCTTTCCTATCCAGGGGTGTTTCCTATTGCAAACTAAAATGGCCAACTGGGAGTACAGACTGCAAGTAGCATTAAAGGTAAAGGTAAAGGTTCTCTTGCTCGAAAGCCAGTCGAATCCGACTCCAGGGTTGCGGTGCTCATCTCTGTTTCAAAGCCGAAGAGCCAGCGCTGTCCGAACTGCTAGGTTGGCAGGAGCTGGAACTAGAGACGGGAGCTCACTCCATCATGCGGCACCCGGGTCTCAAACTGCTGAACTACTGACCTTCCACAGCCTACAGTTCAGCGTCTTAACCACTTGAGCCACCGCAGCTCAAATATATATAATAAAAATAATAATAAATATAAATAAATCAAACCCAAATATAAATACGGTATTCTGAAATACATCAGCAACCAATTTTAGACTTTTTAAAAAATTAAACTACCCTGTTTCCCAAAAAATAAGACCTACCCCAAAAATAAGCCCTAGCAGGATTTCTATGCATTTGTGGTATAAACCCTAGTGTGTCTTCTTGAGAAAAAATAAAGAGGCTCTGTCCTTGAGCATGTTCAGAGTGTATTTTCACTCACAACTAAGAAACCACAGGCTTGTGCCCCGCCACCTCTTTTAAAAAAGGGAGAGGGAATCAAGCAGTGATCAGCTAGCATTGTTTCAACAGCTAGAGCTGCAAAAGGGAGCTTTGCAGAGCTGACACATGCCTTTTTCCAGCTCAGATAATACTACGGTCTTTTCCGCATTTGCCTGCCACTCCAGATTTTCTCAGCATTCGAGCCAATTTAAGTTTACGGCAAAACAGCATCCAAATAACCCAGGGCAACAGCAGGCTGAAACTGGGCTGACCACTAAGGAAGGTAATGTCATGCAGAATTGGGGGGGGGGGACAGAATAAAAAGAAGGCTGAACTTGATTTTAGTGCAGAATGGAGAGAAAAAACTGGATTAAAAAGAAGGTTGGATTGAACATGGATTAAAACAAGAGTGCAGAAAGGGCCCTAGTCAGAAGATGGGAAGGATGTTGTAAAGAATGTTGTGAAGGATACACAGGTGCCGTGCGTATCGTAATCAGCTTAATTACAGCATAGGGAAAATACTTGGGGGCAGAAAATTAGCATCTGTAGTAAGATAAGAATCCTATGTCCCTATTCACTAGATAGTGCTGCTCAAGGAAAACAGCGTGAAGCTACTTGAGACAAAGTACATTTTACCACAGCAGTCCCCCAACATGGCACCCCTGGGCCCTCCAATAACCTTCCTGGCAGTCGTCAAATGTTTTTAGAAGGTGGGTGGGCTCTTGCTTAGAAGGCTTCTGAGTGGCCGCTGGAAAGCTGATTGGCTGTACAGATTAAAATAATGCTGTTTTGGTGGCAGCTGCCAACCAGAGAGTTGATTTTATTCTCTTTCTCACTCCTCATTCCCTGCCCCACGTATTTTTTTTGTAAATTACACCTTTTCTTCCTGCTCTTGGGCTTCCTCTATGTGTGTCTCTGGCCATTTTGTGGTTGTGCCCACCACCCCATGTCAGAATTCCAGTGGTTACCACAGGCTCAAAAAGGTTGAGGACCCCTGTTTTACTGTAAGTACTAAAACAGGAGATAGATTAAAGATAATAAAGAATATAAAAACAATGCCAATCCCATGTAAAAACCAATGGACTCCCCATTTCAAAAAAGATAGATTACCTAGAGAATGGCACCCAAAGGAATCGGAATTCAATTCCTTCCCTAAGGATATCTACCAAGCGCATTTGTATCCTACCTTATCTTCAAGAGGCTCAGGATGGCATACATGGTTTTGGTTCCACATTTCATTCTTATAAACACCCTAGAAGGTAGGTGAGGCTGAGAAGGACTGACCGTCCCCATGGTCACCCAGTGAGTTTCATGGCTGAGTGGAATTTAAACTGTGTGTGTGTGGATCTACTGTAGGAAAGGTGGTGGTGATTTTTGCCCCTTGTCCCACAGTGTCTGTGGGTCCCCTGTCTCCCAAGGAGCATCTTTTCGGGATGGGGTGGGGGGAAGCACGTTGAGCTGCAGGATGGGGAAACAAAGTTGCATTTTGTAGACAGAAATCCCTTCCATCAGCAGAAATCCTCTGGGGGATCCAAGTTTTGGTCTCCTCCTCCAAGTCCTAATCCAACATTCTAAACATCACATCACACTAGATATGAAAACTAGAGCCTATGAGAATTTAGCTGAGTTATGATAAGATAATATTGAAACAATCTTCTCTGTAATGACATATTTCTACTACTGGAAAGCAACCAAGCCTATTCTGTTCACTTTTTAGATGTATAACTAGGCCATGTGCCAATTTCTCCTGTTCAAGGGGAGATGTCTTTTCTCCCAAACAGTAAACAGCTAGAAGAGTTTTCTGCCACAGGGCACATAATGGCCCAACATACCATGGCTTGGAGGAACAATTCGTAACACACTGTAATATTAATGGCTTCTACCTAAGAGTCCGACTCTTCGCGACCCCATGGACCAGGTCACGCCAGGCCCTCCTGTCTTCCGCACTTCAGAGGACGGCGGAAGACAGGAGGGCCTGGCGTGATCTGGTCCATGGGGTCGCGAAGAGTCGGACTCGACTGTGCGACTGAACAACAACAACAACAAACAGCCTAAGAGATGTGACAGGGTCAATTGTTGTAATTATTGGGGTGCTGTATACTTAAAATTAACAGGCTTTGGGTTTGAAATACAGAGAAAGGTGAGGAGTCTATCAGCAAACAGTTAGTGCTGGATCATGCCCAGATTTCATTTACTTACAGTTTACTGTGGTTTTCTGCAAGGAGTTTACATGGTGAGCATGAAAAAGAAAACAAACATTTTTCACTCACAAGTCGTTTCAAGTTAAACATTCAAGGCTGCCAGGGCCTCTCCATCCAAATGCTTTACAGCAGCCCTAGGACAAGCAACTGGGAACTAAATCATGAGGCTAAATCATAACCCACCCTGAGGCTTTGGAATGTTGTAGGGTACTGAAAAGAAAAGAATAAGCAAGCAGCACACATATGCAGGAAGCCAGCATGCAACTTTCTAATTGTTTCCCTGCAAGTGTCGAGCAGGGGGGGGGGAAATGTTCTGCAGAACTGAAGGTGATATTTAACATTAGCTGAGCACCCTTTGGAATCAACATTTATGGTCTACAGCAGTCCCACTTGGACACTGCGCAGCATTTTTTAAAAACTACAAAAGTTTAGAAGCAAAAAAGTGCAGATTTTGATTCATGCATTCTCTGCTTATTCCACGCCAGGCATTCTATCCCAGTGGCGCATAGTGCCACAGTAAACAGATTGCACTGCTTGAAGCAACATCCCCTGGGTGGTAAACTGACTGAAAACAGCTGGGTGTGCCCTGTGCCTTTTCAGAGCCCCCCTGGTTCTCTGGAACTTGTTGGGATTATCTTCAGAAGAACCAAAACACAACTTCTCTTCTCACAGCAGTGCAACATGCAGTTCTTTCTGAAACCAAGGGGAAATGCTCGGTTGATCTGCAGGGGCTCAGAACAACCAGAGGTCTGGGCGTGCCAAGCAGAATGCTTGTTACTGTCGTTGCACAGAATGATACTATTAATTGGTAGCATTCCTAGGCGCCTTGGAGTTTTATCAGATCTAACAAGGCTTCATTAGTATCAGACGTACACAATCAGGAAATGTTCCCATGGCTGTGGTTCCTTAGTGCAAGAAACAATGAAGGAAGATATAAATTTAACCTCATGGTGAAAACTATCAATCCTGCACAATCCTGGGCAGTCTCACAATCACATTTATCAGCAACAGCTGCACAAAGCACTAAAGCAGGATAGTATCATCAGGCAGCCTTCAAGAGACCCCAATCTCCTTTCCCTTCCCACATTTCACAGTATCACTGAGTTGGGTGCACAGAAGATGCATCTGGAACACCCCACAGGATCCAGTACCTCAAACAAAAGGTATAATATAGCAATTATTACAGAAATGTCTTAAATTCCAGACACCATAATCTATACCTTCAAAGACAAGTTTTCAAATGCAGAAAAGCCAGCCTCTTTTCAGTTTTATTATTCTTCGTTGCTTTCGATAGGTGAGAGCAAGAGTAATAGTACAATTATACCCATATAATTGCAGTATTTCCTTGCAAGATGCATTTGTAAAGAAAATAATTCAAGCACTGTAAGCAGAGCCTGATTTTCATATTCATTTAATGAAGAGCCAGTTTGGTTTAGTAGTTAAGTGCGCGGACTCTAATCTGGGACTCTAATCTGGGAGAACCGGGTTCGATTCCCCACTCCTCCACTTGCACCTGGCTGGATGACCTTGGGCAAGCCATACTTCTGGCACAGCTGTTCTTGAAAAAGAGCAGTTTCTGTCAAGAGCTCTCTCAGCCCCACCTACCTCACAGGGTGTCTGTTGTGGGGAGGGAAAGGGAAAGGAGTTTGTAAACCGCTCTGAGACACCTTTGGGTAGTGAAGGGCGGGATATAAATCCAATCTCTTCTTCTCTTCTTCTACTTAATTTAGGTACAGAATTAAAGCAATCAACAGAATTGGTACTCCTCAAAGTTCATCAGTTAAAGCAATTTCCAGAAAGAAGAGATTAGATTTATACCCCGCCCTTCACTCCGAGTCTCAGAGTGGTTTACAATCTCCTTTCCCCCTTCCCCACAACAGACACCCAGTGAGGTAGGTGGGGCTGAGAGAGCTCTGAAAGAAACTGCTCTTTTCAAGAACAGCTGTGCCAGAACTATGGCTTGCCCAAGGTCATCCAGCAGCTGCAAGTGGAGGAGTGGGGAATCAAACCCAGTTCTCCCAGATTAGAGTCTACGCACTTAACCACAACACGAAACTGGATATGGAATGACTGTCCAAAAAGTCTCCTGCAAGGAGTTCTAGATTTTCACTTGAAAACTAACAGGTACCTAGAAACCTCACTGGAAATGCAATTTGATCTTTTACCTGTTCATATCTCTCTGTCCTGCTATGGTAAGAGGACAGACACATAACGCACCCTCTCTTTCAGTCCATATAACAATTGGATTTTCTTTTTTGCAGAGAATGTAATGACCTCTTCTGCTCACCTGATTTCCAGTGTTATAAAAACAAGTATGTAGTTTGAATATTTCTGTAGCTGTGCACATCAAGGTGCATTAGTCATGGTGTTAGAGGCCTATGCATAAAAGAATAACATAAGAGTGACATACCAGTGGTTGCAGAAAACTGGGAAGAACTGGTGCCCTAGAAGGCATGGTGCTAAAGACTAGACCACTGCCAGAGAAAAGGAGATCAGTCTTGTAATTCATTGTGGGTCCAATTCCACCCCTGCTTATTCACACGCACTGAGAATCAACAACCAGCTCTCAACAAGCAGTACAACTTAGACAGGCTACGCCCTGACCAAATAACCCAAGATAACCCAATCTCATCAGATCTCAGACACTAAGCAGGGTCAGCCCTGGTTAGTTCTTAGATGGGAGACCAGGGTCACTAAATAGAGGCAGGCAAGGGCAAACCACCTCTGTTCATCTCTTGCCTTCAAAAGTCCCCGTCAAAAGCATGCCTACATTTGTACCCTTGCTCATTCAACCAGCTACTTTATTTTCTGGCTGGGCAACTGGGCCTTTTAGAGGAACACCCTAAAGAACATCAAAAGGTGAAGCTTTTTCTAGGATGTACCACAGTGATGGAAAAAAACTTGGCTTGCCACAGTTATCAGAGGCATATGGAAGCCCAGCAAGAAGGTGGCAATGTTTATTTAGATCCCGCTCTTCAATATTTATCCAAAGGCATGACCTCCAGCCAAGCAACATGGTTGATATATTATTAAAATTATAATATTTTTTTAAAAAACAAAACTTCCCAAGAAAGCAACATCGGATTGATAGCCGGCCAGAAAAGTTAGTTGTTTCATATCTGACATAAATCCTACTGAAAAAGAAGTCTTGCAGAAGGCTAATGTACATGCTTTCTGAATGGCCTCTGGTAATCCATTATGTAATATGGGGCAGTAAATGGAGGGGGGGAACGGAAACAAAATGGGCCATAAGAAGGGAGAACCAACAGGAAAAACTGCTGTGAGAAGCGCTGTCGAAGCACCAGATGATTCAGAGAGATGCATCCTTCAAATATATGTTCCAGGTCATGAAGGGCAGAGACTTTAATTGAACTGGAAAGCAACAGGAAGCCAAAGAAATGTCTTCGGAGTTGATCTGCACAGTAGCTAAGCCCTTTAAATAGCTGAATAGCTACATCCTGCAATAGTGGAGGCTTCGAGGTTACCTTCAAGGGCAGCCCCACATAGACTATGTCAGAATAATCCTGGCTACAGTTTACAAAGGCACAAATCAGAGTAGCTAGGTCAGCAGAGTCTAGAAGGAAGGACAGTTTCTGAATCATGCACTGATGAAAGAAAGCATTCTTAGCAACGGCTCCAACCTGTTCTTCCATCCATAATGTAGACCCAAGAGCAATCCCAGTCAACTCTGATCTGCTGTTGAGTACTTCACATTACCTAGAGTTGGTAAAACTGTCGTTTCCAGAACATCTCCTCTACCCCATCTGGATTTAGTCTCACCTTGTTTCTCTTCATCCACTCAACCACAGTTGCAAGACACTAATAAAGAACCAAAATAGCTACTTCTGGGGGCTTAGTAAATGACATATATGGAGCAATGCTCTCCACTTTGTGCTATATCCCATATGGGGAGTTCTGGGGCTGCAAAAACTTCGACATACATTCCAATAAGTTTCTCTGGAGGAAAAAGGGCAGGAAGCAGGAGAAAGGTTAACTGCTCTTAAGCATCCCCCATCCTGGTGATGGCTCTCACAAGCACCCAGTGATTAAAGATTTGGTGATTCGGCTATGCAAATGCTTCTAGTCAACAAACAACAATCAATGAGCCATCTCACACCCTCGCAGAAATGCAAAACCTAGAATGAGACAGAGGAGATGTCAAATACTAGATTGTATGTGTTCCTGGAAATAACAAGATGAGAAGAGCTGGCTCAAGAGGGGTGGGAAAAAAGAGGAGAGAAGATAAATTCCTTTAACACAAGGGGAACAAAGTCCATTTTGGTCGATCTTATCTGGAGATGGCCTGCAGGAAGGAACTCTCATACCTGGGCTCCATCTTGGTGGCCACCATTACCACATGGAGCTAACAAAGGGGCAGGTAGCCTAGACAAAGACTCAAGATAATGGATGACTGATAGAACACTGACACTTTAAGGGTAAATAGCCTATCCCAGAACAACAATAGTCAGAGTAGGTATAGAACAGGGGCAGAGGACTGTGTGGATGTACCTTTACTTTGTATCCTTGCTCAATCTGTTACCGTGTAGGTAACAGGGGCAGGTAGCCTAGACAAAGACTCAAGATAATGGATGACTGATAGAACACTGACACTTTAAGGGTAAATAGCCTACCCCAGAACAACAATAGTCAGAGTAGGTATAGAACAGGGGCAGAGGACTGTGTGGATGTACCTTTACTTTATATCCTTGCTCAATCTGTTACCGTGTAGGGTACATATGTGGGACATTTCTTTTTAATACATTAATATGAATGCTAGAAGTTTGTTCTCTGTAACAAAGGCCCAATCTACATCTAGTATTTGCTCCGTTGTTGTACCAAACCCACACTGGAGAGAAAGATAGGGCTCAAAACCACATTCAAATACTCCAGGTTAATGCCATACTGACTGCAGAGTCACCCCTGAATGGCCATAAAACGGCCAGAAATCCATGCAGACAGCCTCCATAAAACCAGAAATCAAACGAAGTGAAAGCGGCATGCAATCTCGATGCTGCTATAAAATTCGACAATCTATCAAAGTGAAAGTGGCATGCAATGTAGATGGGAATGTCTGTTCCAGTGTGGGTTTGGTAAGACAGCGGAGCAAATGCTAGATGCAGATTCGGCCATGTTAAACCCCTTTTAACGCAGTTGGACAATAGATCGCTAAATCCCGAAAATGCAGAAGTGCGGTAAGCCGTTCCTACTGTACTCAATCAGAGCAAGTGGGAAACCCGGGCAATTAGGCAGAACTTATAAATGGGGACGCAGACAGAGTGCTGGCCCTTGTAGCAGGCGATACTCTAAATGAGCAGCTGGTGGCAGCACAGATACCCAGACAGAAGCAAAGAACCCCTCCAGGAGATGGGTAGCCTCAAGTAAACAGTGCACCATCAGGCAATGACAAGGACATCCCCTAAGTGCCTTGACCTCTCAGGGGACCCAAAATGGAATGGTGCTTGCGAGGCTGTAGGGCCATTCTGCGACAACATATACTGCCGGATAAGAACATAAGAGAAACCAATGTTGGATCAGGCCAATGGCTCATCCAGTCCAACACTCTGTCACACAGTGGACAAAAATCTGGTTATCTGTATGCTGATGACAACATCCAATTCCAAAACTCTGGATGATCTCATTTGACAAATATTGAAAAGCACTGGTGACAAGACAATGCCTTGGAGCACATTTCAATACTCATATAATACATAACCTGTTGGTGTAACTCTTTATCCTCCTAAAACTACCTGAGGACAGTTCCCGATAGCGCCACACCCTTTTCAAAGCACCTCAGCAAGACTGTGTCAAAGGCAGCAAACATATTAAGATAACTGGTAACCATTGTCCATTTGCTAATGGAGATCATCCACCAGAGCATCCAAAGCTCTCCCAAACCAGGCCCGAACCCCACTGAAACAGATATGGGACGATTTGTAAACTTAACTAAAAACCTTTTATCAGGAGTTTGTCCTTACGCCATCATGTGTAAACTAAAAATCACTACAACAGTACCCTGTTAAGACTTAATACATAAACAATCCCAAACTGAATTACTGCCCTTGTTCACTTGACTTTTTAAAAAGGTGTCACACTACATAGACACTCGAGTGACCATCAGAATACATTCATTACCTTGGAACACCTTTGCACATGAAACTCAAAACTGTTGTGTGTTTATAGTGTAAACTTGAGACCAGCACTGGCGACATTCCCAGGTTACATGTGCTACATGTGAAAAAGCACACTTTGTAGAAGTGTGAGGGAATAAAGTTTTCTAGTCACTGTGATATGGGACACTCCCATTTTTGAGAGATCTATTTCTGCAGGAAGCCTCTGAAGGCCCGCATCCAACCTATTAAAGTTGCTTATGTGATACAACCATGAAAGCAGATGTTCAAGAAATTCAAAGCCAGTACATGGAGAAACAAGGTGTCAAACACACAGCAGGCAATAAGTCAGAGAGGCTTTGGGACAATGCTGCTTTTCTAATCATAGATCTGAACTGAAAAGATGTTTCCAACATGCTATGGCTTAGAATCATAGAATCACAGAGTTGGAAGGGGCCATACACGCCATCTAGTCCAACCCCATGCTCAATGCAGGATCAGCCTAGAGCAAGTGTTTGTCCCGCCTCTACTTAAAGATTTGTAGCAAAAAACAAACAAACAAAAAATGTAAGAGCCAACATCTTCATAAATTATATATAGACTTACCTTCCAGGTCATATGATATTCAGTAGTAACAACAAAATTCATGCAACCACATTCTCTTGTTTGGAATGCCATGCGAACACTACTAAGGACTCAAGGGGACAACATACTAGCTAACTTGAGCTTTCTCACTTTGAAACTGCAGTACCTTGTAAGAGAAGCCTGAATGACCAACGTAACCTAGGACTCCAAGTGCATTGCAAGCCCCATCCTGGCCCTAGATCTTACATTCATTAGTTGTGTTAACACGAACATGCTTTCCTTCCCAGTGCGACTCCACGGCAAGCTTCAGTGTTCACTATTTGACATTTATCCACCATTCTATTGAAACCATTATTTTTTTCCCCAGATCTGCTCCCAATGCACCCTTTATCCCTAAGAAAACAACGCTGTGGTCTAACCCATATATATAATCACTAGAAAGGGTGCAATGTTTAAAGAAATATTCCTGACAATTATTTCTATTTTGGATAGGAGAAGGTGCTGTTTTCACAGGACCATGGCATAGCATGGGTATACAGTAGAACAAAGCACCATTTTAATTAGCCCAGGAAACTGCCAAGAGAACTGTTTTGGGCAGAGCTTTCACACCTTTGACTGTTGTAGGATAGAAAAAGGTTTCGCTGAAGGAGGTCTTCTAACGTACACATGAAGCAGGAGGTAAAACGTCCCCTGCCTTCCCTGCTTCTTGTTGAAGGTTCTCTTTGATCTCAACAGCGCTTACTTCCAAGTAAGCAGTTTAAAGGAGAAGGTGATCCACCCATCCATCCCCACACTGCAGGCCGCTGGCAACAAGAACATCTTACGTTTCAGACTATGACAGTCTTGCAGCACAATCTTATGCGTGTGTTCTTGGAACTCAGACCCAATGTGTTCAGTGATGCTGCTTCCTAGAAAGCATGTACAGGATTGCAGCCCCACAGATCTGAGAAGGGAATTGTTAATTTTACAGAAAAACTTGTATCAATTACTGTAACTCAACCACGTACATATTGGAATACGTATTTCATTACCTAAAGCTGCATATTTGTCCATCTCAGCTCTGAGCCAATGGTTTACCACTAGATGAGAGTCTCAAAGGCAGGGCATGCTGAATGCAGGCAGGACAGGGATAATGCTGGTCTGGTATTACTTTATGCTTTGAAGGGACTCTATCAACTTTTTCTGGATAGAGAAGGGTAAGAATGCACAGAGCAGGTTAAGAATTTGGGGTGGTACCCTGAAGTGTGCAGATGCGATCTTTCAAAGTTTTTAGGAGGTAATTTTCTTGGGGAGACAGGCTAATGGGGTTTTATTGTCTTCTGTAGGTTTTTAATTTTGGAACCATAAGCACCTTGACCCTGATGCTGGGAAAGATTGAAAGTCAAAGAAGACAGGGATGGCAAAGGATGAGATGGTTAGACAGTGTCATAGATGCAATGAACATGAAATTGAGCCAACGTCAGAGGATGGCGGAAGACAGGAAGGCCTGGCGTGATCTGGTCGATGGGGCCGCGGAGAGTCGGACTCGACTGTGCGACTGAACAGCAACAACAAAGCACCTTGATCCACAGGGCAGAGTATACTTACATATTAAAATTTGAATATATAATATATATTATTCTACAGTATAGTATATTATAGTATTTTAATATATAATATGTAAGTATTGCTTTCGTGCTGATGTAACCCTCTTGCAAGTGGGTTTCTCACTTTGGAAACAAACACAGGTCCTTTCCACATTTGCCTGCCACTCCGGATTTTCTCAGTGCTCAAGTCGAAGCAAATTTAAGTCCAGGGCAAAACAGCATCCAAATAACCCGGGACAACAGCAGGCTGAAACCGGGCTGACCACTGAAGGGAGGTAATGTAAGGCAGAATGGGGGGGAAACCCAGAATAAAAAGAAGGTTGAACTCCATTTTAATGTAGTATGGGGGGGAAACCTGGATTTAAAAGAAGGTTGCATTCGATTTCAGTGCAGAATTGGAGGACACCGCAGTGAACATGGATTACAAGGAGAGTGCAGAAAAGGCCACAGTCAGCTCACTCTGAACATTACTATGGCTGGCCAGACACTCAGGATGCAGCATGGTGCAGTCCCAGCAGACAGCGCAGATAAAGTTCCAAAGCAATTCCTTACAAAGGAGGGGTAATTGCTGCCTCAGTTGCTCCATTATGTCCCCAAGAGATTTATACCACCATGTGGAAATGCTCAAGGGGGGGGCAGAGATAACCACCAAAGTACCACACACTCTGTGGTTTAGAGCCTACTTACTGCTACCGTGAAACCTCACTCATGGCTGTCCTTGTGTCTCTTTGCAGAAACTCTCCGACAGGAGTCAAGGCCAGCACGGACTTCATTCACAGCACAATGCCAGTCACCTGCTCAGCCTGCAACACAACCAACAGCTGCAGTGGCCAATGCACAACTGCTCTGCTGTGGGATTGCCAACTCTTGTTCCAGCCCAGCTCCTGGACCTTTGCAAGCTGCTTAATGAGCAACTAGTGGACCAGCACAGTTGCCTTTCATGTGCAATCACTAATAAGAACAGTTCTACCTGTCAATCTATAGTCTGTCAGTGCAACTTTCAATGGCATGAGAGTCTTGCTGGAGCAAGAAAGTTGTCAACCCCACTCACCCAACTTACTTTGGTGCCAGTTTGGTGTAGTGGTTAAGAGCAGTGGATTCTAATCTGGAGAACTGGGTTTGATTCCCCACTCCTCCACATGCAGCCAGCTGGGTGAACTTGGGTCAGTCACAGTTCTCTCAGAGCTGTTATCTCAAGAGCAGCCCCACCTACCTCACAGGGTGTCTGTTGTGGGGAGAGGAAGGGAAGGAGATTGTAAACCTCTCTGAGACTCCAAGTGAAGGATGGGGTATAAATCCAACTCTTCTTCTAGCATGCCTTATGCTGTTCAGTAAGTATGTAGATCCCCCTTCCTCTCGATTGACCTCAGCTGTCTTAAGCATAGCTCAAGAGCATAGCTCAAGATCTCTGAAAAGGAGCTGGAGAGGGTCATCCAATGGCTGTACAGGTATGTTCTTCCAAGGGGAGGGGAAGACTCCTCAGTTAGCACACACAACCCAGATCACTGTGGGCAGCCTACATGGTTTGGGTGTGTATGCACAGACCAATGATGTGCAAGGGTTGCTGGGATGAATGGAAGCATGTGGCAGTAGCAAGTCCCAAGGTGCAGCAAGAGGAGGGTGCGTGAGAAATGGCTGGACAAAATAACTGGTGTGGGAACAGCCGATCCCCCATGGTTGTATCTAATGTCACAAAATCTCAGGTCTTCGTAGAACTCTTTCCAGGGCTGACTGGAATTCCATGCACCATTTGAACCAGGAACCCTATGTTTGTTATACCTGAGTTTCTCTTCACAGTGCTCCCTGCCATGGCTAGTGTCAACACCAAGGGTGCTGGGGGAACCTTGAGAGCCAGTTTGGTGTAGTAGTTAGGAGCACAGACTCTAATCTGGGAGAATCAGGTTTGATTCCCCACTCCTCCACATGCAGCTGCTGGTGTGACCTGAGGTCAGTTACAAGTTCTTTCAGAGCTGTTCTCTCAAAGGCAGTTCTTGAAAGAGCTCTCTCAGCCCCACCTACATAACAGGGTGCCTGTTGTGGGGAGGGGGAGGGGAAGGGATTGTAAACTGCTCTGAGACTCCTTCTGGTAGTGAAAGGCAGGGTATAAATCCAATCTCTTTTCTTCTCTTTCTTAGTGCCCTGTGGTGTGTTTTGTTCCCAGCTAAGGATATGGTTAGGGTGTGCATTCTGTTCTGGTTTCTTGCTTCTATGTTGCTGCTAATCAGACTGTCGTAGGCAAAAAGGTGAGCTTTGCCTTCTTGAAAGCATTCCTATTAACAAGATCCAAATCCACATATCCCATCTGTTGCATGGGTACCCAGTGAGCTACAGGGAAGACTCCTGTGAATGCATAGTTTGTATCCTCTTGCTGTTGCCCTGAGGTCTGCCTCCCACTTCCCTGAAGTCCCACACTCCCAAGCTGAATCCTTGTGCAAGAGAGGTTTTAGGTATTATCAGGGGTGCATCTGCCAAGGGAGCTGCAGAGGCACATAGATGATGCGGTCAAAGAGGCCATATTTCTTTCCCTGGGTGTGCACATGGCAAAAGGAAATACAGGTGCAGGGGGGAAATCAAACAGCACCTGCAAAGCTCTCTAGCTTGTCTTCATTCCAGATCTCTTCCCAGGGCAAAGTGCCGTGTCCACTGGTTCCCTCCCTTCCAGGTTAATGTCAGCGAACTACTCCCATCTCTGCCTATCACAGCGGCTCTGCTAGCATGTGGGTTGCTATGGGGTTGTTATGTTCTGTGTCTTGTTGAGATTTGCTTCCTCTCCATCCCCCGAAGGATAACTGAGCACTACCTGGGCTATTGTAGTGTTCCAAGGTATTTTTATTTTACTAAGTGGTGAAAGGCCGCTTCCCCAGTAGTGTTCAGGTGGGCAGCTGTTGATTGGACTGCACTTTGCCTTTCTCTTGAACCTCAAGGCTTTGTTCTCCTTTGAGCTGGAGGTGGAACAACACACAGGCAATTTGTACTGAAGGGGGTTCTCTTTCTTGGGGAGGCAGAGAGTATGACTGGCAGGGGAAAACAAGCTCCAGTAAGAAATTAATTTCTGAATTGGGAAATCAGAGGGCAAGCTGAGAGGAAAATGAACTTGTAGAGAGAGAAAAATATTCGGTATACGTGGGGCAGAGGAACAGCAGCTGGGTTTGATTGTTACATGACAAAGAACTGCTCAGTGGGACCAAGTTACAAGTAGTCCAATGTTCTGATCCCAGCAGTTAGCCAGCTAGATGCCTCAGAAACACACAAGTCAGGTACGAAGACTGTGTCCTTCTATTTACTGCTTATAACGAACATCTGGATTTCAATGTAATATTGCCTATTGACAAGGTTCCGTTTAACTATCATAGATAACAGCTTTCGGGAAGACCTTTCCTTTATTATCCTTTCTGATTTCTTTTTAAAGCCATCTCACCCACCCCACCTCCCAGTTTGTGATTTCTTACAAATTATTAGTATTAACAAACTTAACACCTGGGACTACCCAGACATATCAGGCATTAACCAGTTTAGCATTAGTAGATGGCCTCTGCATTCTTCTTGATTAGATTTGAATTCTACATTTTACCCTGTACTTCCTGCTAGGGTTTCCAACAGGCCTGAAGAAAACTATCCTTTCCCCATAATAGTTTTAATGTGTGGACACCAGCAGCTGAAGCTTTTCATGGCATGGAGGGAAATAACATCACCTGACAAAACATTCTATTTAACCTCAATTAAAAGGACATGGCATTTTTTCCCCACCAAGCTGCTATCATCTCTTTGTTCTGCCTTTAAAGATGCTGGGGAATTGAGCCAGAGACCCACTTTGCATACAGGCAATGCTCTCTCTCTCTGAGCTATGGCCCCTCCTGAAATAAAACTGTCAGTTTAAGACCCCTGCTTCCTTTATGCAACAGGACCTGTGGCAGCTAATAGTTGTATGAAGTAAAGCCACCAGATTTTTATTATTATTATTGTCTTTGGGAAAGATCAAATCAGAGCATAGAATCAATGATGTGGGATTTTCTGGGAGGGGGGATTAAACTAGTATTGTAATAAAGCACCATCTCCTGTATCATTAGGGTTCCCAAGTACTTACAAATTACTTGGGAACTTGTAAGTACTTCTGGCGGGGGACACATGCTCCCCGGCCGGAACATTCCTCCCTGTAACGCACCATGCTGTCGCCAGGAAGTGACCCTGGGCGACGCTCTGGCAATGGGGCTGAAAACTCGATGGTACCATCGAGTTTCTAGCCCCATTGCCAGAGCGTCGCCCAGCGTCACTTCCTGGCGACGGCATGGTGCGGCGCGTCTGTTGTCCCCGCGGGAATGATCCTGCGAAGACATCTGTGTCCCCCGCCGAATCACGGTAAGTACTTGGGAAGCCTGTGTATCATACTTATTTCAACTTATTTAGTAAACATTTTAAAAGTACTCCACGTCAGTTTTCTGTCCCAAATGCAACAAATACTTGAACTAATTAGGAAAAAATAGGCCGCACATCATTAATTATATTTGAAGCTTTACATGGAAATAGTCTTTATTGGACTAATACTTATAAAACATTAAAGTCAACATAGGACTGTAGTTCAAGTCAAAAACACTGAAAAGTGCTGACATGCTAATTTTAAGGAAAGAAAGAACTGGCCATGATATACCTTGAAGATGGCTGTCCACTCGTCTATTTCAGCAGAAACTAATTCTCTCCCTTGGAGTTTACCAAAGCACCTCAGCTTCACTTGCTTGCTCAAAAGCATCACTTGGATTGTTAGTTTCACACCAGATTACTACTAAATCAATAAAACATCCATGAACTTTCCTCACACATTTGCTACCAATAACTAATGGAAACACTAAAACTTTGTAACTGCCACACTTGCCTAATATTAGATTGCCAATGCCATCCATTAATTATTATTAGTTGTCTGAAATGGAAAATTTTACGTGGAAAAATAAAACATTGCAAGCTTTTTGCAAAGTGTCCGTGGATGGCATTTAGGTACAAAAAATCACATGCATAATTATAGGACAGGGGAGAATAATTATAGGATGGGGGAGGCTTGTCTTGGAGGTAGTATGTGTGAAAAGGATCTAGGGGTCTTAGCAGACCATACACTGAACATGAGTCAGTAGTGTGATGCAGCAGATAAAAAGGCAAATGCCATTTTGGGCTATATCAACAGAAGTACAGTGTTCAGATCACGCAAGGTGATAGCATCACTTTATTCTCCTCTGGTTAGACCTCACCTAGAGTATTGTGTTCAGTTTTGGGCACCACAATTTAAGAATGATATAGACAAGATGGAACGTGTCCAGGGGAGGGCAACGAAGATGGTGAGGGGTCTGGAGTCCTATGAAGAAAGGTTGAAGGAGCTAGGTATGTTTAGCCTGGAGAGGAGACGACTGAGAGGTGATATGATCACCATCTTCAGGTACTTGAAGAGCTGTCATATAGAGGATGGTACAGAATTGTTTTCTGTTGCCGCAGAATGTCAGACCAGAACCAATGGGTTGAAATTAAATCAGAAGATTTGTTGGCAAAACATTAGGAAGAACTTTCTGACAGAGTGGTTCCTCAGTGGAACGGGCATCCTCAGGAGGTGGTGGGCTCTCCTTCTTTGGAGGTTTTCAAACAAAGGCTAGATGGCTGTCTGACAGCAATGTGGATTCTGTGAATTTAGGCAGATCATGAGAGGGAGGGCAAGAAGGGTTGCATTAGTGCTTAGTTCTTGTGGCCCTTTTCTTACATGCCCAGGGAAATGCTGATCACCACTTTGGAGTCAGGAAGCAATTTTTCTCCAGGCTAGTTTGGTTGGAGATCCTGTAGGTTTTTTGTCATCTTCTAGGTGTAGAACAGTGGTCACTGGGGGTGTGGAGGGGGAGGTATTTGTGAATTTCCTGCATTGTGCAGGGGTTGGACTAAATGACCCTGGAGCTCCCTTCCAACTCTATGATTCTGTGATTCTATGAAATACTACTTTAAAGAGTTGCTAAATTTTGGAAGAATAAAGTATGGTGGAGCTCACTGTTTAGGACTCAGATTTCACCTGCACTTTGTTCTCCTTTGAAACCAACTTACTCATTGCTATCAGGGCAAGCGTTTCAAGGATGGCTGGCAAAATGCCTCTCGGAAGGGCTTGCAAGCACAGCAGTGAAGGCAACAGAAATCACTTGTTTATCTGCAGTATCCAGTATTCAGAGGAATGCTGCCCCTAATTATGTGGGTTTTATTTAGCTATCCTAGTCACTGGGGAAAGGCTTCCATGGGCTGAGCAGTATTGATGAAGGCAGGAAAAATTCTAGGGGCAGAGAGAAGTGGTTGAAAGTAGTTGATGGGAAATTTAGAACCAACTACTAGGGGCACCTGTTTCCCTTGCCCTATGCCCACTGATATTAGCAGGCACAGACATGCCTAACAGTCTACGATCAGGCTGTTAGTATGTCACCTGCATGTAAGTCAAAGTTACCACTCACTGACAATATCAAGTGAAGAGATAGTAATGTTGGAGGATTTCCCTAAATCTCAGATGATGCAAACTCTGGAGGAAAACACCAAGTTAGAAGATCCATCCTGATGTTAATCAGGATTATCTCTAACAAAAGGGAGATAAAGACACACAGCACACTGCCTTAAAGCTGTTTATAGTTATGCAGAGATGTTATTAGTATGTATTCACTTTAATTTTTTTTTTTTAATGGAAAGCAACAATAATTCCAGCAGAGGATTAGAGACTACCTTCCACATGAGGTCTGCTTAAATGTAAAAGGAACAAACCTCAAAATTAAGCTAGAAAATCTGTTTGTCTGTCTCTCCTTCCATGGAGGAGAACAACCCAAATACAATAGCTAGACACCACGAAAAAAGAAGATTCTGATCTCTGGCTGCATAAAAGTGTCACAACTCATGGGAGAAAAACAAACTGTCAAGGTGCATTCTTCGTAAGAACAGTACAAACATGAGCTGATTTAAAACAGACAGGAAAAAGAAAAGAAAGCTTGCCACCTTTTCAAAATGCAAGTAATGTGCTCAAGGGTGTGTGTAGTATAGACAAAGGGGCCAAGAAACTAAGGAGCACAAGAGGTCAAGCCGGGCTAGGTTAAGAGTATTTTCTTAAGTTTCATGTGTACACAAATAGCCTTCAAAGTCAATTAAACACATTACGTTCACAACCAAAGCTCTTCTACAGAAGTCATGCAGTTCAGTTCCCCCCATACGGAACAGTCAGCTTCATCTGGATAAAGGTTTCCAGAAGAACGATGAAGAACGCTCCAGGCTGCCAAGGAGTTACAGCGTGAGTGCACTTGGAATGTTCAAGTTCAATGCTAGTGGTGCATTAACTAAGCTCCTACAGAGAAACAGACTACCACATTTTAAATGGCAAGGCATCCTCTCCCCCCCCCCCAACAGTAGCAGGACACAATTGTTTCCACACAGATCTGAAACAAAATGGCTCATTCACACTCAAATATAACCTGCATTCTTCCTCAAAGCCTTTACATTTCTATTTTTTAGAAACAAAGGGGGTTTTTTTTCCTTTAAAATCTAAGCAGTTCAGTCAATGCAGGGGAAAATCCACTCGGGTTGGATAAAGTTCTTGCTTCAAGTTTATCTGAAAAAAATTACATTATAAGAGATTTTTTTACCAGGACAATAAAAGTCCACACTGCACATCAAAATGAACCAGAGGAGTTCTAACTCCTGTTAGCTAACCCATTCTTATCCCTAAAATTTAGAGGGCTAATTTACTCCTATTGGCTTTTTCTACGAGGTTCTGGCACTCTGAGAAATATCAGGAAGTGACAGCTATCAGGATAAAAAGAGTTTCACAGATGCAGTCCGGAGAGCTACACAGGTTTGGACAGTCACATGAGACCACATCTCTTCCTATGTCCCCAATCACAGATTAGACATGGCAGATCACAGGCTCTTCCATATAGTTCCAGCCATAAAGTTAACATTTTATGACTGACCAGGTGGTCATTGACCAAATCAAAAGTCAGTATTAAGTGGCAATGCACATTCCAAAAAATCAAAAGTGAGAATGGAACGGATACTAGTGATGGTCTTGTCCACTAACAAGTCTGGCCAGGAGCCATCAACAAGAACAAAGGAAACATTCCCAACTGGGAGGAAGACACTGAAGCATGCTTTCCTTACTACTTGTTAAGTAGACTTTGTTTTCATTTACATGGGGGGGTTGGAATGCTGAAGTACAGAGTTCTCATTCCACGTGTAGGAGCAATTCAGATTTGCAGTTGCCCAATATTTTCATGAGTCCGAAGCCTCCTCCAGCCCTGAAGCAAACACAAGCGATACCATCTTTCGGCACAAACGAGGGCAGCATTCATTAAATACAGCTAAATACCAAACTATTCAGGTGCACAACCACTTAAGGCCACAGCACCAATTGTGTGCATTCAGGCGTCCCCTCTGTTTCTGTGTTCAAGGGAAAAGCCAATGACTGAGGTCAGAGCTTTAGAGTTCTAATAACCAAAGGAGCAAAGCCAACAGTGCCCTTTAGTGAAACCACTCTGGTTTATTGGCCTTTAATAGTTCTGAAAGTCTGGTTTTGAAGAAGAAGAAAAAGGCCTGGAACTTGAAAAATACCATTGTGAGAAGGGGAGAATCTCTTCCCAGTTAACCTGCCATGCCAGCACTAGCGCTGCAGGGTCATCATTGAGCCTGATAGTGCCACGATTTTTACCCACAGCTGTAAAGCCATTCCTAGCCACACTCAAGTTTCACTTACTCAGAGCACTAGACATTCACCAAGACACCGAGTGGAGAAACATATAAAGACATATGCCCGCGCAGAAGACAGCAATATATACAGCGGGAGTGCTGGATTTCACTACAGGCTGTACACCTACCAGATAATCCATGAACTGAGGTCGCAACTGAGATTAGGGACTAATGGATCTCCAGGGAAACCTGGTCTTAACGAGCAGCCCCGAGCACAGCAAAGGGAGCTGGCAGCTGACCGAGCTCGCTGCCTGGGCGAGGCAAGTCCCGGACTCCCCGGCGACTGGAGGAGGCTCCTGCCGAAGCTCCGATCTACAGCAGGAAGCTTCGCGGGGAGATGGGAGGAGAGGCGGGGGTCAGGGTCCCTCCTGCCGGCTGGGCAAGCGACGGCTCTCCCAGGCTGCCACTGCAGCGCTGCCCGCCCCTCTCCGCGCCGAAGCCAGCAGCCCCCAGGGTGACAGCGCGGCTCTCTGCAGCCCCAGCCCAGCGACGGCACAAGCAGACCGAAGCGGAGACAGCCGTGCAACCCGCAGCGGCGCCCGATGTTTCAGGAACAGCGAGAGTTTCCCCTGGAGCGTCACTGTCAGCTGACCGCACACGTGAGAAAGAGAGCGAAAACTCTTAAAGAGACACGCACGCATCTGCCCGGGCCTCCTTGCTCTTTGGGGAAAGGCACGGAGCGAGGGGCGGAAGGCGAAAGGGCTCCAGCAAGCGAGGGCACATAGAAGGGGCGGGGGGCAGCAGTGGTGTCGTCTATGAACAGGGTGGGCGGCTAAGAAAGCAAGACCCCTGCAGCGTCGGAGGGAGATGTCAGCGTGACGCACAGAACGGGAGCAAGGCAGAAGTGGCGACCAGCGATGGGATGGCCCTGGACTGGAGGCCTCGTAAGTTGCAAGGGAGGAGGAGAAGGTAGGCTGCAACAGCCGGAGGCGAGAGGAACCGTGCCGGGGAAGAAAACGCAGGCGAGACGCGTTACAAGACGCTAATTCGACTCAGCGGAGTGACTTCTGAGCAAGCATGCATAGAATAGGACTGGACGGTCCAAATCCCTAGCGAAGTTACCGAAATGCGCGTGCCACGGATGTATGTAGTAGAGCTCTACTGTGAGTCCACAGGCTTAAGATCGTGCCACAGGGAGAGCCGGGGCGCGCAGGCAAAGAGAAAGCGCTACCTTGCAGCCTCAGCGCAGGTCCTCTCAACGCGCTTTTGCTATCTGCATCCATTTCCGCAAGCAGCCGCGTCTACGAGGAAATCTACAATGTGTTCACATTGAAGGGAAGGGAGGCACAATGGATCATGTCCTGTCTCCCCCCCCACACACACACACACACACCATTTGCCTCATTATACGCGCTTTGGCCATCTGCATCCATTTCCGCAAGCAGCCGCGTCTACGAGGAAATCTACAATGTGTTAACATGGATGGGAAGGGAGGAATAACGGATCATGTCCTCTCCCCCCACACACACACACCATTTGCCTCATTATTTGCCTGAGTTTTTGAGAATGGCCCAGTGACATGTAGCGGGTAGGATGTCAGCTTAGGATCTGCTGCCAGGAAGCACCCTGGGACAGTCGCCCTGACCTACCTTGCAGGGCCGTTCTAAGAATTAAATAGAAGAGTGGAGAGCCTTCTCCTCCTCCATCAGCTCTCTGGTTGGAAAGGTGGTATACAAATACAGTATATAAATACCTGGGGATATAAAAATATACCAAATAAATAAAGACTTGGAAACAGAGTGCTGAATCACGGGAAAACTGAAAACCACATTGAGAATCAGCACTGGGTTGTTGGGGACAACTGAAAACAATTTTTTAAAACAATGAAACTAGTCATGGTCTCCCCAGGCTACCTGAAGCCACACACCTTCCTCTCCAGCAAATACAACCCAAGTGGCTTGCAACTTTTCATGGATGAGCTGCAAGGTAACTGAGCTGTATGGAACTGGTGAGGTTTGCTTCTGAGTAAACTTGGAAAGCAGCAGACCAGAAGAGCTCAGTTCCTAAATAGTGATAGGAAATAGGTTGCAAGCCCCACCACTGGTGGGGGATGGAGTTGCCAGATCCAGGTTGGGAAACTGGAGATTCATGGTAAGGCGAGGACAAGGACCTCAGTGGGGTACCATGCCATAGAGTCCACCCTTCAAAACATCCATTCTCTCCAGGGGAAATGATTGCTGTAGTCTGGAGATGTGCTGTAATTCCAGGAGATCCCCAGGTCCCACCTGGAGGCTGGCATCCCTAATGGGAAAGGGTCACACTGTTGACAACGCAAGAGAAGCAGTGCAGGAGGAAACCAGTGGTCCATCTACCCCAGCAGCCTGCTTCACACAGTGGCCAATCAAAATGCCCCTGTAAGGCTTACCAGAAGGACCCAGAGACTAAAACTTCCCTCTGATGTTACTCCCCCCCCAACAGTGGTATCCTAAAGCTGCTGCCTCTGAACATGGAAGCTCCATATAATCATCACAGTGACCAGCCATTTAAGGCCTTCAGTGATCCTGCCTGACCCTTTTAAAGCTAATGAAACTACTGCCCATCACCACAGCCGCAACCCACTCTGTATGAATGTCTCCTTCAATCTGATCTTGTTCCCCCCCCTTTGTCACTTTCCTCCCCTCCCCCCACGTAAAATTAGGTACAGTGGTTGAAGACGTGAATTCTGGCTCACAAAAGCTTATGCTGAAATACATTTCGGTCAGCTACTTGACTCCTGGGTAATTGTAATACAGTGGCCCCGGTCACATGCCAAAGTTGCCGCGGGAGAGGCACGGATGGTGGGTGGATTATCCGGGCGCGATCACACCCCAACATCTGGGAAGTGGGGTGCACCTGTGGCTTACCGCCGACAATGCGGATTTAAAAACTAGTACCTCCAAGGTACTAGTAAACGTGGCTGCCTCTAGACTCCCATGGTGTGATCACGCCAGCGCGCGGCATTCCCCTCCGGTCCCTCATTTACCCGCTGACGCCAAGGGAAGGCCCCGTGGTGTGCCGCCAGCGCATCTCCTCGCGTAATCACAGATCAAACTGTGCCAGAGCAATTAGCCACGCCTCCCTCCCCCCGCGATATCCGGCCCGTGTGACCAGGGCCAGTGTTAGGCTTGATGGACTGCTAGTCCGACTCTTGTAAAGCTCTGGTAACTTCAGAAGTCATGCTGGCTGCCGGGACAA
The DNA here is from genome assembly GCF_001447785.1 of Gekko japonicus. Taxonomy (NCBI): domain Eukaryota; kingdom Metazoa; phylum Chordata; class Lepidosauria; order Squamata; family Gekkonidae; genus Gekko; species Gekko japonicus. Next base: position 1,312,860 of record NW_015160840.1, read on the forward strand.
GGTCTCAAGACCATCATATCCATTTGTAGCCCTTACAGTTGAGTCTGCTCTGCACAGTGACTTTCTCAATAGGCTCTAAACCAGGGGTTTCAACAATAAGGCCCAGGGGCCAGAACCAGCCCATCCAGGGCTCTTATGCAGCCAGCCAACAACTGGTGCAGGCAGGGGAGTGGATGGAGCCACTCCATTGTGGCTTCAGCACAGCAAGACCGCCTCGTCTGCAGCAGTCAAGTATCATGGGAGCATCTGCCCAGGGCTGCACTGCTGCCTCTCCAGTCTGCCTGTGTGGGTTTTCCTCTGCACCCCCCTCCCATCCCAAGGGGCCTTGCATTGAGAATACGCCAACCTGGAGCTTACCAGCTGCTGTCCTTTATACAGTTTCCATCTCTGGTACCTGGCATTACAGTTTTATGGCACGCGTGGCCCGACAAAGTGACATTTATTGTCAAACCCAGCTGTTTGACACCTCTGCTCTAAACAGCTCTAAACAGCACTCTGTCAATTATAACATGCATAAGTAGGGTTCCTCTTGCTAAGACCAGCTGCAATTAGGTAGGCTTGTTCAGGCGTTAATTGCTTGCTTTGAGTTCTTGGGGACTTTGTAGAGGTAATTTGCAGTTAGTAATTTGGGTTTTTAACACTGCATTTAGTGTTGCGGGAGGATGAGTACACAAGCATTTACAGTTTACTCAATACTATACCTGTTTTTTTCTGAATTAGATGCTCTATATACGATCACTGATATTTAACATGAGATGGTTTTTGAAGCTTTCAGTATAGCACATCCTTGCTTAAACTCACAAATTATTATTCTTTTTATTAACTTTATTTTATACAAACATGTTCTGTGAAGATGTGGAGAAAAGCTATTAGTCCATAGAAAGCTGCTCTACTAATTCCTAAACAGAGTCATCATACCCCTTGAAGTGCATTGACTTCAATGGTCGTAGCAGTGTGCAACTGAGAGCCAGTTTGATGTAGTGGTTAGGAGCGCGGACTCTAATCTGGGAGAACCGGGTTTGATTCCCCACTCCTCCACATGCAGCTGCTGGTGTGACCTTGGGTCAATCACAAGTTATTTCAGAGCTGTTCTCTCAAGAGCAGTTCTCAAAGACCTCTCTCAGCCCCACCTAGCCCACAGGGTGTCTGTTGTGGGGTGGGGTAGGGAGGAGAGGGGAATGGAAAGGAAAGGAGATTGTAAGCCGCTCTGAGACTCCTTTGGGTAGTGAAGGGCGGGGTATAAATTCAGTCGCTTCTAATTCTGCTTAGAATGGCACTGTAAGTCAAGCACGGCATTACGTGTTTCTCAGGGCTTCAGTTTTTCTCCCCAAGAAGTTCCTTTGATGGGTGACCATATGCATGTAGGGCACGTGCTACGCTCTTGCATTAGAATCTGACAGCTAGTGTTGTTTAGTGCTTAGACTAGGATCTGGAAGACTCAGGTTCAAATCCTCACTCTGCCATGAAAGCTTGCTAGGTGACCTTGGGCCAGTCACATTTCATAGGGTTCTTGTGAGGATAATATGAAGGCAAGGAGAACAGTGTAAGCTGCTTTGGGTCCCCATTGGGAGAAAGGCAGGGCATAAGTAAATTAAATTAATATTTGAAGCAATTGTAATTCTGCGGCAGAATTGGATGATGTAATGGTATGTAAAAATTGTATGTTAAAGACAGACAATGAACTAACTGAATAAATAATGATGGGTAGTAGTGGGTTTGTGATATTTTCCTGAGTAAGAATTGGATGATGTAATGGTATGTAAAATGGTATGTTAAAAACAGACATGAATAAATAATGATGGGTGGTAGTGGGTTTGTGATATTTTCCTGAGTAATTTTTCTCAGAATCATAGTTTGTTAGGATAGATACACAAGACTGGGAGAGAGATACTTTATACTGAATCTATACATTATCCCCCACCACCCCAAAGGAATCCAGTGTGGGAGGATGGCAGCTTTGGGAGATGAGTAAAGAAAACATTGCCAATGTAGGCAGGACCTGCAAAATGTACAGCTTGTCATCCACACAGTGTCCAAGAGTGCTCTGACTGATGTGAAAAACCAGAATGCAAAGGGATTGTTTACCCTTCAGAATTAGTGCCCAGTTTCTGAATGGTGCTGAGGATCAAATCTGCCACAAATCAAGTATTTCTGATGTAGAAGCCCTTTATTCCTAAACCCGGACGTGGAAAGCCTTGTGGCTTACTCAGTGGTATCCGTAGCAGCTCTACAAGACCCAAGCTATAATTCCAATGGACACAACACAGCCACTTTGCTGAAACCAAGCAAACCAGTGTCTGGGTCAGCGTTTGGATGTGATACCTCCTAAGAACCCGTGTATATTATTAATAATGAAAGAAAGGTGGGGTGGAAGCTTGCTGAGTGAGCTTGGGCCAGTCACACACTCTCACTTTAACCTACCCCACAGGGGTATTGTGAGGTAGAGTTGCCATTCCCCTGATGAGGGTGGGGGGTTATCTGTTTTGGGAGGCCCCAATCCACCACCACTGAACTGGCTGGTGGGGGAACCCCGCCCCCAAAAAGCCCCATCCGCACCAATGTGCCTGGCACAATTCTGTCACCCGAAGGTGACATCATCACACAGGATATGTTCGAGGGGGGGGACACTCTAGTGTTTGAGGAAAAAACTCTGTGGTTACCAAAACTCCAGGACGAGAAGAGGGACCCCCCCGCCCGCCGGCAGCCAGGTAAGACCTGGCAACCCTATTGTGAGGATAAAATGGAGGCAAGGAGAATGATGTACGCCACTTTGAGTCTCCACTGCTTTCAAGTATTTCACCTACATTGCTTTATGCAGTACAGTATAAGATATGGGAGTATCTCCCCCATTGCAGAAAAGAAGGCCAAAGCTGAAAGCATAACAACTTGCCTAAGGCTACCTAGTATGGCAGAACTCAGCTACAGGCAGGACTTGAACCCACATCTGCAGAATTCCACGGAGTATGAGAACCCCGGGCTTCTTGCCACTTATGCCACTGGCCTCCTTGGAACTGAAAGAGCAGCTGACCACTCTTTTCTCCCTGCCTTCTGGCTTTCCATGTGTGGGCAGTGGCTGCACGGCAGGGCTGTGGCTACATCAGTGGGTGACTGCTGGCACATTTGCGTGTGCCACTCAGTACCACATGAGCCTGTGATGGGCTATGGCCCGATCATTATGCTGTCAGCACCTTGCCTTAAGGTGTTTCCATCGCTGATTTCCCCCCATGTGGAACAGGCAATACAGTGCTGATTAGCAGTGCCAGCACTATTCCAGCACCAGCTCTCTGCTGGCGCCAGGGTCACAGAATGGGGCTATCCATCACTGTGCTACCTCAGCTCTCCGATGCTTTGGAATCCCGTCTTTATGCTTATGCCCAGGGTTCAGCCCTAGCATTGAAAAATGTGTCTGCAGATAAACTTCCCTCAAATCAAGCCCGGAGCAGAATAAATTTTTCCCACAAAAGAATCCCCATGTCAGTCTGCTGACTCTGTGCACACCACGCTTTTGTTGCAGGAGGGTGTGTCGGATGGCAGAAAAGATTGGGAGAAAAAGCATTTTAGCTTCCCAGCCACCCTCCTCCCAATCCCCGTTTCCTGAAGTGATTGTTTGCCTGCTACTACCAGAACAACAGCAGGAAATATAAAAACAAAACAGGATTCAGTAGGTGAAAGGAAGGTTTGTCTTCACTTACTGTGAAGCCTCCTTCTCAGTGGTCAGGGAAGTGGGGTAGTCCTTGGACTCCTTAACTCCAGGGAACATAGCTCCTCCTCTCCAAAGGCAGGGCCAGCAGATTCTTTGATCCCGGAGGGGAGGGGCTTGTCCCCTGGCTTCCCAGTCATTCACCAAGCCGTGACTGCTCACACAAAACTGTACAGAAAAACCAAACACACTTCTCCCCAAACTGGGTACTAACTAACTACATAACCTAGAATCTACACTCAGATAACCTTCAACCAATGAGAAAAACCGCTCAATTGGAAGGAACCCCCTTTGGTCTCACACTCCCAGTAGGTACAAGTTCTGTCCTCTTCCACTGAATGTACACCACAGCAAGGGACCAAGGTCCCCACTGAGACAAACACCCTCGTAGACACCAGAAGCTGTATCCTCAAACTGGGTGGGTAGGACTGCCCCACCCCCAGACTACCAAGAAGGAAGCTTCATGGTAAGTGAAGACAAATCTTCCATTCTTCAGTGGTCCTGGGATTGGGGGGCAGTCCTTGGATTCCTTAACTCCTGGAACATAAAATAGCAGTACTCCCCAGGGTGGGCCTGACAACTTCCTTGTCTACAGGGTGTGTTGCAGGATCCCCCTGAGGCCAGTGGATCTATGGTAGTGCTTGGTAAAGGAATGGGTCAACTTTCAGGTAGCTGCCTTACAGACTCTCTAAAGACAGGAAAGCTCTGTAGACCGTGGAAGTGGCTGCTCCCCTCAAAGAATGTGCTGTTATACCTTGAGATGGTTCCAGCCCCTTGGATTTATAGGCCACCAGGATGCAGCCCCTGATCCACCTACTCAGAGTAGAGGTAGAAATTCTCTTTCCTAAAGATGATTTTCGGAAAGAAACAAGGCATCAGTCTTCTTCAGACTTTTTGTTCTATCTAAATAGAAGCTAAAGCCCTATGCACATCCAAGCAATGCCATTCCTTCTTCTCATGTTTGGGATTAGGACAGAAGGGTGGTAACACTATGAGGAATTTCAGACAGGCGATATATTCCAGTTCAGGAACGGTTCCCAAATGGTTTCTGGTCTGACATTTCAGACAGAACTGTTTTAGAACTGGTTCCCTACCGGAATATATTTGTACTTTCACACACAAACGCTTCTGTCCCGTTCAGGAAACGGGGCTGAACGATTTTACCTGTAAACCACTTCCATGTAGTCTTCAGTTTCTTCTCCTGGATCTGAAATGCTTTCCCCCCACTGTTTTTCACCCGCCCGGGCGATCTCCGGCTTTTTTTATTATTATTAAACGTTCGCTTTAGAGCACTATAGCGATATAACACAACAGCAAAACAGTGTTACAGCAACCCCAATGGAATGCCTGGGGTGTTGTGTTATAGCGCTATAGCGCTCTAAAGCGAACGTTCAAAAAAAAAGCCAGAGATCGCCCCTGCAGGCGACAAACGGCAGGAAAAAGCGGGGAAATGCAGTGCAGTCTGAAATGGCAAACCACTTCAGATCCAGCTGTTTACCGGTAGGGGAAAGCCATGTGTGAAATGCCAGCCCTATACCGGTTTACTCCACAACAGATCAAAAATGGTTTCAAACTGGTTTTAAAAGGGTAATGTGAAATTCCTTATGGTCTTCAGACCTGTGAAAAACAGAATTTGCCTTAGGAATAAATGCTGGGTCTGGGCAAAGTACAACCCTATCATTATGGAAAATGCACAGCTCTTTATCTATAGACACGGCATGTAATTCCAAAACTCCTCTAGCAGAAGTAACCCCCACTAGAAAAACTGTCTTAAAGTCTAGTTCCTTTAATGGACATGAGGCCATCACATCAAACGGTTCCATATATGGCAAACCACTTCAGATCCAGCTGTTTGCCGGTAGGGGAAAGCCATGTGTGAAATGCCAGCCCTATACCGGTTTACTCCACAACAGATCAAAAATGGCTTCAAACTGGTTTTAAAAGGGTAATGTGAAATTTCTTATGGTCTTCAGACCTGTGAAAAACAGAATTTACCTTAGGAGTAAATGCTGGGTCTGGGCAAAGTACAACCCTATCATTATGGAAAATGCACAGCTCTTTATCTATAGACACGGCATGTAATTCCAAAACTCCTCTAGCAGAAGTAACCCCCACTAGAAAAACTGTCTTAAAGGTTAGTTCCTTTAATGGACATGAGGCCATCACATCAAGCGGTTCCTTACACAATGCCCTATTAAGGTTCCAAATAGGAAACTGTTGAGTTTGAGGTGGATTTATCAGGGTTGTCCCCCACAAAAACCTCTTAATATGCAGGTGCAAAACTAACAAACGGGTGCAAAGCTTAAAAAAAACCCATAACAATAACAATAATATCACAGTGAGGCTGATAAAACGGAACACAGGCTATGGCAAATAAAATGCAAGTCTGTGGTCAGGCAGGCAAAAAGGGAATAAGAGGAGCATATAGCAAAAAACGTAAAGACCAACAATAAAACTTTCTTCAAATACATTAGAAGCAGGAAACCAGCCAGGGAGGCAGTAGGGCCCTTGGATGACCAAGGGGTAAAAGGAGTACTGAAGGATGATAGGGAAATGGCTGAGAAGCTAAATGCATTTTTTGCCTCTGTCTTCACTGTGGAAGATGAGAAGTGCTTGCCCACTCCAGAACCACTGATTTCAGGAGGGGTGTTGGAAGACCTGAGTCAGATTGAGGTGACGAGAGAGGAGGTCCTAAAACTGATAGACAACTTAAAAACTGAAAAATCACCAGGCCCAGATGGCATACATCCGAGAGTTCTGAAAGAACTCAAATGTGAACTTGTAGATCTCCTGACAAAGATATGTAATCTTTCCTTAAAATCTGCCTCCATTCCTGAGGATTGGAAGGTAGCAAATGTCACTCCCATCTTTAAAAAGGGTTCCAGAGGAGATCCGGGAAATTACAGGCCAGTCAGTCTGACGTCGATACCGGGTAAATTGGTGGAAACCATTATTAAGGAAAGAATTAGTAGGCACATAGATGAACAAAACCTATTGAGGCAGACTCAGCACGGTTTCTGTAAGGGAAGATCTTGTCTCACTAACCTGTTAGTGTTCTTTGAGGGGGTGAACAAACATGTGGACAAGGGGGATCCAATAGATATTATTTACCTTGACTTCCAGAAAGCTTTTGATAAAGTTCCTCATCAAAGGCTCCTAAGTAAGCTCAAAAATCATGGGATAGAAGGACAAGTCCTTTTATGGATCAAAAACTGGCTAGTTCATAGAAAACAGAGAGTGAGTGTAGGTGGGCAATTTTCTCAGTGGAGGGTGGTAAGCAGTGGGGTACCGCAGGGATCAGTACTTGGTCCACTGCTTTTTAACTTGTTCATTAATGATTTGGAGATGGGAGTAAGCAGTGAAGTGGCTAAATTTGCGGATGATACAAAGTTGTTCAGGGTGGTGAAAACCAGTGAGGATTGTGAGGCACTCCAAGGGGATCTGTCAAGGATGGGCGAGTGGGCGTCAACATGGCAAATGGGGTTCAATGTGGCCAAGTGCAAGGTGATGCACATTGGAGCCAAAAATCCTAAATATAAATACACATTGATGGGGTCTGAACTGGCAGAGACTGAGCAAGAGAGAGATCTTGGAGTTGTAGTGGATAACTCACTGAAAATGTCGAGACAGTGTGTGACTGCAATAAAGAATGAGAGAGCCACTACCTGCCACTTCAGAGTGCTTGTACTAAGACCCTTCTCTAAATCTAGTTGAAGAAAGGATATCATACACAGAGGCCTTCAGTAGGTCAGACACCTGTTCCCAACACCAGGATTGAAAAACTTGCCATGTACTATTTGTGAAACCTTTCCTGGATGCTAACGTAGTTTTAACTATATCAGTTGGGTAACCCATGTCCATCAATTGTTGCCTCTCAGCCTCCAAGCTGTAAGTCTTAATAAGTCTGGACGAGGATGGACTGTCGTCCCTTGTGTCACTAAATCTTCCCTCTGTGGCAGGTGCCATGGTTCCACTATCGATAGCCTCTTTACATCTTGAAACCACACTCTCCTAGGCTAGAATGGAGTGATTAGTATTCTCTGCTCTCTGGTCTATTAGTATTTGAATCAATTTCTGTATGAGCTGAATTGGTGGAAAAACATACAGGAGTGTTGTTGGCTATTCGAGGTGCAGTGCATCTATCCCAATGGCATGTGGAGTTCTTGTTCATGACATGAACCTTCTTACTTGGCAGTTTTGCTCTGTGGCAAACAGATCTACTTCCAGCATTCTGAACCTCTGGCAAATTTGATGGAAGACACAGCATCCATTCTGACTGGTCCACCATCTGACGACTCAGCCAGTCTGCCAGCATGTTGTCCCGACCTGCGACATGTATCACCTTCAGTGACTGGAGATGTTTTTCCACCCACTGTATCAAGTGACTCACTTCTTTGTGCGGGGTTCCACCTTGCCTGTTGATGTATGCCTTGGCTGTCATGTTGTCTGTTTGAACTAAAACATGGCAACCCAATAGTAGAGCTCTGAACTGTTCCATTGCCAATCTTATGGCCCTTAGATGCAGAAAATTTATGTTCCTGGTCATTTCTTCCTGAGACCAGGTTCCTTGGGTCATTCTCCCCTGTGTATGTGCCCCCCATCTGAAGAGGCTCACCATCTGTCATCATCACCACTCTATTTTGATCTCTTGAGTGGCAGACCATCATGGAAGTGTGTAGGTACTAGCCACCACTGAAGTTCTTGCCTTACTGATCTTGACAAGTGCACCTTCTGGATTTTCTTGTGTGCTATTACATCCTGATAGGGAAGTAGGAATTTCTTCAATGGGAATGTATGGAACCTGGACTATTGAAGTACATCCTGGCAAGACACCAACATACCCAGAAGCTGGGCCAGGACCATGATTTCCACCATTGGTCTTTCCAAAAGCTGCATCGTCAGTTGGTGAATCTTCTGTTCTCTCTCTTGGGATAGGAACACTTTGTCCTGTGTCCTGTCTACTTGTACCCCTAGATTCAGGATGGATTGAGTCAGTTGTAAGGAACTTTTATCCACCTTTACCACAAACCCATGGTTCCTGAGAACTGTCATTGTAAGATCTAGTGCTTGTACCATCTGGTAGTGGGAAGGTGCCTTGACCAAGATGTCATCCAGTTGACCAAGATGCCTTGACCAAGATGTCATCCAGTTGACCAAGATGTCATCCATCTGGTAGTGGGAAGGTGCCTTGACCAAGATGTCATCCAGGTGCCTTGACCAAGATGTCATCCAATAGCAATACTCCCTGCATCCTCAAGTGTGCTATCAGTGCCACTAGGATCTTGGTAAACACTGTTGGAGAAGACTTCAGTCCAAATGGCAGGGCTCGATATTGGAAATGTTTTCCTTGGTAGGCAAAACAGAGGAATTTTCTATGAGACTCCCAGATTGGTATATGTACTCCCAGATATGTACAGATCGATGGGTGCCATGAATTCCCCTTATTGGATGGATGATAGTATGGATTTTAATGTTTCCATTTTGAAAGTCCTGGTCTTGATGTGTTTGTTTAGCCATTTTAAGGCCAGTATAGCTCTAACATCTCCATTCTTCTTTGGCACTATGAAGAACACAGTAGAATCATTGACATCTCTCCAAATCTGGGACTGGTTCTATGGCTTCTATGTCTATGAGATGTTGAATGGACATCTTCAGTAGTTTGTGTTTTTCTGGTGACCGATTCTTTGGTATTTCCAAAAAACAATTTGGTGGGAAGATCTCAAATTCCAGTGAGTGTCCAGTACCCACTTGTCAGTCACTGTACAAACTCCTGAAGATGGCCCTCAACTCCAGAATGTGCTGGTTCCTTGGCATAGTCATGCTTTGATCATGTTCCAACCTGATTTTTTGGTGAAGGAAGAAATCCTGTTCTCCCTGGACTTGGACTGCCATTTTCCTTTAAATGGTCAGTTATAGCTTGATCTGGACTAGTGTCCTGAAAGGACTGAAAATGCTGCCTGGGCTTCCTCTTTCTTTTCTTTGATAGAACTTTCTTTTTGTCTTTGTCCTCAATGAGGTATCTCTCCAGACCTTCCCCCAATAGGTTGATCCCTTTGAAAGGCACTGCTGCCACCTTAGCCCGTGCAGATAGATCTACATCCCAGCTTCTCAGCCAAGTTTTCTTCCTGGCTGCAACACTGCAAGGCATCACTGGCAGCTAGCTGAAGAGCATCTAGGGAGGCATCTGCTGCAAAGGCTGTGGCTAGTACTATCTTCTTCAACTCATCCTTGAGTTCTTAGGGATACTGCTGTCTGCTGTTGCCAAATCAGATGACCATGCATAGGCTGCCCTGGCAAAGAGAGAACCTGCGACCGAGTTAGTTGAAGATTCAAAATCCCTGTGTGAAGCTTGTTCAATACACTTATTGCAGTTGTTTTTTTGTAGCCCATCAGCTTCCATGGGTAAGACTGAGTTTAACGCTAGACTGTTGATCGGTGTTGGGAAATGGACTAATTTATGGTTTTATATCTGCTACACACACCACATGGGCCAGGACTGTGCACACATCTGTATACCATGAGCCAAAGAAAGCTGTTTGCATCACCTACTGTGAGAGACTTCACATAGGGAATACTTGCCTGCATTTTATGTTAATGTAGCTTGCACACATTCAGCTCAGAGCATCATGGGAAGAAGGAGCACATGTTAGCCATTGTGAGCAGAGAACAACAACTAAGAGGAAGAAATCCCCCATTACTGAAAAGACTGGATGTCACGCAGGACACGGACATGATCTGCATTTGAATTGCTGTTTCCTGTTGATGGTATCTTGTCAGCCTGGTAAAGCCAAGATTCATCAGCACAACAAAGGGATGTCCTGAAGCTGAGACTCCACACATGGCCAAATGGCATTCCATGAGATAGAGTGTAGAATTTCAAATATCGCCCAACCCATAGAATACCTGCCCCTTTTCTACATGCACCAGTCAGGGAATTTATGGGATGGACTGGTAAGTAGGTGGGATTGCAGTTTGGCAAGGTGCCACCCACCTGGAGTTTCAACTATAAAATGCAAAGACCATGCTTTAGGAGCTGGGCTAGCCACATTTTACCATCAACGCAAAGACCATGCTGCAAGTCTTCTGGCTAGCCACATTCTACTACCCCCCCCTCTTTCCTGCTTTAAAACTCTTCGGCTTTACCGGATCTCTTTGGGATGCGCAGCCAAAGAGATCCACTTACACGCACGCACACACACTTGACCGGCTGGTTCTGGAACAGTGTGATGTAGGTAAAACTTCTAGACACTATTTTCTGTCCCTTTATTTTTCCGTGCAACAGACAAGACTTCTGAAACAGGCGAGTATGAACCGAAATAGCTACCTACCTACCTCCTAAGTAACTAAACTATTTTATTTCTATTTCTGTAACTCTAAAGGAACCTTGAGTGTATGCGAATTGTGAGACTGATGTTTTTGTATGTGTGACTTTGAAATCCTTCAGTAAAAAGATTATTTGTTTTGGAAAAACACCCGTGTGGTCTACATTACTGAGACTCTGGGTTCAGACACGACCCTGGTATAGCTGGCCAGAACTCACGTTAAAAATTTAGTTAGCCTCTGCTGTAAATAAAGCAGTTGGGTTGTCCACCACTGGGAGCTTGATCCTCTTTGATGCCTCTGGAATCAGAGAATAAAACTTTGCAAACACAAGGTGAGTTGTTTTTGGGTTAGCTGGATGTTACCACTCTGCCTTCATGATATTGAAGAAGACTGCTGGTAGAGGCACCCCTGCTGACTGTTTTGGGCATGGTTTTATCGGATCCCAAGGGAAAATCTGAATCATCTTCCTCCATTTCCTTTGGAGTATAAGAAAGGTCCAATGTCCTTAGGACTTTTGGGAGCAGCCCACTGTAAAGGGCCTGGGGGGGAAGCCTTGACTGGACAATGAGTACAACCTCTTCCTCCCCTTTTGAGAGCTCACCCTCTTCCCTAGCTGATGCAGAGTCTGTAGAATCTGAATCACTCTCCTGACCACTCAGCAAAGGGCTGTGCTCTCGAAAGAACCTGGTATCTTTCTTACTCTTTTTATTTCAAGGGGGAGGATCAAAAACACTATGGCTTCTTTCCTGTTTGGATCCTATTAGGCTGTCTGTCTCTAACAGAGGGAGAACCTTGAGTTTCATGCCAAAGCTCCCAAAACTCCTTCATTTCTGATTTTATCCATGAAAGGAGGTTGGACTGAGCGTCCTCCTCTGAAAGGTCCACTCCCTGGGTTTCTTTTTGTGATGTCTGGGTGGAGTTAGATGGTGGTGAATTGAGCAGGTAAAACTCACATGTTGCAGTATCTGAAGTAAAGGGGCTGGAGAGGCCTGTTTTTGCCACCATTTTGTCTCTCCGCTGAAAGTGAAAGTAATTCCTATCACTAGGGGTACCATCAAAATGGCTGCCTTTCCTGCTCTTTTTTGCAAGGCCTGGGACTTGGCTATTTAGTTCACTGCCATGAAAATTAGCTCCACAGTTCCAAACCAACCTTCAACTCTTCTTTCTTCTATCTTCCTACGATTGTTATGCTCCATGGAGCACAGCTGATGACATCCTGTTCAGAAGGCAGGGCCGGTAAGACTAGGGTTGCCAAACCTGTTTCTCCTTGCAGCGGGGGGCTCCCGGACGGTGTCCCAAGTGCACGCGTGCGCGCTGCATGCACATCAGCCGGATGTGACGTGATGACGCCGGGCATGCTGGGGGCGGGGCCACAGCCATTTGAGGGGAAAACATAGAGATGACACCCAGCATGCCCGGCGTCATCACGTCACATCCGGCTGATGTGCATGCAGCGCGCACGCGTGCACTTGGGACACCGTCCGGGAGCCCCCCGCTGCAAGGAGAAACAGGTTTGGCAACCCTAGTCTTACCGGCCCTGCCTTCTGAACAGGATGTCATCAGCTGTGCTCCATGGAGCATAACAATCCTAGGAAGAAGTCTGCTGGCCCAGCCTTCAGAGAGGAGGAGCTATGTTCCTAGGAATTAAGGAGTCCAAGGAATGGCCCAATCCCAGGACCACCAGAGAATCAAAATGTAGCAAGGGGCCTGATTCTTGGTGCAACTGCAGCCAGTGAATCTAGCATACAAGTAAAAGCTTGTGCATGAAGAACTCGGCATTGTTCTGATTCTAGTAAAAAGAGTTAAGTACAGATTACTAATGCTGTATTATAGTCTTTATTGCCATATTTCATGGCAATTATGCAAGGGAATGCCTACACACTCGCTTGGTACAAAGTTCCGCAAAGGTCATATTACTTGGCCAACCAGGAACAGGATATGGTGCCTTATAGTTCTAAACTGATGGCTCAGAGTCACCATCAGGCGGTGGCTAACTAGAAATTTCCCAGACACTTCTTAAATTAACCACCTGACTGTAGTCAGGATTCTGTAATAATTTACTCCATTATTCTGTAATAATTTATTGCCATATTTCATGGCAATTATGCAAGGGAATGCCTACACACTCGCTTGGTACAAAGTTCCGCAAAGGTCATATTACTTGGCCAACCAGGAACAGGATATGGTGCCTTATAGTTCTAAACTGATGGCTCAGAGTCACCATCAGGGGGTGGCTAACTAGAAATTTCCCAGACACTTCTTAAATTAACCCCCTGACTGTAGTCAGGATTCTGTAATAATTTACTCCATTATTCTGTAATAATTTATTGCCATATTTCATGGCAATTATGCAAGGGAATGCCTACACACTCGCTTGGTACAAAGTTCCGCAAAGGTCATATTACTTGGCCAACCAGGAACAGGATATGGTGCCTTATAGTTCTAAACTGATGGCTCAGAGTCACCATCAGGCGGTGGCTAACTAGAAATTTCCCAGACACTTCTTAAATTAACCACCTGACTGTAGTCAGGATTCTGTAATAATTTACTCCAGAATTCATCAGTGTTAAAAAGAGGAATGAGGAAAAGATTTATGCCAGGCTCCTTGGAAAAAGGACAGAATAAAAAATCTACTAGACTGGTAATTAGAATGCTGCAGAGAAAGTGACTTGAAAGCCAAACCTGTTAGCAGCCTGGCATGATGGCAGAATTGCTACTTTTTCACCACTCATTGTCACATCACTGTACCTAAAGTCTGTGTCCTATGTTCTCATAGGAAGTAAAAAGAAACAGTATCACTTAAAGGAACATAGCAATACCACTGGAGTCTATGGTGACATCATTGCCAATACTGAGCAATGATGCAGCAGCATGCCAACGCCTCTACATAAGACATAAGTGGAAGGCGTCAATGTACACAATAGCCCTGGGAGACAGAGAGGGATTTTTCAAGCTAGGAAACTGGGATAAGCAATGAGGGAAGATACAACTGCACATTCATATATTTTTCCCATCTACCTGAAAGCTTAGTGGGGCATACATGGAAGAAATAAGTCTGATTTCCTGTCTTTCGGCCTGCAACAGTCATAACAGCAGCAAAACAGAAGGGAAAAGGGGCACATGGGAAAGGGGGAAAATGTGGTATTTGGTAACTTCCATGAACCTTGGTGCTTCCATAATTGCACACAGAGTTGCAACTCAGTTGGACCAGCATAGCTTAACGTGCCTGGTATCTCAGGTACAAATCCCGCAGTGTTCACCCAGTAGGGATGCCAACCTCCAGGTGGTACCTGGGGATCCCCTGGAATTGCACTTTATCTCCATACTACAGAGATCCGTTCCCCTGGAGAAAATGGATGCTTTGGAGGGTGGACTCCATGTCATTGCACCCCACTGAGCTCCCTGTCTCCCCTAGGCTCCATCCCCAAATCTCCAGGAGTTTCCCAACCTGGAGCTGGCAACCCTATGCCCCCCATCCCCTGCCCATGGCCAGGGGGAACCTGGCAACCCTATCACCCAGCTGCCCACCCCACCCTCAAATGCGTCAGACTAGCATTCATTGTGCTTAGCTCCTTTCCATCCTGTCGAGACTCCCCCAGGTCATAAGGCTGCATGCTGTTTGCCACTGATCCCAGCAGCCCTTGTTCTCTCTCTCCATCCTCAGCCAACGTCCTATTTCATGTAGCCTGTATGGTTCACCATAACAGCAGCAATCAAGGAGACTGTGAACCTTGAAACCCCCAGCAGCAGGCAGCATTGGCATCAGATACTGGGATGGGAGTTTAGGATCCTTACTAATCCCAGTTTATACCCTGACACCCAACACCCAATGCTGGTTCTTCTGCCAGGTATAATGGTTAATGGTTAAGAGTGTTGGGCTAATATCCAAAAGACCAAGGTTCAAGTCCCCACTCATGTCATGGAAGCTTGCTGGGTGACCTTAGGCCAGTCACACTCTCTTAGCCTAACCTACCCTACAAGGTTGTTGTGAGGATAAAATGGAGGAGAGGAGAATGATGTAAGCTGCTTTGGTTCCCCAATGGGAAGAAAGGTAGGGTATAAATGAATAAATAAATAACATAAAATGATGGTGCTATTCCAGTGTCAGCCGCCATATTTTATCCTCAGGATATTCAGGCACAAGGGGTCTGGTTTCTATCCTAAGCATCAAACATTGTGGGACCACAAGTCTGCATTGAAAAGATGTTTCCTCTAATGACTACTTCATGTGCTGCAGTAGAGGCATATGCATTAACAGTTTAGCATATATTCTCTTTTATCCTATAATATTTGAAGCAGGTCTGTGTCCTTTCCCTGTGCATATATACCACAGAAATAAACAGCAAGCAGCAGGCAGCATTGGCATCAGATACTGGGATGGGAGTTTAGGATCCTTACTAATCCCAGTTTATACCCTGACACCCAATGCTGGTTCTTCTGCCAGGGTTACATTATAATGGTTAAGAGTGTTGGGCTAATATCCAAAAGACCAAGGTTCAAGTCCCCACCCATGTCATGGAAGCTTGCTGGGTTGACCTTAGGCCAGTCACACGCTCTTAGCCTAACCTACCCTACAAGGTTGTTGTGAGGATAAAATGGAGGAGAGGAGAATGATGTAAGCTGCTTTGGGTCCCCAATGGGAAGAAAGGTAGGGTATAAATGAATAAATAAATAACATAAAATGATGGTGCTATTCCAGTGTCAGCTGCCATATTTTATCCTCAGGATATTCGGGCATAAGGGGTTTGGTTTCTATCCTAAACATCAAACATTGTGGGACCACAGGACTGCATTGAAAAGATGTTTCCTCCAATGACTACTTCATGTGCTGCAGTAGAGGCATATGCATTAACAGTTTAGCATATATTCTCTTTTATCCTATAATATTTGAAGCAGGTCTGTGTCCTTTCCCTGTGCATATATACCACAGAAATAAACAGCAAGGTGAAATGTTAGGAGACTTACAGTGTTGGGATGAAATAAGCAAACTTTAGCACTCAGTTCCACATCTTTCCTAAGTGTCATAATTCAATTGCAACAGCTATTCGTTATAGCTTTTTATTGCATATGGGTCTGAAATATTAATAGTACAATTTTCTTTTCATTTCCCTGTCTTGTGTTATCAGGTCTTTCTGACAGAAATGCAATATATATAACAACTCATCTTTCCAACTGCATATTCTACAAAATATTCTGCATATTAAACTGCGTATTCTACAAAATATCACCTTGTATTTCACCTCTAACAACTGGCTTACTATAAGGCAGCTTTAAGTGTTCAGGTATTCCAAATAAATATGAAAATATTCTGATATCCCCCCCACTGCAGAAAGAAAGAAAAGAAAGAAAGAAAGAAAGAAAGAAAGACTCAAGGTAATTAAGGAAAGGAAGGCTGTAATCCTGTGTTCAGTTGCCAGGGAGTAAATCTCACTGAACATACTGAGGCATACTTCTGAGTAATCATGCACAACCTTGCACTAGAAGTCAAGTAGTTACTGAGCATAGGCTAGGAGCCACACCCTCAAAGCATAACTGGAATTGCAATGAAGGCAATAATAGCAAGCAATTCTCCACAGAAGTTAGAGAAAGATTTCAAGTCTTTTCTTAATTTCAACTGATTTAACAATTCAACAAATCAGCAGCAACTAATAGATAAAGGGCACACCTGGTGCTGCTTACTCTGGGAGAGTGATAACTATTCTAAGATCATCAATCTGATAAAAAAGAGAGGGAGGGAGGAAAGGAAAGGAGAGGAAGGGGAAAGAAGAAGAAGAAGAGATTGGATTTATACCCCGCCCTTCACTACCCAAAGGTGTCTCAGAGCGGCTTACAAACTCCTTTCCCTCCCCCTCCCCACAACAGACACCCTGTGAGGTAGGTGGGGCTGAGAGAGCTCTTGACAGAAACTGCTCTTTTTCAAGAACACCAGGCAGGCAGGCAGGCAGGCAGGCAGGGAGGGAGGACGATTCAGAATAGATAACCATCGCTGCCCTCAACCACAGGCCTGGCGGAACAGCTCTGTCTTGCAGGCCCTGCAGAACTGCATCAGATCCTGCAGGGCCCTGACCTCAGAAGGCAGAGCATTCCCCCAGGTCAGAGCCAGGGCCAAAAAAGCCCTGGTTCTGGTTGAGGACAGCCAGACACTTTTCGAGCCAGGGATCACCAGTAAATTGTTGTCACTAGAGCATAATGCTCTTTGGGGGGGTATACCAGGAGAGGTGGTTACTTACCCAAACCTTTGCCAACCAATGCCAGAGTCCATTCAGAACCTGATGAGGGCATCACAGCTGAAGGAACTATAGGGTTGCCAAGTCCATCTTCCACCCCCAGCGGGGAACTTTGGGGGCATTCCT